>NC_090380.1:97673895-97975031 GCF_036365525.1 Heterodontus francisci | reverse complement strand
GGGTAAGAAAGTTAGCATAAAGGCACTTTACCTGAATGCTCGTAGCATTCGTAATAAGGTTGATGAGTTAACGGCACAAATCATCGCGAATGAATATGATTTGGTAGCCATGGTTACAAGTTGGTCACGACTGGGAGTTAAATATCCAGGGGTACCAGACTATTCAGAAGGGCAGACAGGAAGGTAAGGGAGGTGGTGTATCTGATATTCAAGGACGACATCAGGGCAGTGCTGAGAGATGATATAGGTTCTATGGAGAATGAGGTTGAATCCATTTGGGTGGAAATTAGAAACTCTAAGAAGAAAAAGTCATTGATAGGCATAGTCTATAGGCCACCAAATAATAACATCACATTGGGGCGGGCAATAAACAAAGAAATAACTAATGCCTGTAAAAATGGTACGGCCATTATCATGGGGGATTTTAATCTACATGTAGATTGGTCGAACCGGCTCAGTCAGGGTAGCCTTGAGGAGGAGTTCGTTGAGTGTATCCGTGATAGTTTTCTTGAACAGTATGTAATGGAACCGACGAGGGAGCAAGCTATCCTAGATCTAGTCCTGTGTAATGAGACAGGAATAATTAATGACCTCATAGTTAGGGATCCTCTTGGAAGGAGTGATCACAGTATGGTTGAATTTAGAATACAGATGGAGAGTGTGAAGATAAAATCCAATACCAGGGTCCTGCGCTTGAACAAGGGGGACTACAATAGAATGAGGGAGGACTTGGCTAAAGTAGACTGGAAACAAAGATTTTATGGTGGGAAAGTTGACGAGCAGTGGAGGACTTTCAAAGCAATTTTTCAAAGTGCTCAGCAAAAGTATATTCCAGTGAAAAGGAAGGACTGGAAGAAAAGAGGTAATCTGCCATGGGTGTCTAAGGAAATAAGGGAGGCTATCAAATTGAAAGAGAAGGCATACAAAGTGGCCAAAAACAGCATGAAACTAGAAGATTGGGAAAACTTTAAAGGTCAACAGAAAGCCACAAAAAGAGCTATAAAGAAAAGTAAGATAGAACATGAGAAAAAACTAGCACAGAGTATAAAGACAGATAGCAAAAGTTTCTATAAATATATAAAACAAAAAAGAGTGGCTAAAGTAAACATTGGTCCTTTAGAGGATGAGAAGGGGAATTTAGTTATGGGATATGATGAAATGGCCGAGGCATTGAACAGGTATTTTGTATCGGTCTTCACAGTGGAGGACATTAATAACATGCCAGTAATTGACAAAGAGACGAACGTTGGTGAGGACCTGGGAACAATCATTATTACGGAGAGGTAGTGTTGGGCAAGCTAATGGAGCTAAGGATTGATAAGTCTCCTGGCCCTGATGGAATGCATCCCAGGGTACTAAAAGAGATGGCGGGAGAAATAGCAGGTGCACTGGCGGTAATTTTCCAAAATTCGTTGGACCCTGGGGTAGTCCCAGCAGATTGGAAAACAGCAGATGTGACGCCACTGTTTAAAAAGGGAGGTAGACAAAAGATGGGGAATTATAGACCGGTTAGCTTAACCTCTGTAGTGGGGAAGATGCTTGAGTCTATTATCAAGGAAGAAATAGCAGGGCATCTCGATAGAAATTGTCCCGTTGGGCAGACGCAGCATTGGTTCATGAAGGGCAGGTCATGCTTGACAAATCTTTTGGAATTCTATGATGACATTACGAGCAAGGTGGACAATGGGGACCCAGTGGATGTGGTGTACCTAGATTTCCAAAAGGCCTTCGACAAGGTGCCGCACAAGAGGCTGCTGCATAAGATAAGGATGCATGGCGTTAGGGGTCTCCTTACTTGAGAAAGGATGTACGGTCACTGGAGGGGGTGCAGAGGAGGTTCACGAGGTTGATTCCGGAGTTGAGGGGGTTGGCTTATGAGGAGAGACTGAGTAGATTGGGATTATATTCATTGGAATTCAGAAGAATGAGGGGGGATCTTATAGAAACATATAAAATCATGAAGGGAATAGATAAGATACAAGTAGAGAGGATGTTTCCACTGGCAGGTGAAGCTAGGACAAGAGGGCATAGCCTCAAGATTAGAGGGAGCAGATTTAGGACTGAATTAAGAAGGAACTTCTTCACCCAGAGGGTTGTTAATCTATGGAATTCCTTGCCCAGTGAAGTAGTTGTCGCTTCTTCAGTAAACGTTTTTAAAGCTAAGGTAGATATCTTTTTGAACAATAAAGGAATTAAGGGATACGGTGAGAGCGCGGGTAAGTGGATCTGAGTCCACGAAAAGATCAGCCATGATCTTATTGAATGGCGGAGCAGGCTCAAGGGGCCGGACGGCCTACTCCTGCTCCTAGTTCTTATGATCTTATACAGGCCCTAAGCTTGTATGTCTCAAGCCATTTACTGGGACCTCTTATAGAATATTTCAATATAACGCCGGGCTGCTTTCTGTAATACCAACACTCCACAGTTTGTCAGTGTCTGGTTAGTCTTTGCACTTCTGAACACATTCAGTTGTTCTTTAAATGGTTTTGTGTTTGGAAACAAGGATCTCACTCAACATGATCAGGTAATTTAAATAATTAATGTTCACCCCGTGCCTTTTTCATTTGTGTTGGGAGTACAATGGCCCACTCTTTTTTTTTGTCTGGAGCTTCAATAGGGCATTTTATCTGGGCCTTGGCTGCTGGAAACTTGCTCCTATGGGCAAAGTTTATGTCTGTGAAAACCATGCATCATTTAAGATTGTAGTTTTTTAATATCTCCTTGTGGAACTATGATATCTAGACTATGTTGCAGCAATCAGCATGACACTTACAGTTAGCAACAGTGAGGCCCATGCATTGGGGGATTGAGAAAAATCAATGACTAAAGTTTAATTTGCTTTTCTGTTTAAGGCATTAAATTATTCCAAGCTGATTTGTTGTTTAGGATGAGTTTGTATGTTGTGTTGCTGAAGGGCCTTGATATTAGAATCAGGATCTTAAGAGCAATGTTTCCGGTTCTTTTAATGTTAAGACGTTGTGACTTGGGCCAGTTAGTCAGCCTGCCATGGCAAGAGCATTGTAAATGATCATCTGTTCAGATGCCACTCACTAGAGACAATAAAGGAAAATCTTACTGGGCTTTACTACAAAAGCAGCTTCAACACGCACTACTAAGCCACAATCGGGAAGCAAGAGGGAGGATTTCCCCATCATGTAAATAACTGAAATGGGAAGTCTGTTTTAAGGAGGCAGCAGGGAATAATAAACAACATTCATCCCCAGCAAGTAGAGTTAAATCTATTGTAAGATGTTGAGCAATAAAATTTTTGAGTAGAATCAGAAATTTAAACACCAGAAGGGGGCTATTTTGCCTATTGCACCTTTTTGCCATTACAGGCTGTCCACTTTGGTTCCTTCCCTGTACCCTTTTTAATATTTTTCTTTCTTCTCACTCCCTCTTAAACGTTGTGATAGATTTGTGCTCAGTAGCCACTTGTGATGATATACTCCATATTTTAATAACCTTTTGTGTGGAAAAAATATATTTCAACATACCTTTTATGCTTCTAGTAAATCTAAATGTATTTCGTTAGCAGTTCAGCAACAACTTGCATTTATATTGCATCTTTAATTTAGGAAAACTTTCTAAAGCACTTAACAGATATGTACTCAAATGATGGATGCTGACTCAAAGGAGATACTAGGAGGCTAAATAGGTGGATTTTAAGGAGGGTTAAAGAGGAAGACGTGGAATAACAAAGGGGTTTAGGCAATGTTATGACCATGTGAGAAGGGGTCTAGGGGTTCCCTCTCAGTCTTTGCCTGGTTTAACTGTAACCGAGTTTAATTTTAGAAACACTATTTTTAGCTCCCCCTTAGTGAATCCTTGTTCATTGCTGCAAATAAATCAAACAGATTTCCTTAGATTTAAACAAGAAAGGTAGAAATTTATTAATCTTAAACTCTAATCCGCTTAACAACCATGAATATGCGACACGATCATGCTAGCATGCATATGCGATAAACACACGCAGAGAGAGACAGAAAAAGTAGAAGGAATAAAGGGGAAAAGTTTGAGGCTATATCTGATAGTTACAGTCTTTAAAGTTCATTGTGGAATCTTTGGTTGCCGGAAAGTCTTGCAATTCGTTGGCGCCCAGTTCACACTTACATAAGAACATAAGAAGTAGGAGTTGGCCATTCAGCCCCTCAAGCCTGCTCCGCCGTTCAATAAGATCATGGCTGATCTGTCCCAGGCCTCAACTCCCCTTTCAGGCCTGCTCCGCAAACCCATCGACTCCCTGGGATTTCAAAAATCTATCTACCTCTTCCTTAAATACATTTAGTGACCTAGCTTCCACAACTCTGAAGTAGAGAATTCCAGAGATTCACCACCCTTTGAGAGAAGAAATTCCTTTGCATCTCAATTTTAAATGTGTGGCCCCTTATTCAGTAACTATGTCCCCTAGTTCGAGATTTCCCCCACCAGTGGAAACATATTCTCAACATCTACCCTGTCAAGCCCCCTTAGAATCTTATGTTTAAATAAGATCACCTCTCATTCTTCTAAACTCCAATAAATAAAGGCCTAACCTGTTTAGCTGTTCTTGATAAGACAACCCCTTCATCCCAGGAATCAGCCTAGTGAGCCTTTTCTGAACTGCCTCCAATGCTAGTATATCCTTCCTTAAATACAGGGACCAAAATTGTATGCGGTACTCCAGGTGTGGCCTCACCAACACCCTGTACAGTTGTAACAAGACTTCCCTATTTTTAAACTCTAACCCCCCAGCAATAAAGGCCAAAATCCATTTGCCTTCCTATTTACTTGTTGCACCTGCATGCTAACTTTTTGTGTTTCATGTACAAGAACACCCAGATCCCTCTGTACTGCAGTATTTTGTAGTCTTTCTCCATCTCAAGAATCTGCCTTTTTATTCTTCCTACCAAAGTGGATGACCTCACACTTTCTCACATTGAACTCCATCTGCCAAGTTTTTGCCCACTCACTTAACCTATCTATATCCCTTTGCAGATTCTTTGTGTCCTCATCACAACATGCCTTCCCACCTATTTTTGTATCATCAACAAATTTGGATACGCTGCGCTCTGTCCCTTCCTCCATGTCATTGATGCAGATAGTAAATAGTTGAGACCCTAGGACCGATTCTTGTGGCACCCTACTAGTTACGGCTTTCCAACCTGGAAAAGACTCATTGATCCCAACTCTCTGCCTTCTGTGTGTTAGACAATCTTCAATCCATGCCAACACATTACCCCCAATACAATGAGCTCTTATTTTGTGCAATAACCTTTTATGTGGCACCTTATCAAACATCTTCTGAAAATCCAAATACACTACATCAACCGGTTCCCCTTTATCCACTCTGCTTGTTATATCCTCAAAGAACTCTTAACAAATTTGTCAAACATGATTTCCCTTTCATAAAACCATGTTGACTCTGTTTGATTACATTATGTTTTTCTAAATGTCCTGCTATTTCTTCCTTAATGATGGACTCTAGCATTTTCCCAGTGACAGATGTTAAGCTCTCGGTCTATAGTTTCCTGCTTTCTGTCTCCCTCCTTTCTTGAATAAAACATTAGCGGTTTTCCAATCTGCTGGTACACTACCGGAATCCAGAGAGTTTTGGTATATTATGACCAATGCCTCCACTATCTCTGTAGCCATTTCTTTTAAAACCCTTGGATGCAGGCCATCAGGTCCTGGCGACTTGTCTGCCTTTAGTCCCATCAGTTTGTTCAGCACCTTTTCCCTCGTGATAGAGATTGTTACAAGTTCCTCCCTCCTATTTATACCTTGCTTATCTATTATTATTGGGATGTTTATAGTGTCCTCCACCGTGAAGACCAATGCAAAATATTGGTTTAAATTATCTGCCATTTCTCTGTTCCCTGTTATTCATTCCCCAGTCTCATCCTCTAAGGGTCCCACACTTACTTTAGCTACTCTCTTCCTTTTTATATACCCGTAGAAGCTCTTACTGTTTTTATATTTCTTGCCAATTTACTCTCCTAATCAATTTTCTCCCGCTTTATTAGTTTTTTTAGTCATCCGCTGCTGGTTTCTGAAAAAAAAATTCCCAATCCTCTGGCCTACCACTAGATTTTGCCGATTTGTATGCCTTTGTTTTTGATTTGATACTCTCTTTAACTTCCTTTGTTATCCACGGGTGGTTCATCATTCTCATCGAGTCCTTCCTTCTTACCGGAATAAATGTTTGCTGAGTGTTGTGAAATATCTGCTTAAAAGTCTGCCACTGCTCATCTACTGACTTTCCCTGTAGTTTATTTTCCCAGCCCGCTTTAGACAACTCTTTCTTCATATCTCTGTAATCGCCCTTGTTTAAGTTGAAGACACTGGTTTGAGACCTGAGTTGCTCACCCTCAAATTGAATTTGTAGTTCTACCATGTTATGATCGCTTCCCCCTAGAGGATCCTTAACTACGAGATCTCTTGGTAATGTGTAATGAAGTAGGATTAATAAATCTAAAATTGGTCCCAGGTAGGTTCTGCAATGTATTGTTCTAAGAAACAATCCCTGATGCACTCTATAAATTCGTCTTCCACGCTACCCATGCCAATTTGATTTGTCCAGTCTATATGTAGATTAAAATCACCCATAATAATTGCAGTGCCCTTCTTACACGCCTGCATTATTTCCTGATTTAATATTTTGTCCTTCAGAGAGGCAACTCCTCGGGGGGCCTATCGACTACTCCCACCCGTGATTTCTTTCCCCTGCTATTCCTTATTTCCACCCAAACTGATTCTACATCACGATCTATTACACCTCTTTCATGACTCACAACTGCACTGATCCCTTCCTTTAATAACAAAGCTACCCGACCTCCTTTTCCTTTCTGCCTATTCTTCCGGAACTTTGTATATCCTTGAACATTGAGTTTCCAGTCCTGGTCATCCTGCAACCACGTCTCTTTGATAGCCATCAAATCATTATTCATTAGTTTCAATCTGTGCCGTCAGCTCGTCTATCTTGTTAAAAATGCTATGTGCATTCAGATAAAGAGCCTTAACCTTGACTAATTACCATTTTTACCTACTCTGGTTCTAATTTCTGCTTGTTCCTATGTAGGAGTTTTTTCTCGAGGTTTACGTGTCTTCCGTAGGTCCGGTAGCTTGGGGAGAAAGCGAGAGAGAGACAGCCAGCTGAGCTACTTGCTTGTTTCAACTTCAGTTGCACACTGCCTTCTGTTCCTTTCTCTGTGGCACAATTCAAAAAGACCCAGGTTGCCAGCAGGCCAGTCATGTGATTAGCTCCTTATTTGGGAACAGTCTCTCCTGCGAGGTTTGTGGATTTCAAAGCTCTCGGTGGGGGGAGGTGGGCGTAGTACTATCTCTTATCAACAAGATGTGGAACCATTGTCAGACCAATCTGTTAATTGAATCCGTGATCAATTTCTTTGTCTCTCCAAGCACTGTCTCTTAGTATGCAAATGTTCTACCAGCCAAGTGTCTGGTGATCTTCAAACCAGTCATTTCTTCACTCCAGCAACTGTCTAAAATCAATATTCATATGAAGAAATCAATATGCCTCATTCTTGGCAGGTGGGGATCTGCATGATAGTAGGATATTCCATAGTGTGGGTCTAGGTGACTAAAGGCATAGCCACCAATGTATCCCACTAGGGAGAGGCGGGGGTGGGGTGGAATATACAAAAGGCCCAGTTGAAGAGCTCGCAGTGGTTAGGGAAGGGAGTTGGTGAGACCGTGAAGGAATTTTAAACATGAGGATGAGAATTTTAGATTTGAGATTTTTGGGTGTAAGTCAGCAAGGGCAAGTGATAAATGAGCAGGACGATGCAGACTCTGATACAAGCAGCAGAATTTTCAAAGTGCTGAAGTTTACAGAGGGTGGAGGATGGGAGGCTGGCCTGAAGAACATTGGAATAGCTGAACCTGACAATTACAAAGGGATGGATGAGGGTTTTGGTTGCAGATGGTTGAGGGTGGGGGTGGAGGCAGGCAATTGTGGAGGAGAAAGGTGGTCTTCGTGATGGGGTGAATATGGGGTCAGAATATCAGCTTGGGCTTGAACAGAGCACCATGATTGTGGATAGTCTGAGAAAATGGTGGATGGATTGGAGTTGGGGGGGGTGGGGCGTGGTTGATGAGGTGGCTGCGGAGCTAGTTTTCTCTTGCAATGCTTGGGTGGTAAACCGGAAGAGAGAATTGTATGTGCTTTCATAGAATTTTCCATTTCCATTGGATATTGTTCTGTGGCACTTTGAAAGCAATCCCCATATATTGCAACAAAAAAGTAATTAATTAAAAAAAATTAGATTCCACATTTTTAAGAGCACCCTTCTTGACCAACAATAATCTTACTGACCCTTAATGCCCACTTTAAATGGACGCATTCAGTGATAAGTCGGAATATTGTGTGGAATGTAGGAAATCGAGGACTGAAACTTAATGCCCTTACTCTGTTTAACAGGCAATGTTGGCAGAACAATGAAGTTCAGAATATCAGTGTTAAGAGCAGGAAGCCATCAGGTTGGCGAGTATTCGACTTTCCAGTCTCTTCAGGTTACCACCCGTGCAGCTGTTTTCACCAAGTGGAACTTCTAACCCATATTAAATCTAACTTTGACACTCAAGTTTTTAAAAAAATTGTTTGCAGCATTGTTTCTTTCTAGCTAAGTAAAAGCACATGTTAATGTTTATTAAGAGAAATCATAATACATCATTTATTAGCTTGGAGAGAATACTGCCAACTATTGACCACTAACCTCGCTTGGGGCAAGAAAAACTTCATTAACATAAATGAGTACAATAGAAAAGAATAGATGTTTGTTTGAACCAAAGTCAATAGATGTAATAACAGCAGAAAAAGAGCTTTTTTGAATTATCTTTGTTTATAAATTTAACAGCCAACGCAAGTTCTTTTCTTTTTTTACCTTCACTTTATCTTACACATTGTATCTTTTTCTAACAGACTGCTTAACCTCGTGAAGCCTTGGGCTTCCTAAACATCGAGCACTCCCAGAAAAATAGTTTTAATGGTTAGTTTCTTAAAATACCTATAAAAGTGATATCCAGTTTTTGAATTCATCCAAACCAAGAAAGATGAGCAAAGCTAATGGCAGGTACTGAATTACATTGCGATTGTTCATAATTCTAAACTTCTGACCTTTTTTGAGAAATAACTAATTATATTAATTTGATTCAGATATATTGAATATTCAGCCCCTTTGTTTCTGATTTTAAAGTAAGCCACTGGTGTTGCAGTTTACTGAGTGGTGTGATGCCTTGTGTTTTACCTGGTGAAACTTGTACAGTGACTTTATTATTTAAAAACTTCCACAGAGGCTAAAGAGTATCTAGCAGTGATCAAAAGACCCAGCTCTTGAAGGGCACTTAATACAAGCCCAAAATACTGCAGATGCTTGAAATCTGAATTAAAAACCAAAAATGCTGGAAATACTGAGCAGGTCAAGCAGCATCTGTGGAGAGAGAAGCAGAGTTAAGGTTTCAGGTCAGTGAGCCTTCATCCAAACTGGTCTGATGAAGGGTCACTGACCTGAAATGTTAACTCTGCTTCTCTCTCCACAGATGCTGCCAGACCTGCTGAATATTTCCAGCATTTTTGGTTTTTATTTCAGATTTCCAGCATCTGCAGTATTTTGCTTTTATTTTAGAGTTTCAGGTGGATTACCTTTTGTCAGAACCCCTGTATCCTTTAATTTACATTGTTTGTTCAAATAAGGATTAATATTTAATTATTTCCAGAAATAATCCTCTGTTAATTTCTAAATTTGTGATAAATTGAAATCTTTCCATCACTTGATGCTTGTCCATCAACTTTCATAGAATGATAGAATGGTTACAACAAAGAAGGAGGCTGAACTGGCACTCTAAGAGCTACTCGGGAGTCCGACTCCCTCGCCCTTGCCCTGTAGCCCTGCAAATGTTTTCTTTTCTGATAATTATCAGTCCTCTTTTCAAAGCCATGATTGAAACTGTCTCCGCCACACTCTCAGGCAGTGCATTCCAGCTCCTGGCCACTTGGCTACATAAAAAAAATTTTTCCTCATGCCTCCTCTGGTTCTTTTGTCAATCACTTTAAATTGGTGTCTTCTGGTTCTTGACCCTTCCAGCAATGGGAACAGTTTCTCCCTAGCTACTCTGTCCAGACCCCCATATTTTGAACACCTCTATCAAATCTCCTCGCAACCTTCCCTAATGCGAACAGCCACAGCTTCATAAATCTATCCGCGTAACTGAAGTCTCTCATCCCGAGAACCATTCTTGTAAATCTTTTCTACGTCCTCTCCACTATCTTCACCGCCTTCTTAAAGTATGGCACCCAGAATTGGACACAGTTCTCCAGCTGAGGTGAAACCAGGAAGGTTCACTATAACTTTCTTGCTTTTGTACTCTATACCTTAGTTATAAAGGGCAGGATCCCATATGCCTTATTAACTGTTTTCTCAACCTGCCTGTCACCTTCAACGACTTCGATCGAACCAATCAAAAACATGATATTTTTTGAAGTCCAATCAAAGTTTACTTGTTATAATGACACTTTTTAATAGTTTAGATAGTACTTTTTTGTTTACTAATTCACAGGATGTGAGTGTTGCTGGTAAGACCAGCATAAATTGCCTGTCCTTAATAGTCATTGAGAAGGTGGTGGTGAACCATCTTCCTGAACCGCTGCAGTCCATTGTAGTGGTTTTTGATACAACTGAGTGGCTTCTAGGCAATTTCACAGGGCAGTTAAGAGTCAGCCACATTGCTGAGAGTCTGGAGTCACATATACACTAGGCCAGGTAAGGACAGCAGATTTTCTTCCCTCAAGGACATTTAGTTAACCAGTTGGATTTTTATGGCAATCTAGTAGTTTCATAGTCACCATTAATAATAGCTTTTTCCAGATTTATTTAAAAACTGAATTTAAATTCTCCACCTGCCATGGTGGGATTTGAACTCGTGTCTCCGGATCATTACTCTAAGCCTCTGGATTACTAGCCCAGTAGTTACTCCTAGATCAGAAAGGACCTTTCCCACCAGTAAAGTCTGTCCAAACTGATATAGTATGACATAGAACAACATCCTGCAAAATCAAAAATTGAGTTCATCTGCCCTTCAGTTAGATGTTCGTGTTCTAAAGCAGAATATTGGAGCTCGATGTATAATTTATGACAAAATCATGCTGGTTTAGAAGGAAAGAGATGCTCGAGGTGTAGTAAAGGATTACAGTAATCATGCTAATGATTAAACATGACGGATGGAATGCTTGTGTGCGACTTGTCACATATCTTAAATTGGTATGTGATGATCTGATATGCAGCTGTGGACACTGGGGTGGGGTGGATGGGGGGAGGTTGTTGGTGGTGGGGAAATAAAAAAAGGTTTTAGTCTGAAACAGACCAGACACTTGAAGCTAAGCCAGAGCCTTTAAATTGTGGAGTTAACAATAACATAGTTAATGCTGTACCATTTGCCAGGTTAAGAATTGTTTGCCAATACTGCAGTTAATGTACTGTACGCAAAATACCACTGCCAGCAGTTGTCTCCACATACATCCGCCAGTAAACTATACAGCTGTAAGCAATTTCTAAGAAATTAGAGCATGTTTCCAAAGAATTAATGTCTGTCATTACTATTAAGTAGTATAATTTTAAACTTAATTCTTTAGGTATCTTGAAATGCTCTCTTACAATGCATTTAGAAGTTGTGGTTAGCAATGAAAGGGTCTTCTATGCATGCTGTTTACAGAATTTCAAAAATGTTCTGTCCAACACTGTAGGAGGACATGTTTCATGACCTTCATAATCTTTTAGTGTAGGATGTGTAATCATACAACACTCATGACTCGTTAGTTATTTTTTAACTGCAGTTACTGTTTTTGGGAGGGGGGTGCGGTTGAGTGGTATTTTTCAATATATTCCCATTTGAGAAAAAGCCACAAAAATCTGAACACAAAAAGAAATCCACATTAAATATTGTGCGATGCAAAACAGGAGATATGCATGAAATACAATAATTCAGAATGAAAAGCAGATCAATCTGCAGCAGATGCTGGTAAATTGTAATTAAAAATTAATCCAAATAAAATGCTCAAGTCTGAAATTAAGAAAGCAGCATACTGAACTAATACCCATCAATAAAATATCCTCAATTTTTGACACTGGAACAATTAGTACGCTGCAACAGAACTATGAACAATATCAAAAGGTGGTAGAACTATTGGAATCATGGAATAGTTACAGCAAAGAAGGCCATTAGGCCCATTGTGTCCGTGCCTGTTCTCTGCAAGAGCAACTCGGCTAGTCCCACTCCCTCTCCCTTTTCCTGTTGCCCTGCAATTTTTTTCTCTTCAGGTGTTTATCCAATTCCCTTTTTGAAAGCCACAATTTAACCAGTTTCCACCATGCTCTCTGCAGTGCATTCTGGGTCCCAGCCACTCACTGCATTAAAAAAAAATTTACTCATACCTCCTCTGGTTCTCTTACCAATTACCTGAAATAAATGTCCTCTGGTTCTTGGCCCTTCTACTACTGGGAACTGTTTCTCACTCTACTCTGTCAAGAACTCTCATGATTTTGAATACCTCTATTAAATTTCCTCTCAACCTTCTCTTCTTTATGGCGAATAACCTCAGCTTCTCCAGTCTATCCATGTAGCTGAAGTCCTTCATCCTTGAAGCCATTCTCGTATCTTTTGTAAAGCCTTCACATCCTTCCTGAAGTGCAGTGCCCAGAGTTGTACACAGTACTCCAGTTGACGCCAAACCAGCATTTTATAAAGGTTCATCATAAACCACCTTGTTTTTGTACTCTGTGCTTCTATTTATGAAGCCCATATGCCTTCTTAACTTTCTCAACCTGGCCTGCCACCTTCAATGATTTGTGCACATATACCCCCAAATCCCTCTCTGCCTGAACCCCCTTTAGAATTGTATCCTCTATTTTCTTTTGCATCTCCTCAGTCTGCTACCAAATTGTATCATTTCACACTTCCCTGCATTAAATTTCATCTGTCCTGTGTTCACCATCCTGTCTATGTCCTCTTGAAGTATTTCGCTATCCTTCTTATAGGACACAAAACTTTGTATCTCAACTACATCTGACAGTTTCAAAATTTGCAGAGGACCCAAAACTTGGAAGTCTTGAAGTCCATCATGATCCTCCTCACAGGACACAAAACATCAAGACTTTTTGAAATTTTGAAATTGTCAGGTGTAGTTGAGATAGAGGTAAAATGTATACCACAAAGTGTGCTGAGTTTTATCAGCCCCTTGGCGCCGTGGGTCGTGGCGGGGAAGCCCGGAAAGTGCTAGCCGTAGTGGCCCGCCTCTGGCCACGACGCCGAGATGGCGACGCCGGATATTAGCAGTGGCGGCAAGGCCTCAGTACAGCTCCTTTTCCCTCCCCCCCCCCCCCCCAGCTGCTTGGCGGCAGGGCCTTCATTACAATATTAAAAAGAGGATAATTAAAATTCAAATGAACTTACCTGCCGACGGCCATCCCATGCTGATTTTACAGTTAACCAGATGTGACTCGGCACATTTTCGGAACTCCGTTGCAGTTACAAGGCAAGACGCTGGAGGGGAGGGAGGTGGGAGGAATAAAATTATCAGGAGGGGGAGCAGGAAAACACTACTTATTGGTTTCAGGGATGGTGGGAAGGGGTTGATGGTCAAAGGGAACAGATTTCGGGGGGGAAGTTCGGGACGTTAATAAAAGTTTTTTTTTCTGGGGGGAGAGGGCAATTTATATATAGATTATCCATTGGGGAGGGGTGGGAGACAGGATGTAAAGTTGAATTAAAATGTTATTTTTGTTTCCCGGAGACTGGGACCTTTTTAAAAAATTTAAATATCGCTGAAGGGCTTGAAGCCCTTTTAAAAATGGCGCCTGCGTGGTGGCGCTGGACACTATTGCTGGGGGCGCAGTGGCTGCCGCCTCTACATTATCGGAGGCAGCCACTCCACCCCCTCCATTTAAATGAGGCCCCGTTCGTAATATCGCGGGGGCTTGGCAGTGGCACTTCCGTGTTGGAAGGCCGTTGCTTTCACAGCAGGCTGCCAAAATCAAGCCCAATATTGCTGGTTTAATTTTGGAAAATTGTAATGCACTAATGCTGTTAAAAGGCTTGCAGGTCTTTACCTAGTTGACTGTTTGATGTAATAGGCATGGAAATGGATGAAATGGAGACATGTTGCATGTAGGGAAGTTGTTACGACCAGGTGAGAAAGGGGTCTAGGGGTTCCTCTCAGCCTTCACTTGGTATTACTGTAACCGGGTTTAATTTTAAACAAACTGTTTTTAGCTCCCCCTTGGTGAATCCTTGTTCACTGCTGTCCAATTATAAAGCAAAGAAACCAGCACAGCCAGCACAAACGGGTTTTCTTAGGTTTAAAGAAGAAAGATTTAAATTTCTTAAAACTTAAACTCTAATTCGGTTAATGCCTACGGATACACGATGCTAGCAAGCATAAGCGATACACACATGCAGATAGAGACAGAACAGAGGAGAATAAATAAAGTGGAAAAATTTGAGGCAATCTCTGAAGAGCGTTTTTGTTACGGATCTTCGATCTTTGAGTTCACTGTAGAGTCCTTGATTGTAGGTAGATCTTTTTGTTGGGGCCCAGTATTCTTCTTAAACTTTGTTCACTGTAGGAGAATTTTCTCTCTTGGGGTTCATGTAGTAAAACATCCCAGGAGCATTATCAAACAAAATATCCCACCAAGCCACATAATAAGGAATTTTGGCAGGTGACCAAAAGCTAGGTTTAAGGAGTATCTTAAAAGGATGAAGGTAGAGAGGTGGCAAGGTTTAGGGAGGGAATTCCAGAGCTTAGTGCCTTAACAGCTGAAAGCATGGCCACCGTTGGTGAAGACGGCAGAATTGGAGGAGTGCAGGTATCTCTAAGGGCTGCAGCGCTCATGGAGGTTACAGTGATAGGGAGGGGTGTGGGGCCATGGAGGGATTTGAAAACAAGGATGAGAATTTTAAAATCGAGACATTGCTTAACTGGGAAACAGCATAGGTCAGCAAGCACAGGGATGAAGGGCAAACCGGATCGGTGCGATTTAGGATACGAGCAGCAGAGTTTTGGATGGGCCTTAAATTTAAGGAGGTTTGAAGATGGGAGGCTGGCCTGGAGTGCATTGGAATAGTCAAGTCTGGAGATAACTAAGGCATAGATGAGTGTATTAGCAGCAGATGAGCTGAGGCAGGGTGGAGTTAGGCAATGTTACGGAGGTGGAAATAGGTGGTTTTAGTGATGGCAGGGATATGTGGTTAGAACCTCATCTCGGGGTCAAATACAGCACCAAGGTTACAAGCAGTCTGGTTCAGCCTCAGTCATTTGTCGAAGCAAATGTGTTTAATTTCTTATTAGCCTCAAAATTGAGGTGGTGGTGGATGGAATATATTTTACAGCAGATGCTCTGCTTGCATAATACCTGTTGCAGAATTAACAGAAATTTCTAGGTGAGTGGTACACTAATCTATCTACTTTAACCTGAGATAAATCAGGAAGTAGCATTATAATGTTTAGTCTCTAGAACAGAGTGGGATAGAGGGAACGTTGATTTTTTTTTTTTGTCAGCTGTGACTGGCTTGGTGTAGTTCAAGATGCTGTTTCTCCAGCAGTCCTGGATGTGGGGTGAAAGGAAGAAAGGCTGGAGGCAGAGCCATGTTTTAATTATGGAGAGTAAATCAATTATCTCTAATAGTTAAACAGAGATATTAACCTCCCATATATATATATATAGTAACCTCCAAGTTCTCCCTGTGACCGTGTGGGTTTCTGCCAGGTGCTCCGGTTTCCTCCCACAGCCAAAGACTTGCAGGTTGATAGGTAAATTGGCCATTGTAAATTGCCTCTAGTGTAGGTAGGTGGTAGGAGGATTGTGGGGATGTGAGAGGGAATATGGGATTCATGTAGTATAAATGGGTGGTTGTTGGTCAGCACCGACTCTGTGGGCCGAAGGGCCAGTTTCAGTGCTGTATCTCTCTATGAATCTGTGAATTAAGATCAGACATTACAATATAAAGCACTACAGTACAAAGCAGAGTCACTTCTTTTGCTGGGTCTGAATATAGTCCCTCAAGTAAAGGCACCATGGTTACTGATGGTGGTTGCCACCTCACTCAAATAGCTACACTCACCAATCATTCGGGTCTTGGAAAAGGTTGGGATGTGGCATTGCCCCTCAATATCCTCCCGTATATTTCCTTGCTTTATTTGTCCTCCCCAAATGCATTACCTCACACTTCTTTGGATTGAACTGCATTTGCCACTTTTTTGCCCACTCAACCAAACCAAATTAATGATATTCTGGAATCTACAGCTATCCTCTTCAAAGTGGTGCAGTGGTTAGCACCGCAACCTCACAGCTCCAGCAACCCTGGTTCAATTCTGGGTGCTGCCTGTGTGGAGTTTGCAAGTTCTCCCTGTGTCTGCGTGGGTTTCCTCCGGGTGCTCCGGTTTCCTCCCACATGCCAAAGACTTGCTGGTTGATAGGTTAATTGGCCATTATAAATTGCCCCTAGTATAGGTAGGTGGTAGGGAAATATAGGGACAGGTGGGGATGTGGTAGGAATATGGAATTAGTGTAGGATTATTATAAATGGGTGGTTGATGGTCGGCACAGACTCGGTGGGCCGAAGGGCCTGTTTCAGTGCTGTATAACTAAACTAACTACACAGCCAATTTTTGTGACATCTGCAAATTTCCCAATCATGCCTCCCAAATTTAAGTCCTCAATATACACCACAAATAGCAAGGGACCCAACACTGAGCCCTGTGAAACACCATTGGAAACCGCTTTCCATTCGCAAAAACATCCTTTGTTTCCAGGACCTGGATGATTGGTGAGTGTAGCTATTTGAGTGGGGTGGCAACCACTGTCAGTAAGCATGGTGCCTTTACTTGAGGGACTATATTCAGACTCAGCAGAATAAGTGACTCTGCTTTGTAGTGTAGTGCTTTATATTGTAATGTCTGATCTTAATGTTTAACTATTAGTTAATGCCTGCAGAGTCTCATCGACAGGTTTGCGTCTGCCTGCAATGAATTTGGCCTAACCATCAGCCTCAAGAAAACGAACATCATGGGGCAGGATGTCAGAAATGCTCCATCCATCAATATTGGCGACCACGCTCTGGAAGTGGTTCAAGAGTTCACCTACCTAGGCTCAACTATCACCAGTAACCTGTCTCTAGATGCAGAAATCAACAAGCGCATGGGTAAGGCTTCCACTGCTATGTTCAGACTGGCCAAGAGAGTGTGGGAAAATGGCGCACTGACACGGAACACAAAAGTCCGAGTGTATCAGGCCTGTGTCCTCAGCACCTTGCTCTACGGCAGCGAGGCCTGGACAACGTATGCCAGCCAAGAGCGACGTCTCAATTCATTCCATCTTCGCTGCCTTCGGAGAATACTTGGCATCAGGTGGCAGGACTATATCTCCAACACAGAAGTCCTTGAAGCGGCCAACATCCCCAGCTTATACACACTACTGAGTCAGCGGCGCTTGAGATGGCTTGGCCATGTGAGCCGCATGGAAGATGGCAGGATCCCCAAAGACACATTGTACAGCGAGCTCGCCACTGGTATCAGACCCACCGGCCGTCCATGTCTCCGTTATAAAGACGTCTGCAAACGCGACATGAAATCGTGTGACATTGATCACAAGTCGTGGGAGTCAGTTGCCAGCATTCGCCAGAGCTGGCGGGCAGCCATAAAGACAGGGCTAAATTGTGGCGAGTCGAAGAGACTTAGTAGTTGGCAGGAAAAAAGACAGAGGCGCAAGGGGAGAGCCAACTGTGCAACAGCCCCAACAAACAAATTTCTCTGCAGCACCTGTGGAAGAGCCTGTCACTCCAGAATTGGCCTTTATAGCCACTCCAGGCGCTGCTTCACAAACCACTGACCACCTCCAGGCGCGTATCCATTGTCTCTCGAGATAAGGAGGCCCAAAAGAAAAGAAAAAAAAGAAAAAGAATTAGAGATAATTGATTTACTCTCCATAATTAAAACACGGCTCTGCCTCTGGCCTTTCTTCCTTTCACCCACATCCAGGACTGCTGGAGAAACATTCCTACCCTTTGTTTCCTGTCACTGTGCCAATTTTGGATCCAACTCGCCACATTTTCCTGTATCCGATGGGCTTTTTTCTTACCAGTCTGCCTTGTGGGACCTTGTCAAGAACCTTACTAAAATCCTTGTAGACAACATCCACTGCACTACCCTCATCAATCCTCCTTGTTACTTCCTCAAAAAATCCCTCAACAAAGCCATGCTGACCATCCCTGATTAATCCGTGCCTTTTTAAGTGACAGTTTATCCTATCTCAAGTTGATTCTAATAATTTGCCCAGTGTTCCGCAGTCCTCTTTGCAACCCTGATATAGTTTTTTAAAATTATTCGTTTGTGGGATGTGGACGTCGCTGGCTAGGCCAGCATTGTTGCCCTTGGACTGTGTGGCTTGCTGGGCCACCTCAGAAGGCATTGCTGTGGGTCTGGAGTCACATGTGGGCCCGACCAGATAAGGATGGCAGATTTTCTTCTCCTAAAAGACATTAGTGAACTAGATGGGTTTTTACAACAATTGACAATGGTTTCATGGTCATCATTATACTAGCTTTTAATTACAGATTTATTAATTGAATTCAAATTTCACCATCTGCCTTGGTGGGATTAGAACCCATGAGCATTGGCCTGAGTTCTGGATTACTAGTCTAGTGACATTACCGCTACGCCACCGCCTCCCCTGTGATCGTTGTTAAATATATTTGTGGTTCACTGGTTCCTTCCAATTTTCAACTTTTTGTCTTCCTGAAAACATTTTATGTAGATTTTAATTACTCACTTATCCATTTGTTTACCTTTATATTTAATTTCTTTGGTTATAGATTTGTCTTGCATTAGATTAGATTAGAGACACAGCACTGAAACAGGCCCTTCGGCCCACCGAGTCTGTGCCGACCATCAACCACCCATTTATACTAATCCTACACTAATCTCATATTCCTACCAAACATCCCCACCTGTCCCTATCACCTACCTATACTAGTGACAATTTATAATGGCCAATTTACCTACCAACCTGCAAGTCTTTTGGCTTGTGGGAGGAAACCGGAGCACCTGGAGAAAACCCACGCAGACTCAGGGAGAACTTGCAAACTCCACACAGGCAGTACCCGGAATCGCACCCGGGTCCCTGGAGCTGTGAGGCTGCGGTGCTAACCACTGCACCACTGTGCAGTTTATAATTTTAAAGTTCACCCATTCTTTTCTGTCAATGGGAGAGGTAGTACATCTCGCGTTACTTTTATTTTTAAGCTCATCCTTCAAATCTGCCCAACATTTACACTCTTTAAAGTCATACATTTCTTTCCTGAATATTATTGCAGTGGATTGCCAGGAATATCTCACATTTAACTTAGTTTGGTCACTTGTCTCCGTAGATTCCACTTCTTCTACAATACGAGTGTGATTCTGTATGTATGGAAACCAGATCTAGAAGTAAATTCCCTCTAGTGAGATCCATAACACATTGTGTCGAGAAACAACTTTGCAGCACATTTACTAATTCTGATTTTGTTATACTTTGGTTAACAATGTGTTGATTGAAGAGATCCATTATAACTACATTATTGGCATTCTACTGTTAATATTTCTTATAAGATGGTGACAGTAAAAATGAGCAAGGAACTTCTAGGTGTATGGTTTGATTCGTTGTGAGAACACTATTCCTGAAATAATCCTTGTGTGATGCTAACCTATGAACGCTTGACATGTTTGTCTGAAGTTAGAGCACCCTAAAAGCAATTTTTTTTTTTTGTTGGATTCTTCTGATATCATGAGTGGAAAACTTTGCCTTCAATTTATAGCCCTTGCTAATGATGTCACAGGAGGCGATATTCTATCTTTGATGTCTACTGCCATGATGCGGTTCCGAAGCATAAAATCGGGCACCTAGAGGTGACTGAAGGATAATATTTTCCATATCCTAAATAGATGACTACAGTGGTGGTCATACAATCTCATAGGTTCTGAAGCTATTATAATTAGAATTATCATCTAAAAATGGATGAGATGAGGCAAAGAAAATATGTTCTCTTTTAATTGAACCTACTTGGCTTTCGGGAACAGCTTGCTTCCTTCCAGTGAGAAACAACTGGGCTTGTGAGCTGCTAAATGCTGTTTTAGTAGATGTAACCATTGGACTGAAAAGTTGATATCTTTTTTTTTTCTCTACTACCACCCCCCGCAACCCTCGTTATTTCATTAATAGACTGAGACAGCTTCTGCCATACGTCGTACAGTGGAGGCATTACTAGAGCATGGAGCTGTGGTGAGGAACCTTGAGAACTTGGGAGAACGGACTCTGCCGTACAAAATATCCAAACACAATCTGCGGCACACTAGTGGCGGGTATGTCTGATGTAGAGAAGTGTAAGATCTGGAGCTCGCAATAAATGCTGCTACATTTTGGGAGGTTTTGCCCTAGATATTCTCCTTGGGTTACTGTCACTGGCCACCCCAGCTGTAAGCATACATAACTTGTACGTCTTATGACCCAGAGTGAGTCTTTGCCTGTCTAATATCTATGTAAATGTATTGAGACCCAAGGGTCGAATGGAGATTTCTTGTCACTTTTGCTGCTGTTTACTGGGATACCACAGGCTCTATCTTCAATTTTAGAACATGGATGGGTATATATTCTATCAAAATCTAAACCAAAAAGCAAATCTGTTTATCGTAGAGCCAGTAAACGAGCAGCACTTAGTACAAACTGTACCCTCATTGTAATTGTTCCCTTTTCTCCTTGAACTGTCAAAACAAAGTAGATGTTTCTTTAGCATTAACTCTATATAAATCTGATCCTTGAAATACAATTGCTCACTTCATTCATGCTACTATGGAGCCTTCAAACAGCTTTGTACATATGACAGCTTTGAACTGAGTCCAAGCAGCCAAATCTCAGATCACAACCAGAAACCCCTGGCTACAGAACTGTTTGTCAATGGGATTGCAAATAATTGTTGACCCTGCCCTTCTCTAAGACCAATCAAAGCTATCAGTCCAACCCACGACCACTAAAGTACTCTCAAGATGTCAATCACATTGTCTCAACTACTTTCTATAATCTGTGATAATGGATCATTAGCACTCTGCTCAGTTTGCCATCAATGCCATTATTTAACAGATTGAAACCAAATGATTTGCTTTGACTTTAAATTGTCAGACTGCTTGTCTGACATCAAGTACTGGATGAGCAGAAATTTCCTCCCAACTAAATATTGGGATGACCAAAGCCAAGTCTCTGCCACAAATTCCATTCCCTACCCACCAACTCCATCCCTGTCCCTGGCAACTGTCTGTGGCTGCACTAGACTATTTGCAACCTTGATGTCACATTTGACTTGGAGATGAGCTTCTAACCATCTACAGTATCACTAAGACTGCTTAATTTTTTACCTCCATAACATCGCCCGCCGGTGGCCCTGCCCCAGCTCATCTGTTGCTGAAACCCTCACCCATGCCTTTGTTACCTGTAGACTTGGCTATTCCGACTATGATTGCTCTCCATCTTCCACCTTCCATAAATTTAAGCTCATCCAAAACTCTGCTCCCTGTAACCTAACTCGCACCAAGTCTTTTTCACCCATCATCTCTGTGCCTGCTGACCTATACTGGCTCCTGATTAACCAGTGCCTTGATTTTACAATTCTCATCCTTGTGTTCAAATCCCTCTGTGGCGTTGCCCCCTCTCTACCTCTGTAATCTCCTCCAGTTCCAGAACCCTCCAAGATATCTGCACTTCTCCAATTCTGGCCTCTTGAGCATCTCCAATTTTATTCGTTTCACCATTGGTGGCTGCGCCTTTAGCTGCCAAGGCCCTAAGCTCTGCAATTCCTTCCCGAAACCACTTTTTACCTCTCATTCTTCCTTTAAAGTCTATCTTTTTGACCAAGCTTACGTTTATCTGCCTTAATATTTTCTTGTGTGGCTTGATGTCCAATTTTGGTTGATAACATTCCTGTGAAGTGCCTTGGGGTGTTTTACTACATTAAAGATGCTATGTCAGTGCAAGTTGTTGTGGACTAGTGTGGTGGAGATTCTGAGTTATAAAACTGCAGCATTCTGCTTCCTCTTTATTGAACAAATGTTCGTGCATGAAGCCTTGTTTTGTTTGACAGAAACCAGCTACAGATGAATATTCATGCTTTTGGTGTACCAAACTTTTCTTCTCTGTAATTTGCAGAAAAAGCTAATAGTGTTATGACTGGCAATCTAACAGACAAAAATGCTTTATTTTTGGCGCTGGCATTACATAAGTATACATGCCTTCATATTTTATTTTGTATACCTCAGTGAGGGATATTAGGGCTGTTAACGCAAGTGTCAGCTCGTGGATGAAAAATAACAATTCACATGCAGAGTTATACTCTTTCTGTTCTGCCCCTCAAGTGTTCCTGTTCCTCCGCCTCAGTAAAGCATCTAGTACTGCACTGAGATGCGTTTTTTTCCCACTGCACAGCAGCCATCATTCTGGCTTTTTTGAGTAAAAATGTCCTTTATTGCCAAATTGTACAATTTCTTGCTTTGGACTCGTCCTAGGCCCAACTAGCTTCAGCTGCTTCATCAATGACCTTTCTCACCCCCCCCCCCCCCCCCCCCCCCCAACCCCCCAATCATAAGGTCAGAAGTGGGGATGTTTGCTGATAGTTGTACAATGTTCAGTACCATTTGCAACTCCTCACATACTGAAGCAGTCTGTGTCCAAGACCTGGACAACATCAGACTGATAAGTGGCAAGTAACAATCACACCACACAAATACCAGGCAATGTCTATCTCCAAGAGAGAATCTAACCATCTCCCCTTGATGTTCAATGACATTACCATTACTAAATCCTCCACTGTCAACATCCTGGGGTCTACCATTGACCAGAAATGGAACTGGAGCAGCCACATAAGTACTGTGATTGCAAGAGCAGGTCAGAGGCTGGGAATTCTGCAGTGAGTAACCCACTTCCTGACTCCCCAAAGCCTGTCCACCATCTACAAGGCACAAGTCAGGAGTGTGATGGAATACTCTCCACTTGCCTGGGTGATTGCAGCTCTAACAGCACTCAGGAAGCTCGACATCATCCAGCACAAAGCAGCTCGCTTGATCAGCACTTCATCCACCACCTTAAGCAGTCACTTCCTCCATCACCGACACACAGTGGGAGCAGTGTGTACCATCTACAAGATGCACTGCAGCAACTCACCACGCCTCCTTTGGCACCTTACAAACCCACAACCTCTACCACCTAGTACGAAAAGGACAACAGACGCATGGGAACACCATCCCCTCCAAGTCACACACCATCCTGATTTGGAAATATATCGTCACTCCTTCACTGTCTCTGAATCAAAATCTTGGAACTTCCTCCCTATCAGCACTGGCTGTACTAGCACCAGATGGACTGCAACAGGTCAAGAAGGCAGCTCACCACCACCTTCTCAAGAGCAATTGGGGATGGGCAACCCCGGCCAGCGACCATGAAAGAATAAAATAAACCAAGGAGCTAAATGGAGACTATCTTGTTTCACATTGGACCCTTCCAGCCAGTAAATGATATTTTCATCCCTGGATTGGATTCAGAATTAGGTACTAGAGGGAAAAGCACAGCATGCTATCCCAATGCACCACCTAGTTTCTTCTTTTCCTTCATGCTTTTGTACTGCAATTTTGAGTCCATTGAATAGAAATATTTTAGATGCGTTGTAGCGACTTCACCCTTCCCTCTCTTTGTGGGAATTATACAGTGCGTTTGCGAATTAAGTATTTTAAGATGTGAATTCCAAATATTTCAAAATAAGCCACAGAAAGCCATTTGTGGATTTTGCCAGACTCTGATGTTTATGAAAATAAACATTGAGTTTATCTTGGAGTCAAATTGAAGTGCCAGAGTTGAAAGGTGGCATTGCAGTGTTGGAACACGTGATTTTCAGTGATTTTTTTTTTTCACTCATACACCAAAGCTGCTCAATAGAACAAAACAAAACAAGTCTAAAATTACATTAAATACCTTTTGAACATTTGTGCTAGTCTGAGTCAGAAATGGGGCTTCAGGCCCCAACCCAGGGCTTAAACATTCTAGTCTGATGCTTCAGGACAGTACAGAGGAAGTGCTGCTTTATCAGAAGTGCTGTGTTTTGGATGTTAAACTGAGGCTTCATCCTGACGTGCTATTCAAAGAAGAACATAGTTCACTTAAGGTCCTGGTCAACATTTCCTCCCTCAACCAACATCAGGCAAGCAAATTATTTGATATCTTATCTCATTTGTGGAATTTCATTATGTGCGAAGTAGTTGCCACATGTGCTGATATTTCAAAGGTAATTAGTTGGTTGTGGAGCATTTTGGGATCCCTTGAGGATGTAAAAGGTGTTTATATAAATGCAAGTTTCCAAATGCAGAGATGCTTCTTGACCAAGGTTTTTGGCTGATGTTTGCCTATTTGTCACCACTGTTAATAGTATTACAGAACTGGAGACTAAATTTCGTGGAACTTGGAGAGATACAGCACTGAAACAGGCCCTTTGGCCCCCTGAGTCGGTGCTGACCAACAGCCACCCATTTATACTAATCCTACATTTAGTCCCTACCACATCCCCACTATTCTCCTACCATCTACCTACACTAGGGGCAATTTACAATGGCCAATTTACCTATCAACCTGCAAGTCTTTGGCTGTGGGAGGAAACCGGAGCACCCGGAGGGAACCCACGCAGACACAGGGAGAACTTGCAAACTCTGCACAGGCAATACCCAGAATTGAACCTGGGTCGCTGGAGCTGTGAGGCTGCAGTGCTAACCACTGCGCCACTGTGCCGCCTTGGTTTGGCATTACCATATTATTCAATCTGACTGCACTATTTTCAAAATTATCGACACCTAGAAAGCCACATTGCAATTTCAGTGGGTGAATTAATGCAGCATACAAAAGGAAATCAACAAAATGCCCATACTGGGATGTGAGGGAATCTAAGAATCTGCCAATCCATTGAGTGGATTAGCATGAACAACAATAGCATCTTGCATTTATTTAGGATCCCTGGTGCCTCAGAGTGTATTGGTAGTTTTCCCAGTGATTAACACAACCTCTTGGGAACTCGAAACAAGTTAGCATGTGTAAGAGATCAGTGGCTCACCCCTAATTTCTTCAATATCTCATGGGTAGTTTAAGGTTCAAATGTCATACCAGATGTGTTCAATGCAGAATTTTAAGCTGTTCCTTTCATTGTTACTTATTGAAACTTAATATGTAACCAGATATACTTTATTTGACCACTCCCTAGGATTCATTAAGTTTTTTTTAATATACGTTCTTACTCTTTCACTTATGGATGTACCTGAAGCACAAAGCTTATGGTGCTGTACGCTGCCAAGGAATAGTACAATCCTTTGGGTTTAGAGTGAATCTGGATGGGAAAGAAAAACTCATGCTGTCCTTCCCTTGAGCATAAGGAGATTAGGGATATTTAAATGAAACCGTTTGCTGAGGGGAAAAGGCGGGAAGATGAGTCATTCTTGTACTTTGCAGATAAGGATGCATTGAATATTGCGAACATTTGGAACCAGTATTTTTTTGTAGGAAAGTCTATTCCTTTTAATGAGATTTTAAACATTTCTTCATGGGATGTGAAAATTTTCTAGCATGCCTGCATTTATTGGCTGTCCATAGTGCATCACCTTCTCAGGGAAACTGTCTTCTTGAATGACCGCAGTTCCTGTGGTGGTGGTGATGATCTTACTATGGTGTTGGTAGGGAATTGGATGATTTTGACCCAGTCATGAAAGAAGAATAGTAACATACATCTGTGAGACTGGTGTGGGACTTGGACCAAAATCTTCCCAACTCTGAAAATGTCCGGGTCCTGACTCCATTCGTGGTAGCAGCAGAACTTCAGGCGTGATCTACGGGAGACGGCCAATTAAGAATCCGCCTCCGGGATCGCCAATCAATTAGGGTTAGCGGGTGGCCTGAGGAGGCGGGAGGGTCAGTCAGCACCCATGCTATGAGTGTGGCCAGCAGCCTTCACTGTGGCAGCAGTGAGAGTACTGCTGAAGAGTCTGGGACACGATGAAAGGCAGATGAGGCTGATGGCACTGGAAGGCTTCTCTTTAACCTGAGCACTCTCCACCACAGCAGTCCCATGGGGCAGGTCTGTGCCGTTGGATGATCACTGCCTTGCCGTTTTCACCATGTAAAGGCCAGATTGGCTGTAATTGTCAAACTGCTTGGACCCCATGCTGTGCTGTTGTCTCCTTTCGGATTATGAACACTGCAGAGGTCCTGCGCTCCTCTGGAAAATGTCTGATAATTGCCTCCTCGCCGCTGCTGGGTGGGTTCCTGCTAACACATTCAGCATGCCCCTGGGAAAAAGCGACCAAGGCGGGAACACGTTAGTAAACTGACTTGATGCATTTTTTTCAGATTTTCCTGCCCCTCTGCCCTGAACCCACCTCCAAGAGGCTGGGAAAATTCCCCCCTTGGTATGTGGAATGGGGTGTAGGACTGGGAGAAAGTGGCTTTTGCAATTAATAATCTGTACTCCCTTTTTTTGTTCTCTCTCTGCCTCATTTTCCTCCCCTTCCAATTTTTTGTGTCTGCCAATGTCATCTGGTACTTTCCCCATGTAGCCATTTATTGTATGTAGCCATTTTGGGTGTCAGCAAGCTATTTAATTGTTGAGGACATCATAGTTGAGGCCAAAATGTTTTGGCATCCAAAAATGTGCACTTCCAGTAAGGGTCACTGAATAGCAATCAGGAACCGTTGCTGATTTTGTTTTTCTTTCCCTGGTACACAGTTAGAGTTTGGTCTATTTAAAGGGAAAAAAACTTCAGAATAGCAGTGGATCCAGCACCCATTGCCTCCGTCTTGGTAAAGATTTTGTACTCAAGCAGCCCATAGAAACCTTTACAGCATTATGGTTTAAGGGTTAGCAGTAACAGCTGTGAACAAAAAAGAAAATGTCTAAGGTCAGAGGCCTACTTTGCAATTCTGTGGACAATGTGAAGAATAGAAGTTTGATCATAATTAAAATCAGAAGAATTAGAATTTCTCTACATTTTTAATATTTATATCTGACATTTTGATTTTCCTAACTTGCTTTCACCAGACTGCAGAGAATGCACATTATGATCTGGTTTCCAAGCTGCCACACTTGCACCTATTTGTTTTTCTGTAGCACATGTTTTAAATTGTAGAACTATACTCAAGTTAAGGAAAATAATTGTGTGTAAAATAAAAGTCATAATTATGAGCTTAACCAGATGTTAGGAGATTTAACCAAATCTAACAAACTTAATTTTCTTTTTATTCATTCTTGGGATGTGGGTATCACTGGCAAGGCCAGCATTTAATGCCCATCCCTATTTGGCCTTGACAAGGCGGTGGTGAGCCACCTTCTGGAACAACTGCAGTCCATGTGGTGTAAGTACATCCACAGTGCTTAGGGAGAGAGTTCCAGGATTTTGACCAGTGACAGTGAAGGAGCAGCGATATAGTTCCAAATCAGGATGATGTGTGGCCTGGAGGAGAACGTTTGTACGTGGTGGTGTTCCCATGCATCTGCATCTTGTAGCAACTGTGTGCTGGTAGTGGAGGGAGTTGATCCTTGAGGTGGTAGATGGGGTGCCAGTCAAGCTGGCTGTTTTGTCCTGGATGGTGTCGAACTGCTTGAGTGTTGTTGGAGCTGCATTCATCCAGGCAAGTGGAGCCCATTACACTCCTGAATTGTACCTTGTAGTTGGTGGACAGGCTTTGGGAGTCAGTAGGTGAGTTACTCGCCACAGAATTCCCAGCCTTTGATCTGCTCTTGTAGCCATAGTATTTATATGGTTGGTCCAGTTATGGACAATGGTAACCCGCAGGATGTTAGTGGGGGATTCAGTGATCGTAATGCCATTGAATGTCAAGGGGAGTTGGTTAGATTCTCTCTGGTTGGATATAGTCATTGACTGGCACTTAAGTGGAATGTGAGATTTGCGCCACATCATCCCAAGCCTGAATGTTGTCCAGGTTCTGCCACATGCGGGTACAGACTGCTTCAGTATCTGAGGAATCGTGAATGGCGCTGAACCATTTCTGACCTTATAATGGAAGGAAGGTCTTTGAAGCAGCTGAAGATGGTTAGACCTAGGACACTACCCTGAAAAACTCCTGCAGCGATGTTGTGGGGCTGAGATGTTTGGTTTCCAACAACCAGAAACATCTTCCTGTGTGCGAGGTATGATTCCAACAGTAAGGAGTTTTCCACCTGACGTCCTGATTTTGCTAGGGCTCCTTGATGCCACACTCGGTCAAATGCTGCCTTGATGTCAAGGGCAGTCACACTTGCTCACCTCTGGATTCTATGCTGTTCCATCCATGTTTGGGCCAAGGCTGTAAGGAGATCTAGAGCTGAGTAGCCGTGGTGGAATCCAAACTGAACATAGGCAAGCAGGTTGTTGCTCAGTGGCACAGTGGTTAGCACCGCAGCCTCACAGCTCCAGGGACCCGTGTTCGATTCTGGGTACTGCCTGTGCGGAGTTTGCAAGTTCTCCCTGTGACCGTGTGGGTTTTCGCCGGGTGCTCCGGTTTCCTCCCCCAGCCAAAAAAGACTTGCAGGTTGATAGGTAAATTGGCCATTGTAAATTGCCCCTAGTGTAGGTAGGTGATAGGGAATATGGGATTACTGCAGGGTTAGCATAAATGGGTGGTTGTTGGTCGGCACAGACTCGGTGGGCCGAAGGGCCTGTTCCAGTGCTGTATCTCCAAATAAAAAAAAATAAATAAAAAATAAGTGCCGCTTGATAGCACTGTCAATGACATTTTCCATCACCTTGCTGATGATCGATAGTGGATTGATAGGGCAGTAATTGGCTGCATTGGATTTGTCTTGTGCTTTTTGTGGACAGGACATACCTGGGCAGTTTTCCACATTGTCAGATAGATGCCTGTGTTGTAGTTGTACTGGAACTGCTTGGCTAAGGGCATGGCCAGTTCTGGAGCACAAGTCTTCAGTACTACAACAGCTAGGATGTTTTCAGGACCCGTAGACTTTGTTATATCCAGTGCCTTCAGCCGTTTTTTGATATCATGTGGAGTGGATCCATTTGTCTGAAAACTGGCATCTGAGATGGTGGGGAACTCAGGAGGAGGCTGAGATGGATCATCCACCTGGGCACTTCTGGCTGAAGATGGTTGCAAATGCTTCTGCCTATGTTTTGCACTGACATCATTGAGGTTGGGGATATTTTGGAGCTACCTCCTCCAGTTAGTTGTTTAATTGTCCACCACCATTCACGACTGGATGGAGGGAGCCCCACTTAATTTGGTTTAACAGCGTAACCTATTTTGATTAAACGTATTGTTCTAAATAAAAGTTAAGTTTGTGGAAATCCAATAGAATTGCTCTGTTTTTAAAGAAATACATTGAACCTAAATCACCTTAACTGATTTTTGTGAGGCACTTTACACTGAGTTCTCTACTGCCTCTTGTCAGTTTTGCAATTAAAAATGCCCTCATTGCACAAAAACGTCACTGTGTCGGAGTCATCTGTACAGTCTAGTTTTACTGACTTAAATTAACATTAGTCCATTTACAACTCTGTTTTAAATAGTATCTATGCTTAGCTTTTAATCCCAACCAGGAATTTTACTTGAGAATTTTTAAAAACGGGGAAAGACCACTAGCCCAGCAAGTCCATCATGTTTGATAGATCAATTAAACCTATCTGCCTCCCACCATTTCTGCAGATCTCTTGTCTTTGCAGGCATAAGTCCTTTTGAACTGCCCACTTTAATAGCTTTCTTGGGTAACCTATTCCACAACTCTTATTACCCTTTGGCTGTAGAGATTTTGGCTGATGGTCTTTTCTCCTAATCTTTTAACTTGTGTTGCTGTTATTAGAATTTAGAACCATTTCGATTAGTGAATCATTTGCCCGCAGCAATTTAGTCATTCCCTTCACAATCCAGTAAATGTCACTTTATTCATCATGAAATCTTTAATTGCCACATTAGCATGCTGCAGCACTTTTTTTTAAAAGTAAGAACTTGCATTTATATAGTACCTTTCACACCCTTGGGCATCCTAAAGTGCTTCATAGCCAATAAATCAATTGTGCGGCGTAGTTACTGTTTTAACAGCAGATGAGACAACCAAGTTGCACAAAGCAAGGTCTGACAAACAGTTATTCGATAAATGACCAGTGAAGCTGTTTTTAGTGATGCCGGTTGAGGTAGAGAACTTTGTTTTCTTTGAAAAAGTGCCATGGCATCTTTTTACACCCATGGAATAGAAGGCGAGGCCTTGGTTTCATGTCTCAGTCTAGGACTGCCCTCTCTAATTACTGTCAGTCTAGACATCAAAGAGCGATTATATGCTAAATTGCAGAGACATACAGCAGGCTGATGCAAAAAGAATTCTAAAGATTATATTCATTGGTTGACACCCCCATTCCCCTCCCCACCTCACCACTCAATAGTAATCCTTTACATTGTGTTCATTGAATTGAACCTGTGTATGGCATATCCACTGTATGATTTCTCTCCTAAGTGGTTTATGCCATCGCTGTCAACTGCTGCTCTACTCTGGAAGAAGTGTGATATTTAAATGACGACTGACTTCAATCCCAGCGCCTACTGCTGACTTAAAATCTGAGACAGCCCAGTAGGATGCATGCATGTAGAGCAGATATACAAAACCGCAACTGGAGTCAAGAGGGAGAGTGGTCATGTGAATATCTCAGCGCAGGAGGAGTAGAACAATAGCACATGAGAATACACTCGTTGAAATGAGCAAGAAGAGAGAAAGTGTATTTGTGAACACCAGGCAACATGAAAAGGGAGGATTTTGATGGTTAAAAGCTTTGTAATGTTGACTCCTCTCTTAAAGGAGACACTTTTTTTTTTTTTTGTTAGATTTTTGGGAAGTTTCATCTTGTACATCTTTTATAGAAGTGCATATACCCTCACCGAGTCATTAAATGTACAAAACAGTATAGCAAAAGTCCCAAGACTGGCACCTAGGTCCCCACTCCTAATGTCTCTACAGCCTGAGAAGTCCCTAACTATGGCTCCCCTTCATTTCCTGCTTTCAAGCTAGTTTTCTATTCAGTGATTCTTTATCTGCTGTATGGCCACGATCTCTCGCCACTGTTTTTGAAATAACTGCTGCAAGTAGAATTTTGCGGTAATCCCCAAGGTGAGAAATAGCAGCTTCCTTTTCGAACAGTAATATTTTAACCCTGCATTCTAGCAGGTATTTTGCACTCTTGCTTCTATATCCCGCCTCCCCGTATGGAACAGTTATCCTGACAGTTTACAACACTGCCCTTTCAATTCTGGGACCCAGATTTAAATCCAGCCCATCGCGATGCAATGAGAATCTCATTGTGCCAGTTATAAAATGCTATATGAAATATATTTGGCACTTTCGACCTACAGTAGTTGGGCGCAGCTGTGCATTGTTATCGATGTTATCATTCCTAAGAGGTGAGAGGTTGGAAAGTGGTGATGTCCAAAGGGACCTGTGTGTCCTTGTTCATGAGTTACTAAAAGCTAGTATGCAGGTGCAGCAAGCAGTTAGGAAGGCAAATGGTATGTTGGCCTTCATTGTAAGGGGGTTTGAGTACAGAAGTAAAGATGTCTTGCTGCAGTTGTACAGAGCCTTGGTGAGACTGCACCTGGAGTACTATGTACAGTTTTGGTCTCCTTATCTAAGGAAGGATATACTTGTCATAGAAGGAGTGCCATAGAGGTTCACTAGACTATTCCTTGGGATGGTGGGATTGTCTTATGAGGAGAGATTACAGAAACTGAACCTGTATTCTCCAGAGTTTCGAAGAATGAGAGGTGATCTCAGTGAAACTTACAAAATTCTTACAAGGCGTGGACAGGGTAGATGTGGGTAAGATGTTTCCTCTGGCTGGTGAGTGTAGAAGTAGGGGAGACAGTCTCAGAATAAGGGAAAAACCATTTAAGACTGAGATGAGAAGGAATTTCTTTACTCAGGGTGGTGAATCTTTGGAACTCTCTACCCCAGGGGGCTGTGGAAGCTCAATCATTGCGCATGTTCAAGACCGAAATTGATAGATTTCTGGATAGCAATAACATTAAGGGATGTGGGGATAGTGGGGGAAAATGGCATAGAGCTAGATGATCAGCCATGATTTGTTTGAATGGTGGCACAGGCTCAACATGCTGAATGGCCTAGTCCTGTTCCTATTTCCTCTTTTCCAATGTTCCTGTTTGGTCTTAAAGTGATGATCATGCTAATTGATGGCAATGTGGCAAGTAGAAGTGTCATACTAATGCAGTTATAGGTGACGTTTGCATGTTGTTGAGAAGGAGTAGAGACAGATACATTCTGCATTACTGAAATTTTCTATTATTTCCATTTTAGTACTGGAAAGCTGTAGTTATACTTTGATTCTTAATTCTTAACATGATAACCACATCCCAGTATAACTCTCCCTCCTTTGATGATTCAGTAGCTGCAGTGCTGACTTTCAGGATTCTCTAACTTTACTACTCCCTTGTTCTGTTCATTTTTTAGTCAATTGTATAAATGTTTTTGTATAAACAGTGAGCGCTGCTGACTTCAGCAAAGAACTGGTTTGGATGGATTACTGAATCTGATGGTGTATCTTCAGTGATAATTTATCTCCCTAATACTCAACCTAAGTAATTCTATCAAAGCGATATCCTACCAACTCATTGTTTTGTTTGTTTAAACAATCAGCAGAATTATAGAGCAGAAAGACTTTCACTTTATCATCAGTGCCTTGATGGTGAAACCCTGTCTTTTGATTGAGAGGGCCTTGGATTATATTTTAACTTAATTCAAACTGGTTTCTTTAAAAAGATGTGACTGCTTAGTTAGTAATGTGGTTGACATCAGATAAATGTAGCTGTGATCCAGTTATAGATTTCAAATGTACCAAGCCATTTTACGTGGCTGAGCAGCTGGTGTAGAAGGGAGGGTTTCAGATATCTGGACCATTGGGATCTCTTCAGGGACAGATGGGACCTGTACAAGAAGGAAGGGTTGCATCTATACTGGAAGGGCACTAATATCCTGGCTGCAAGGTTTGCTAGCGTTACTCGGGAGGGTTTAAGCTAGTGTGGCAGGGGGGGTGGGAACCAGAGCAGTAGGACAGCTAGTGAAATAAATGAGGAGGACATAGTAAATAAGGCCAGTAGGACTAAGAGGAAGAGCAGGCAGGGAGATGTTGCTGAGCACAGCGGGACTGGTGGTCTGAAGTGCATTTGTTTCAATGCGAGAAGTATAACAGGTAAGGCAGATGAACTTAGAGCTTGGATTAGTACTTGGAACTATGATATTACAGAGACTTGGTTGAGGGAAGGGCTGGATTGGCAGCTAAATGTTCCAGGCTTTAGAAGCTTCAGGCGGGATAGAGGGGGATGTAAAAGGGGTGGGGGAGTTGCATTACTGGTTAAGGAGAATATCACAGCTGTACTGCGGGAGGACACCTCAGAGGGGTCATGCAGTGAGACAATATGGGTGGAGCTCAGGAATAGGAAGGGTGCAGTCACGATGTTGGGGGTTTACTACAGGCCTCCCAACAGCCAGCGGGAGGTAGAGGAGCAGATATGTAGACAGATTTTGGAAAGATGTAAAGGTAACAGGGTTGTAGTGGTGGGTGATTTTAACTTCCTCAATATTGACTGGGACTCACTTAGTGCTAGGGGCTTGGATGGGGCAGAATTTGTGAGGAGCATCCAGGAGGGCTTCTTGAAACAGTATGTAGATAGTCCAACTAGGGATGAGGCCATTCTGGACCTGGTATTGGGGAATGAGCCCAGCCAGGTGGTCGAAGTTTCAGTGGGGGAGCATTTCGGGAGCAGTGACCATAATTCCATAAGTTTTAAGGTACTTGTGGATAAGGATAAGAGTAGTCCTCGGGTGAAGGTGCTAAATTGGGGGAAGGCTAATTATAACAATATTAGGCAGGAACTGAAGAATTTAGATTGGGGGCGGCTGTTTGAGGGTAAATCAACATCTGACATGTGGGAGTCTTTCAAACGGCAGCTGATTAGAATCCAGGACCAGCATGTTCCTGTGAGGAAGAAAGACAAGTTTGGCAAGTTTCAGGAAGCTTGGATAACACGGGATATTGTGAGCCTAGTCAAAAAGAAAAAGGAAGCATTCGTAAGGGCTGGAAGGCTAGGAACAGATGAAGCACTTGAGGAATATAAAGACAGTAGGAAGGAACTTAAGCAAGGAGTTAGGGCTAAAAGGGGTCATGAAAAGTCATTGGCGAACAGGATTAAGGAAAATCCCAAGGCTTTTTACACGTATATAAAGAGCAAGAGGATAACCAGGGAAAGGGTTTGCCCACTCAAGGACAGAGATGGGAATCTATGTGTGGAGCCAGAGGAAATGGGCAAGGTGCTAAATGAGTACTTTGCATCAGTATTCACCAAAGAGAAAGACTTGGTGGATGATGAGCCTAGGGAAGGGAGTGCAGATAGTCTCAGTCATCTCATTATCAAAAAGGAGGAGGTGTTGGGTGTCTTGCAAAGCATTAAGGTAGATAAGTCCCCAGGGCCTGATGGGATCTACCCTAGAATACTGAGGGAGGCAGGAGAAGAAATTGCTGGGGCCTTGACAGAAGTCTTTGCATCCTCATTGGCTACAGGTGAGGTCCCAGAGGACTGGAGAATAGCCAATGTTCCTTTGTTTAAGAAGGGTGGCAAGGATAATCCAGGAAATTATAGGCCGGTGAGCCTTACGTCAGTGGTAGGGAAACTATTAGAGAGGATTATTTGGGACAGGATTTACTCCCATTTGGAAACGAACAAACTTATTAGCGAGAGACAGCATGGTTTTGTGAAGGGAAGGTCGTGTCTTACTAATTTGATTGAGTTTTTTGAGGAAGTGACGAAGATGACTGATGAAGGTAGGGCAGTGGATGTTATCTATATGGACTTTAGTAAAGCCTTTGACAAGGTCCCGCATGGCAGACTGATACAAAAGGTGAAGTCACACGGGATCAGAGGTGAGCTGGCAAGATGGATACAGAACTGGCTCTGTCATAGAAGACAGAGGGTATCAGTGGATGGGTGTTTTTCTGAATGAAGGGATGTGACTAGTGGTGTTCTGCAGGGATCAGTGCTGGGACCTTTGCTGTTTGTAGTATATATAAATGATTTGGAGGAAAATGTAGCTGGTCTGATTAGTAAGTTTGCGGACGACACAAAAGTTGGTGGAGTTGCGGATAATGAGGATTGTCAGATGATACAGCAGGATATAGATCAGTTGGAGACTTGAGCGGAGAAATGGCAGATGGAGTTTAATCCGGACAAATGTGAGGTAATGCGTTTTGGAAGGTCTAATGCAGGTGGGAGGTATACAGTAAATGGCAGAACCATTAGGAGTATTGACAGGCAGAGAGATCTGGGTGTACAGGTCCACAGGTCACTGAAAGTGGCAACGCAGGTGGATAAAGTAGTCAAGAAGGCATACGGCATGCTTGCCTTCATTGGTCGGGGCATAGAGTATAGAAATTGGCAAGTCATGTTGCATCTGTACAGAACCTTAGTTAGGCCACACTTAGAATATTGCATGCAATTCTGGTCGCCACACTACCAGAAGGACGTGGAGGCTTTGGAGAGGGTACAGAGGAGGTCTACCAGGATGTTGCCTGGTCTGGAGGGCATTAGCTATGAGGAGAGATTGGAAAAACTCGGATTGTTTTCACTGGAAGGGCGGATGTGGAGGGGCGACATGATAGAGGTTTACAAAGTTATGAGCGGCATGGACAGAGTGGATAGTCAGAAGCTTTTTCCCAGGGCGGAAGAGTCAGTTACTAGGGGACATAGGTTTAAGGTGCGAGGGGCAAAGTTTAGAGGGGATGTGCGAGGCAAGTTTTTTACACAGAGGGTGGTGAGTTCCTGGAACTTGCTGCCAGGAGAGGTGGTGGAAGCAGATACGATAGTGACGTTTAAGAGACATCTTGACAAATATATGAATAGGAAGGGAATAGAGGGATATGGACCCCGGAAGTGCAGAAGGTTTTAGTTTAGGCAGGCATCAAGATCGGCGCAGGCTTGGAGGGCCGAATGGCCTGTTCCTGTGCTGTACTGTTCTTCGTACTCCTATTTTAAAAATCCTGGTTCAGACATGCAGTGTTCCTGAGATTTTGTGTTTGAAGCAGTTCAGAGAAGGTTTACTAGACTAATACCTGGAATGGTCGGGTTGTTTTATGAGGAAAGGTTGTACAGGCTAGGCTTGTATCTACTGGAGTTCAGAAGAATAAAAGGCGACTTGATTGAAACATAAATGATTCTGAGGGGTCTTGACAGGGTGGATGTGAAAAGGATGTTTTCGCTTGTGGGAGAATCTAGAACTAGGGGTCACTGTTTAAAAATAAGGGGTCGCTCATTTAAGACAGAGATGAGGAGAAATTTTTTCTCTGAGGGTCGTGAGTCTTTTGGAACTCTTCCTCAAAAGGCGTTAGAAGTAGAGTCTTTGAATATTTTTAAGGCAGAGGTAGATAGATTCTTGATAAACAAGGGGGTAAAAGGTTATCAGGGGTAAGTGGGAATGTGGAGTCGAGGTTACAATCAGATTAGCCATGATCTTATTGAATGGCGGAGCAGGCTCAAGGGTCTAAGTGGCCGACTGCTCCTAATTCATATGTTCGTATGTATTTGTTTCTATCTGAGGTTGATTGGAATTTTGATTCAAGCATTCTTTGTAAATTACTTGTGTAATTTGTGGACTGTAGTTTTACGAGTACTGCCAACTGTCCAAATGTGGAACAATATTAGTTGTATGCTGGGTAATTGTGAAAGATTTGTATATTTAAAGGGGTATTGCGGTTATTGTTTGAACGAATGGCAAATAGGTGCAGATCTGATTTTTGAAAAACCTGCTCTTAAAGGAGATGGATTCTTTAATGTTTGTATTGTTAATAAAGTTTTTAATGTTCACACATTGTAAAACAACGTTTCAATACAATTGTTGAAAGCAGTCAAATGGGAATCGTATTTGTGCCAACACTCCCTTTTCGCTTGTGAGCAGGCTGCAGCTGAATCCTGTTCCGGTTGCGGTTTGACTGTTTACTGAGCAGCCAGTCACAGATAACAGCAGTTCACTATTGCATACATTATTCCGACAGGTCTCGCATCTCACGCAAGGAAGATTGTACGAGTTGGCACTAGCATAGATTCATTAAAGGCAGTGGAGAAGATTTGTTTGTTTAATACTGACGTTAAATTTTCTATGTCTTGTAAGTTCACTTGTGCTGTTCTAAAGGTTCTGAATCATTTAATATTTAGTGAACATCACTTTTTTTGATTCCTTTAGAATATTTGAGATCTTATTTGCAAATCAACTACTTGTTATTATGAATATGGAGCCATGAGTTAAAAGTGTGGAGCAGACATCTGTACTGCTTATAAATTTTGTATAAGGAACTGAATCTTTGAGATAAAAATGTAATAAATTTCTGCCTGACTTAGTTTAGCTGTGTGGCATTGTAGCAGAAATGTTTAATTTTAAACTTAAAATTCAAAATTTTCTCAGTTGACCTCTAAATATATCTATATCTAAATATAAAGATGTGTGTTTATTGTGTATATAATTTACTGTTTTGAATGCAAAAGACACATGACATTTTGGGTTGAATGTTTTGTAAGTGCTCTTGTGGTTAAACTGGAAATTACATTATCTTAGATAAGCCAGTCAACATTGATCGAATGGAACATGGTTTAAAAAGTTACAATGAATAACAGCTTCATTATTTACAAGTGAGATTATAGTATGCCTGGGAAATATGGCTGGTGTAAGGGCAATGGATGCTAAAGCAGGAAGTGCTGATAATACTAACATACATTAAACCTATAGTTTTATCCTCAGGAGAACATACATTTGGGTTAGATTTATTATATTACCAAGTCTTTGAGTCTTTACTGCAATCATGTATAGATGGTGAGGATGGAATATGGAGTACAGTTTCTTATGTCTGATCTTATTCAAAAGATGAAACATTGCTTCATCATTTCATTTGAAAAAATGAGCTGCTGGATTTCTTTGGAGATACTGTTGAATTCTTAACTAGAGAAGTCATGAGTTTGAATCTCACCATTAACTGATAACTGGGAATTATTCCCTATCTTGGATTTGTTTCATTTATATCCAGCTTACAGGATGAACCACTGCATAATAGAACACTGAGAGAAAAAGGAGCTGAAAGACTCAGCCCTAACTCTTAGAAGAACTTCTCTCGCCAAACTCACTGTGCAAGAGGAGTGATGGATATAAAGAATTCTTCATCCCCGTGCCTAGTATTGTCGGCAGCCAAATGACAGTGGAACTTTGGTCTTCAGCTTGAGGCTTCACGGTGGAGTCTTTGTTTACACTATGTAACCTTAGCATCTGTGAATATCAAAGCCCTTTTGCAGCAATGATAAAATTGTGTAAATCAATCCTGGGTCTTGGCGCAGAATTTTAACTGGCACTGTGTGTGAAGAAGGGCGTTTGGTAAGTGAGTGACTTTTAAGGGTTAATCTCAAGACTGGTTTTTGTTTTCTTTACAGCTAGCAATTAATTGAAATTCCTGTTTCAGCTGGGAGGTAGGTTGGGTTTCTTGCAGTTTTAAACAGTGGTACACTGACACTCTGTTTCTAGCTAGTTAATTTGGTAGCTAGTTTAAACTGGTTTTTGAGCTGTAGCAGAGCTGACACAGCATTGTTTTCAGAGCATAAATTCAGGCTGCTTGTCTGCACTGAGTGCTGCTGGAGGGTACAGAGTGTTAAGAAGGGAGTTCGGTAATTGAGGGAGCTCGGTAATGAGGGGAACTATAAATTAAGAAAATAAATTTGAGTGCACAGAGTGTAAAGTGGGAATTTGGTGTGTGAGGGAGGGGCTCCTTTCTTTCTTCTACCTTTTTTTCAGCCTCCAGTAGATGCCTGTCTCTTCGTTGTGGGGGAAGAAGTTGACTGGTGAGTAACTGGTAAGTTATTTTACTTCTCATTGTAACAAAATGTTTTTAAAGTTACGTTATGGCAGGTCAGCCTGGCCAAGTGGAATGTATGTCCTGCGGTATGTGGGAAGTCATGGACACACAACGTGTCCTAGATGAACGCATCTGCAGAAGTGTCACCGGCTGCATAAGCTTGAGCTCCGGCTTTCGGAACTCGAGTGACGGCTGGAGTCACTGTTGTGCATCCGTGAGGCAGAGGACTACGTGGATAGCACATTTAGGGAGGTGGTCACACTGCAGGTTAGGAGCATGGAGGCAAAGAGGGAATGGGTGACCACCAGGGAGTCTAAGAGAACCAGGCAGGCAGTGCAGGAGTCCCCTGAGTCTTGCTTGCTAATCGGTTTTCCATTTTGGATACTGGTGAGAGCGATGGTTCCTTGGGGGAGTGCAGCCAGAGCAAAGTCTGTGGCACCACAGGTGGCTCAGCTGCACAGGAAGGGAGGAAGAAGCGTGAAAGAGCAATAATGATGGGGGATTCGATAGTCGAGGGGTCAGACAGGTGTTTCTGTGGCAGTAAATGTGACTCCAGGATGGTGTGTTGCCTCCCTGGTGCTAGGGTCAAGGATGTCATGGAGCGGCTACAAGACATCCTTCTGGGGGACGGTGAACAGCCAGAGGTCGTGGCCCACTTTGGTACCAATGACATACGTAGGAAGAGGGATGAGGTCTTGAAAGCAGATTTTAGGGAATTAGGAAGGAAACTAAAAAACAGGACCTCCAAAGCAGTAATCTCAAGATTACTCCCAGTGCCACGTGCTAGTGAGCATAAGAATAGGAGGATTGATCAATTGAACATATGGCTGGAGAACTGGTGTAGGAGGGAGGGCATCAGATTTCTGAGGCATTGGGACCGGTTCTGGGGCAGGTGGGACCTGTACAAGATGGACGGGCTACACCTCAACAAGGGCCGGAACTAATACCCTCGCAGGGTGATTTGCTGTTGCTGTTGGGGAGGGTTTAAACTAGCTTATCGGGGATGAGAACCTGAGGGGTAGCTCAAATTGGAAGGAAGTAAAGCTGGTAACAGGAGGTAGAAAAGTAGTAAGTGACATAAGGCAGGCGAAACAAAGGCGAGCATCAACTTGGCGTAGAATGCAGAATAATGTCAAGAAGACAAGGTTAAGGGCACTACCTGTATGCACGCAGCATTCACAACTAGGTAGATGATTTAAAGTCCCAAATACAGGTAAATGGATATGATCTAATTGCCATTATGAAAACGTGGCTACAGGGTGACCAAGACTGGGAACTGAATATTCAAGGATATGCAACATTTAGAAAGGACAAGCAAACAGGAAAAGGAGGTGGTGTTGCGCTGATAAGGGATGGGATCAGTACGTTAGTAAGGAAGGATCTCAGATTGGAAGAACAAAATGTGGAATCTGCTTTGGTGGAGCTAAGAAACAGCAAGGGGCAGCAAACATTGGTAGGAGTTCATAGGTCACCAAACAGTAGTGGTAGTGTGGGGCATGGTATTAATAAGGAGATTAGAGAAGCATGTGGCTTTGGTAATACAGTAATCATGGCAGATTTCAATCTGCATATTGATTGGGTAAACCTAATGAGAACTAATGCTGTGGAGGACGAGTTTCTGGAGTGTGTTCGGGATGGTTTTCTAGAGTAGTATGTTGAGGAACAGACTAGAGAACAGGCTATCTTAGATCTAGTTTATGTAATGAGAAAAGGCTAATTAATCTTGTAAAATAACCTTTAGGGATGAATGACCATAGTATGATACCATTTTACATTATCTTTGAAAGTGAGGTAGTTCAATCTGAAGCCAGGCTGTTAAATTTGAACAGAGGAAATTATGAAGGTATGAGGGGCAAATTGGCTGAGGTGGATAGGCAGTGGATAGTCTTTCAAGGAATATTACATAGTGTACAGCAACTATATATTCCTTCAAGGCACAAAAGTCCAAATGTAAAGGCAGTCAACTGTGGATAACAAAGGAAGTTGAGGATTGCATAAGATTAAAAGAAAAGACCTATAAAGTTGCAAGAAATAGTAGTAAACCTGAGGATTGGGATGATTTTAGAATACAGCAAAGGAGGATGAAGAAACTGATGATAGGGAGAATAGAACATGAATATAAGCTAGCAAAAAATATAAAAACAGACTAAAAGCTTGTAGAGGTACGTAAAAAGGAAACGTTTGGCAAAGATAAATGTGGGTCCATTACAGGCAGAGTCAGGAGAATTTATAATGGGGAATAGAGAAATGGCAGAGAAGCTAAATGATTACTTTGTGTCTGTCTTCACTGAGGAAGATGCAAGGAATCTCCTAGAATTAGAGATCCAAAGGATTAGGGCGAATGAGGAATTGAAGGAAATTCGTATTAGTCAGAAGGTTGTATTGGAGAAATTAATGGGGCTGAAGGTTGATAAGTCCCCAGGACCTGATATTCTACATCCCAGAGTTGAAAGAGGTAGCTATGGAAATAGTGGATGCATTGGTGATCATCTTCCAAAATTCTACAGACTCTGGAGCGGTTCCTGCAGATTGGAAGGTCGCAAATGTCACCCCACTATTTAAGAAGGGAGGGAGAGAGAAAACAGGGAATTACAGACCTGCTAGTCTTACATCAGTCGTTGGGAAAATGCTAGAATCTATTTTAAAGAATGTGATAAATGGACACTTGGATAATAATCTGAATGGGCAGAGTCAACATGGATTTATGAATGGGAAATCATGATTGACGAACCTGTTGGAGTTTTTTTGAGGATTATATCAACAGAATTGATAAAGGGGCATCGGTGGATGTGGTATACTTGGATTTTCAGAAGGATTTTGATGAAGTCCCCCACGGGAAGTTGGTTAGCAAAATTAAAGCACATGGGATAGGAGATAATATACTGGCATGGATTAAGGATTGGTTAACAGGCAGAAAACAGAGAGTAGGAATAAACGGGTCATTCTCGCATTGGCTGGCTGTGACTAGTGGTGTACCGCAGGGATCAGTGCTTGGGCCCCAGCTGTTCACAATATATATCAATGATTTGGATGTGGGACCCAAATGTTGTATTTCCAAGTTCACGGATGACACAAAACTAGGTGGGAACGTGTGTTGTGAGGAAGATGCAAAGCGGCTTCAAGGAGATTTGGAAAGACTTGGTGAGTGGGCAAGAACGTGGCAGATGGAATATAATGTGGAAAAATGTAATATCCACTTTGGTAGGAGGAATAGATGTGCAGAGTATTTCTTAAATGGTAAGCGATTAGAAAGTGTAGATGTACAAAGGGAGCTGGATGTCCTTGTCAGTAAGTCACTGAAAGCTAACACGCAGGTGCAGCAAGCAATTAGGAAGGCTAATGGTATGTTAGCCTTTATCGCAAGAGGATTTGAGTACAGGAATAGCGAAGTCTTGCTTTAATTGTATAGAACCTTGGTTAGACTGCACTTGAAGTACTGTGTGCAGTTCCCTTACCTTAGGAAGGATATTATTGCCATAGAGGAAGTGCGACAAAGGTTCACCAGACTTGTTCCCGGGATGGTGGGACTGTCCTATGAAGAGAGATTGGGGAAACAGGGCTTGTATTCGCTAGAGTTTCGAAGAATGAGAGGTGATCTCATTGAAACCTACAAAATACTTAAAGGGATAGACAGGGTAGATGCAGGTAAGATGTTTCCCCTGGTTGGGGAGCCTAGAACCAGGGGACACAATTTTAAAATGATGGGGAAGCCACTTAGGACAGAGATGAGAAGAAATTTCTTTACTCGGGGTTGTGCATCTTTGGAATTCTATACCTCAGAGGCTGTGGAAGTTCAGTCTTTGAATATGTTTAAAGCAGAGATTGACAGATTTCGAAACACAAATGACATAAGGGGATATGAGGATAGTGTGGCATTGAAGTGGATGATCAGCCATACCCATATTGAATGGCGGAGTAGGCTCAATGGGCTGAATTGCTGCCTCCTGCTCCTATGTTCCTAAGTAGGGCTCAGATTGAGGTCCGAGCAAGGGTCAGCATTAAATCTTCAAAAAATTGCCGGTGTGTCAGAAATCTGACACTTCCTGCTTTTACCGGGGCGTGTTCAGAGGCGTGCAGGGAACCGCCATGGAGATATTAGATCTCTAAGTATGCGAAAAGGCAATTCATTCTGACTTAAAGCCAGAATGCTGAATTAAACAGTCACAGCTCGGGAAACACATTCACTGAGTGAGAGCGCAGGGGGGATTCATTAGCTTGTATAACTGACAGGCTGGAAAGTCTTTAATGACTGAAACTGCACAGCTGCTTCCCTGCCTTTGTGAAAGGCTTGTGTTCACAGGACTTGTGTGAGTGTTTTCACTGCTTTAGAGGTGATTGCCAACATTTTGGAAGTCATTTCTACTGTCTTGGACATTACTCACCTTAATCTGCACTTCCCTGCTGTCTTCCTTCACTTCAGGATGGTAACAGCTTATGCAGCTCTAACGCAGACCTCAGGTAAGGAACAAGAGGAGCACAGCAGGAACAAGAACACCAGCTGCCTTCTCAGCCACGTGCCCTGCCAAAGAACATTCTGGATGGGCACAGAGCTCCAGCTCAAAGGAGTTGAGAACACCAACAGAGGTTAGATGCGCAGAGGATCACCACTCTTGACTGAACAACAGTACCTTAGGAGGCTCAGCTTTTCGTAACAGGTCATTGCTGACATCTGCAGACCCCTGGAACAAAACCTCCTTCCCTGTGAACCAGGTGCGCGCACACTGGCAGTGGCCATCAAGATCACCACAGCCTGAATTCCTTTGCCTGGGGGTCCTTCCAGGGATCTACTGGAGACATCTGCACTCTTCACAGTCTGCTACCCATGTGCATCTCCCAGGTGACCAATGCCATGTTTGCCAGGGCCATCAATTACATCCACTTTTCTACTGATGAGACCAGCCAGACACAGAAGAGACTCATTTGCTGCCATGATCGGATTCCCACATGTACAGGGAATCAGACTGCACATGTGGCAGACAAGCCCTCAGATCAGTCAGCAGTATGTCAGTTGAAAGGGATTCCTTGCACTCCAATACCCTGCCAATATCCACGACCTCCTTCTCTGCTGCGGTCAGGGTGGCTATCACCAGAGGGGCACCCCTGGTCCTCTGTCCCATCCTGGAGTTCTGTGCTCTCTTCTGCAAGGAGAGAAAGCAGAGAGTTATGATCATGAGAAATGGATTGTGGAGAGGGTGGAATAGCAACATTTGGTGGAGGGTGACTGAAGAATTGGTGGAGATGGCAATAAGATGAGGCTAAGTTTTGGCTGTTCAGATGGGCATGTAAGGATATGAGTGGAGCTGCAAAAGTGTATTGGTCTGAGGAGTGCTGTGCAGGAGAATGCTGGGGAAGTCAGAGTGTGAGGGTTGTCATTTGAAAGTGGGATGCCGCTCAACTTTCCAGCCCTCAGGAGGTCATTGAACCTCTTGTGGCACTGAATCCAGGTACGAGACACCATGCTGCTGCTGCTCACTTTGTCTGTCACTTCCAACCACGCCTGTTTGGTCCGAGAGGCTGACTTCTTCCTCCCATCCTTAGGAAACAATACTTCTCTGCCGGCCCCCACAGGCCCTGGTAGGACCTCCAATGATGAGTCAGAGAACCAGCGGGCAGCCTTCCCCCATTGCACTTCCATTCTTGTGCTTGAGCCTCAGGAGTCAATCTAGAATGCAGCCATTCTGACCCCTGCCGGGATCCCTTTAAATAGAAATCCTTCCATTGACGAGTGTAGATTGTCATCATGCCCACACTTGGTCCGTGTTCCCAACCAATCATAGCAGGATGCTAATGCCATGGCTGATTTAAACATCCGGAGCAAAGCCTGCTTCTCTCTCAATCTGGTTCCCGACCCACTGCCACTCTTCTCCTCCCGCCCCATCCTCTGCTGCGAGTGGGTCGGTGAGGTTAAAACTTAGTCGTGTAACTTTCAGACTTGACTGCTGGAATTGGCTTCTGATTGTTGCCCTTGAGCAGGAATGGGGGAAACCTAAATGACGATAGAGGAAGAGAAGGGTGAAGTAAATAAATGTCCAAGTCTTTATCATAGTTAAGGTTAGTAGTTTCCTGCGTCCATTTCCATTGCTGTCTATTGTACGGAATCATATAAAATCCAATCAAATCCCTACTCATTTTAGGAAAAAAGTGATTCATATTTCTCGTGCTTTACATGGGTAATTTAAATGGGAATTAACAATAGATACAAATGAATTGCAACTAACTTCCTGGCTAGCATCCATGTATCTGCCCTTTCACAGTGCAGAAGAGCTGGATTCTCTCATGAATTATCTCTAATTAATTATTTCTTCCTCCCCGCTTATCATTGAACATTATTAGCTGCTCTGGTTTGAGAAGGAGAGAAACTTTTTTTTTTCTCTTGCATTCTGTTGTTCGTGATCTCTAGTTTCCTGTCAATTTCAGAAATGTTAACAAACTGTCATATCTGTTGTCTTTCTGCAGTTGAGTTCTGTTACCGTCAATCTAGAAAGGTTCAGTCTACAGGAAATTGTGAAAGCTAGGATGGTTGCTGCTGATATGGCAAAGACCCAAATCACCAATCAAACTACAAGGCAGCTCGTACTGCTGTAGCAAGATGCACAAATAACATTCATCTGGCTTGATGTTGGTCTATGTTGGCTGCACTGTGAAGTTTGTAGCACTTAAGTACAATCAGAAGCCCAAAAACAAAAAGAACTAGGGTATTGTAAGATTCTGGAGTCATTGGTCAGTCTCCATATTGAGAGAGACCAGTCAAGCCAGGCCTGAGGCTGTATTTTACTGAAAGTATGCATAGCAAAAGTTTTAAACTGTTGGTATTATGGAACAGATTGGGATTACAGGATATGACTTCACCACCACTGTCCTTCCATTGGGAGCTAAACTTACTTGGGTCCCACTGATCTGACCTTGTAGTTGGTCCTGATGCTGTGCCTTATAACTGATGCCCTTAGAAGTAGTAAATGGGTTTCTGCGACAGATTTTCTGTTAAGGGAATAGCAGACATATCACAGCTTGCTCCAGCTTGGCTTAAAATAGCTTGGTCTCTGGCCGAAGGAGCTCTCTTTACATACAGGCAAACTTCATCATAATGACCCCTGCTTGGACCGAGAGAAGATATCAGGGTGTTCACTATAGTGGGGTTTGGCGATTTGCTGCAGCAGAAAAATAAACCAGCAATTTGAATCCAAGATTTTATTATAATTTATAGAAATCTATATAGTATACACTGCTTCAGGTTATTCATGCTTTTTCTCAGTGCACTGTCTATCTTGTTAACCAATCTAAAAAGATCCTCAGTTCCAGATAATGTCTGGGCAAAGTTTTGCACAGTTGCAATTGTCTTTCTGAACTCATCCAGTGAAAGGTCTGTACCACTGAAAGTTTCATCTTCACCTCAATTCAACATCACTGATTCAGTAATATCCTCTGCACTCACTTTTGCTTGTGTAGGGGCTTGGTTTTTGTTAGATTCAATTTCCTGTCATTTTGTTTTTCAAATTTCTATCGTATTGCATTCCGAACAGATGGCATCTCCTACAGTTGGTCTCCATTTTCTGCAGACCATCCATATGTTTAAAGCAGTTCACCAATGATGTTTCTAGTATATGCTTTTTGTGTGAAGTGCATGGCTTGTGGAATGTCATCCTTTTTTTTTAATTGCTGTCCCTGCACTCTTATTTCCCTCGGTAGGAACTTTGTGTGTCAGGGTTTGAAGCACTGATTAACACCCTGGTCCCTGAGCTGTAGAACATTTGCTGTATTACAGGTGTTACGACCAGGTGAGAAAAAGGTCTAGGGGTTCCCGTTCAGTGAGCTCCCCCTTGGTGAATCCTTGTATTCTTCTGAAACCTTGTTCACTGTAGGAGACTCTTCTCTCTTTGGGTTCATATGCCTTCAGCAGTCTTCAGTTCCATGAGAAAGAGATGGAAGCAGACAAGAGAGGCTGCGACAAGCCAGCCACGAGAGGTCTTGTCAGTTCAGGAGCAAACAGCTTTCGGAGTTCAAATTCTCTGTGGCAAGTTTTTTTAAAAAAAACCCTGCAACAGTCAGTTGGTCATGTGATTAAACTGATGTTTGTGTATTCGGCCATCTTAGCAGTCAACCTGGAATATTTGCTCCTACACCTTCAACGTCTGGTAATCAAAAGATTGAATGCATCAGGGAATGGTCTTTTGTCCCTTTTAAGCCCTGTCTGTAAATATGCAAATGTCTTTCCAGTCAAGAGTCTGGTGTTGCTTTCTTTTAAAAAGCAAGTTCTTTCTTTACTCCAGTAACAGTTAAAAAAAAATCAATGTCATGGCGAAATGAATCTGCATCATTCTTGGTGGGTGAGACCCTGCAAGACTCGGGCGAAAGTACAAGGTGACTGCTTTCAGGTCTTTGACTTTTGGATGTGTTGATAAACAGCATCACTTCACGACATGGAAATTGCACTTTCTGTCCAAATATTTGATTCATTTATTCCAGATGTCTCCAGTCATTGTTATTTTTGTTCCTGTAGATTATTAGCAACATCTTTACATTTTTAAAACACCTAGAATTTGCTGCTTTACCAATTTAAAAGAAAAAAATGAGGCAAATGATCAGTTCCATCCAAGTTTTCTCAGAGCAGAGGGGTAACTCTCTATTTGCTTTGTTTTGTGCCAGCACAAGCATCACCGACATTGGCCAGTCTTTTAGGAAAGAGCTGCTCAAAGTCCAGTTTCATTTAAGTTTTAAAAAGCTCTCACAAGGTTTTGTGTAAGAGATAGAAAAACATGTTAGCCATGAGCTTGTCACCTCACCGCCACTCCCACCCCCCCTCCCCAGGCTATACTGGCATTCTTCGTTCTCTCTCCCAGGCTATACTGGCACTCTTTGCACTGTTATTCTCCCACCCTAGTATACTGTTCATTCCAGAACTCCAAATGGCCTCTAATTATGCTGCAGTTACTGCCTTCCCAGGTCATGTATGCATTTTTATTTCGCAACCCTTCCAGTTCAGACTGACATCCATCTCCCAATCCCCACCCCTCCAGTTCACACTGGCACCCATCATTCCCTGCCCTCCAGTTCACATTGGTACCCATTGCTCCCTCTTTCCCTCCAGTTCACAAGATGCTTTCCTTCCCCTAAGTTCACGGTCATTCTGCTCTCCCCTTCTAATTTAGAATGACATCGTTTTATAGAAACAAAGAAAATTTATGGCACAGAAGAAGGCTATTTGGCCCATTGTGTCTGGTCCTTCTCCCTCCCCTTTCATTGCTTTGCTCTGACCTGATGTTGCTGCTCTTCTAGTGGATAGAACTTTGCTGCACAGTGTGAGTGGGAACTTCTGGTTTTACACAACTATTGCGAGTGTTCCCAGCCAGTATCTCAGTTCTCTCCTCATAACAATAGTTTCCCTTCTGAGCCATCATCCTGGTTAATGAAAGCTGAATGATCTCCATGGCTTTGCACATTACTTAAAGAAAAAACTGTATTGAAAGATCTGATCTTGCATGTAGGCTGAGGATCTGTTTTTGGGCGACAGCAAGGGTTGCACAGCACCTTTCTAAGACTGAAATGAATTCTGTTCAGAAAGTTTCACTGGTTTGAGGAAATAACTGAGGAAGAGTACTAGATGTAAATTAATCAGCAAAGGCTTTGCCTGACTCATTTTTCAAGTCTTTCATTTCCTCAACACTGCTAATCAGTGTGGAAAAATCCATTTTGTACTGTTGTCAAGGCCTGCAAAATTAGTCATTAGACAATGAAGATTTGCCATAGGGAATAAATTTCATGGAATACATTGTGACCGGTAACAGATTACTCTGTAAAAAAAAAAGTACTAAATAGTAAATGTATGTTTTCTCTTTGCAGCCTGGATTTCCTTTTATCCTTTTCATCTTGCTATTTGTAAACCCATATTGTGAATTACAATATAGAAAGCTACTTCATGCATCATGCCTGTCTCCTCGTTGCTAATTATTTTAACCTAAAGCAACTGTGCAGCCATATAATTACAAGAATGTAATTATAATGTACATTATCGCTGCATGCCCCGAACAGTAACAGCAGTATAATCAGTAGAGGAGTCTTTACTTTGCTGCTGTTCTGAACTTGTAATGTTGATTGATTTTATTGGCAGAGTCATTCTGATTGGGGTAAACTGGTGAGCTATTTGACTTTTTCTCTGACTACAGTTCATTTAGCAACTCTACGTGAATAAAAATATGCCTTAACCAGCTAGTGGTATAAGATGGACTTGACACCTTTGAGAAACAACTTGCAAACTCTGGGTGCTACACACAAACAGGCAGGCACAATTTCATTTCTTTTCAGTGGAACCTATTTCATTTACTAGTTGTTTGATGTGCACTTTTACAAAATGTTTAGTCACATCCTTGGCCAAGAAACTAGTTCCACACCAGAAATCAGCACTAAGTAGTCCGCATGTCTCCGTAAGAGCGTAAGAAATAGGAGCAGGAGTAGACCATTACGGCCCATTTAGCCTGCTCTGCCATTCAGTACAATCATGATTGATCTTCTGCTTCAGCTCCACTTTCCTGCCTATTCCCCATATCCCTCTATTCTTAGAGACCAAAAATCTGTTTTACAGCCTTAAATATACTCAACAGTGGAACAGCCACAACCCTCTGGGGGAGAGAATTCCATAGATTCACAACCTTTTGAGTGAAGAAATTTCTCCTCATCTCAGTCCTAAATGATTAGCCCCATATCATGAGACTCTGCTCCTGTGTTCTAGATTCCCCAGTCAGAGGAAGCAACCTCCGTGTCTAGCCCCTTCAGAGTCTTGTATGTTTCAATGAGATCACCTCTCATTCTTAACTCCAGAGAATATAGACCCAGTTTACTCAGCCTCATCATAGGACAGCCCTGTCATCCCAGGAACCAATCTAGTGAACCTTTGCTGTATTGCCTCCAATGCAAGTATATCCTTCCTTAAATATGGAAACCAAAACTGCACACAGTACTCAGGTGTGGTTTCAAAGCCCTGTACAAGACCTCTTTTTATCCTTGTACTCCAATCCCCTTGCAATAAAGGCCAACATGCCATTTGCCTTCCTGAAATCCTTGCTGTACCAGCATGCTAACTTTCTATGTTCCTTGTACAGGCACACCCAAGTCCCTCTGAACATCAATGTTTACAAGTTTCATATCTTTTTAAAAAAAAAAAAATTTTGCTTTTCTATTCTTATTACCAAAGTGAATAATCTCATACTTCCCCATATTATACTCCATCTGCCACCTTGTTTCCCAGTCACTTAACCTGTCTATATCTCTTTGCAGCCTCTGTGTCCTTCTCACAGCTTGCATTCCCACCTAGCTTTGTATCATCAGCAAATCAACTTAAATTACTCTGTCTCTTCGTTTAAGTCTTTAACGTAGATTGTAAATAGCAGAGGTTCCAGCACTGATCCTTATCACACTCCACTAGTTACAGCCTGCCAACTTGAAAATACTCTATTTGTCCCTACTCTCTGCTTCCTGTCTGTTACCCAATCCCCTGCCCATGTTATTACCCCAACTCCTTAAGCCCTTATTTTGTGTATTAACCTTTTTGTTTGGACCTTATTGAATGCCTTTTGGAAATCCAAGTATACTACATCCACTGGTTCCCCTTTATCGACCTTTAGTTACATCCTCAAAAAAACTCTAATAAATTTGTCAAACAGGATTTCCCTTTTGTAAAATCATGTTGACTTTATCTGATTACACTATGATTTTCTAAGTGCATTGTTAAGACTTAATGATAGATTCCAGTATTTTCCCGATGACTGATCTCAGGCTAACAGGCCTGTACTCGCTGTTTTCTTTCTTCCTCCTTTCTTGAATAGAGGTGTTACATTTGCTAACTTCTGATCTGCTGTACTGTTCTAGAATCTAGGAAATTTTGCAAAATCATAGCCATCCATTATCCCTGCAGCTGCCTCTTTTAGAACCCTAGGATATAGGCCAGCAGGACCTGGAGATTTGTTGGATTTTAATCCCTTAAGTGTCTCCAGTACTTTTTCTCTGCTGATATCAATTACCTTAATTTCCTCACTTTTTTTTAGCCCCCTAGGTTACTGTCTATTTCTGGTATGTAGCTTCTGTCTCTTATTGTGAAGACAGACAAAATATTTATTCAATGTCTGTGCCATTTCCTCATTTCCCATGACACCACCTCCTGCCTCTGTCTGTTCCAAGATACTACGTCTGACAATTTGATTAGTCCAGCCTATGGGAAGATTCAAGTCCCCCACGAATTACATTGCCTTTGTTAGAAGTGCCAATAATTTCTTGCTTAATGCTCTAACCAACTGTATAACTACTGTTGGGGAGCCTCTAAACTAGTTCCACCAGCATTTTCTGACCTTTGTTATTCCTAATCTCCACTCATACTGATTCTACTTCCTGATCTCTGAGCCAAGATCTTTTCTCACTACTGGCCTTATGTCATTCTTTGCCATCAGAGGTATTACTCCTTTACTGTTCTGTCTTTTCAAAATTGTGTACCCTGGAATACTTATTTCCCAACCTTGTCTCTGTAATGGCAATTAAATTTAAGTCATTTATCTCTCTCTGTGCTATTAGTTCATCTATCTTATTGCGGATGATTCACGTATTTAGATACAGGTCCTGTAAAAAAAAAAAAAATAAATAAAAAAAATTTTTTTTAACTGTTCTCTGGGGGGGGACCTTATTCAGTGATGCACTCTGTTCCACCTTGTCCCACTCTGCTTGTCTTTACCCACATTGTTACACTGTTCAAATGTCCTGGCTTTTCTCTCTTGGATTTCTAAATCTACCTTCACTTGAACCCTCCCCACCACCCCACATGTTAGTTTTGTTACAGCCCTGGTTCTACAATTCGCCAGGATACTGATCCCAGCCCAGTGGAGCCCATCCCAACAGAACAGCCCCCTCTTTCCCAAGTACTGGTGCCAGTGCCCCAAGAGTCAAAACCCCTTCTTCCCACACCACTCTTTGAACCACATGATTAATTCTCTAATCTGTTTGACCCTATGCCTATTGGCGTGTAGCTCGGGTAACAATCCGGAGATGATTAAAATGCAGAACCTCAAAGGTAATTTGGACCCCAACTCCTCAAACTCTCTCAGCAGAACATCATTCCTAGTTCTATGTATGTTATTGGTTCCTACATAGAGCACAATAACTAAATCCTTCCCCTCCCACTCCAAGGTCGCCTCCAGCCGTGAGGACATATCCATAACCCTGGCACCGGGCAGGCAACACAACCGTTGGAGCTCCAGGTCGCAGCTGCAGAGAACAGCATCTATCCCCCTGATTATACTGTCCCCTATCACTATCACATTCCTTTTCGCTCCCCCCCCCCCCCATTTGAATGACATCCTGCATCAAGATGTCATGGTCAGTTTGCTCATCCACCCTGTACTGCTTGTTCTCATCCACACAGGTAGCAAGCACCTTGTACCTGTTCGTCAAAGTCAAGGGCTCAGGCTCCTCCATCACTACATGCTGGATTCCCATATCTGCCCGACTCGCAGTCACACCCTCCTTTCCTTGACTATTGACTAACTCTAAAGTTTTACTTAACAATAAGGGGTGTCACTGGAATAAAATGTCCAGGTAACTCTCCCCCTCCCTGATGCCCCGCAATATCTCCAGTTCAGTCATTCTGAGCCAAAGTTGCTCAAGCTGCAAACACCACAGAAATGCTTGTCTGGGAGCCAGTTTAGTTAGCTAAACTAATAGCAAATTACAGTCTCCTAGTTTGGAGAAAAAAGTAGAAACACTGACCAGCTACTGGAGATAAAACAAAAAGAATTAAGAAGCAGCACCTCCTTCTCCCTCTGCACTGAATTCCCACTTACACCAAGCTGGCACTCAATCCACAGATCACTCTGTACGTTAGCAAACACTATCTAATTTTATAGAGAGCTAAGGACTCTCCCCCAAGTTACAACTGCTAAGACTGCTGCCTGCTACCGTAATTAACCATATTCAGGCAACCGCTTTCAGCTGATTGACAGTTAACTGCCACTGCCAGGCAGTTTCTGTTAATGAGGCATCTTAACCAGCTTGCACTTTTAAAGTTCTAAGTCAGAGTCTGACTGTTAATCTAAAATATAGCTTGAGAAATACTTACCAGAGAGATCGCACTTGCACCAAATTCCCGGCTTAGCACTTGGTCCACAGTGTACTCTGTTTCCAAATCTCTCTGCGCTCCCCACTCCTGCAGACATTGGCCCATGACTAACTCCAAAGTGGGCATCAGGCTTCATTTCCATAAAACCAGTGAGCTGTGGATACCACTTGGGCATCCTGATGCAGCATGCTGGTCAGCACCTTCTGGAAAAATGGCTGACTGGATGCTGGCTCGCAGGGGAGAAGGTATAGTGGTAATGTCACTGAGCTAGTAATCCAGTGGGGACATGGGTTCAAATCCCACCATGGCAGCTGGTGGATTTTAAGTTCAATTAATTTAAGAAATCTGGAATTGAAAACTAGTCTCAGTGATGGAGCACTCAGTTGTTTTTTTTAAAAAAAACATTTGGTTCACTAACGTCCTTTAGGGAAGGCAATCTGCCATCCTTACCTCGTCTGGCCTACATGTAATTCCAGACCTACAGCAATGTGGTTGACTCTTAACTGCCCTCTGAAATTACCTAATAAGCCACTCAGTTGTCAAGGACAATTAGGGGTGGGCTGCAATGCTGGCCTTGCCAGTGACGACCACATCCCATTTAAAAAAAATTGTTGTCCTGGGGGCTGGGAGTGAGCAGACTGTTGCTCCTGGCTCCATGCTACAGTAAGCTTTAAAAAAAAGACTTGCCTTTATGTCTGCAGCCTCCACTGATCCCTTTAAGAACAATTGGCTAGGCAACGTAGATCTGAAAGAACTGAGAGGAGCGTATGTGATTCATATTTTGCCAGTTTCTTCCATATTTAGGAGTGGAGTTCCATAAGGGCCCATTGCTCGTTTCATATCGTGTGAAATATATTGCCATCTGAAATTCATCCCTGAACGCCCTAAAATTTAGCCTGACATAGACTAATTTCTCTCAAAATTTTACAGCAGAGGAGGCGGCTATTTGGCCCATTACACCTGCGCAGCTCTCAAGGAGCCACCCATTTAGTCCTTTTTCTCTTTCTTCATATCCTTCTTAAATTTAACACTCATTGTGGATCTGCTTCCACAACTAATTTTGAACATCTATATTTAATCTTTTTTCTTTCACTTGTCTAGTTGGAAGCCCCCTCTGGTCATTGCTTGTAATTATTCCTGTTTTTCGTTAGTAAATCTCGATACCCTCATCATAACTCTCATATCTTTCAGGAAGCAAGGCACCCAAAGCCAGACAAAGTAATCTAAACTGTGGCCTAACCAATTATGCATATAGGTTTAACATTACCTTTTTTCCACTTGTGAAACTAAACCCCTAGTCTCTCTGCTCCTCTACTCCTTTTCAAGTTTTACAATTTAGTGTGTGTTTCTTCTCATTTTTCCTCCCAAAAGTGTTTTTAACCGCAATAAGTGGCCCAAATTCTATGGTTTTTAAATGTTCTAATCTCCAGTAACAAATGGAAATGCATGAAATCACAATCGTGAGGCTTAATGTAGAAGTTTTGAAAGTTCTAGTCATAATAGGTTGTTGAGGTACAGCTTCAGTTTTTAATGCATCTGCCGTAAATAAAGACAACCTGACTTTCCGCACTGCCAATTTTTGTGATGCTTCTCCTCTTGAAAGGTTTACAGCCCAAACACATCTGCTGCTTGTAAGTTTTGGTGAAATTCATGGCCCCTAGGTTGCCTTGCACTGCAGTCTGACAGCTACAAGCGCAAATCAGTTCTTTTAATATATTTGAGCTATGGACAGTAGCATGGCATTCTATCTGGAGAAATGTGGCTTTCCATATTGCGGCCACTTATGTGCTGATCAGTATCTCTGGTAGTTGCAGGATAGCCTTAATGAAAAAGGCAATTGGGTAATGAGCCACTATTTTCTGTGGGGTGTATAGCAGATTGGGATTAAAATTGATTTATTTCTTAAAGCAAGATTTTGCTTACCTGATAATTTTCAATGTGTTGTTTGATTTACAGAATCAGTTGCACTTTGCACTATTTTCTTGACTGAAGTTAATTAATTAACACACAGAAAGAGGATTTAAGGTTAAACCTTTTCAATGCATTTTCCCACTAAACCATTCTGGAACTGGGGAGGCAAATGTATAAGAGATCTTTACTCACAGCATGTATATATTTTATACTCTGTGTTGAGTATGGTCATCATTCAGTTATCAAGAGATCTCATGGGGTTGTTAAAGGTTGTAGTCATTTGAAAAATAGTCATTTATTTAAAGTGAGTTTGTTTACGATATTTTGTCTATTTCAGATACTTTTTGGTGGATTTTGATGCCCCTCCTACCATTATCCCAACAATGTTGGATCATTTAGGACGTGACATAGATGTAATCAGACCTACAATACTCAAACACCGCACCCCAGAGACTGATGAAACCTGCCCAGGAATGATCCAACCCAACTATGAAGTTAAATTGCATTCTAGAAGGAAATGATCTCATGTCATAGGACAATTAACTATTTAAAAGAATACATAACCAAAGCATTCTGTATTGAAAGGGTACTTTTATTAAAGATGAGAAGTTTTAAATTTCTGGTGTGTATTTTTTTATTTTTGCCAGCTGGAACATTTTGAATTTTAAAATTATATTTGTTCTGTTCTCTATATGTGCTCTTTCATGTCAGGATACAGTTCCATGGGATCCTTTGGAAGTAAGTAGCACAGAGTGCAGCTCATCAGGGCACTGCTTCGACAGAGTACTTAACTCGAGGAATTTGGTGAGTGAGGGAATTCGGCACAGTCAGGGAAGAGGTGCTGTTCTTGTCTTTTTTTTTATCAAATAAGGAGCAGTCTGAGTGAGTGAGTGGGAGCCAGCAAGACCTGAGAGTTGAAGTCTAGAGGCATTAATAGGTGAACAGGGAGGTGTTTATATTACAGAGACTCACTGGCAGCAGCTGGAGCAGTGCACCTCGGTGGTGTCTGAGCACAGCCACGAGGAGTTAAAGCAGGCAAAAGTGTCTCCAGCGAAATCTCCAACATCAAAAGCAAAATCTGCAAAACAGTTATAGTGATGTCCCAACCAAGGAAGGAGCCGAGTGGTGAGTAGCTGGTAAGTGTTTCCAGATAGTAGTCTGGAAAGTAAAGGCATGGCAGGGAACTTCAGCCCTGTGGAATACACCTCTTGTGCCATGTGGGAAATTCTAGATGCTTCTTGTGGCCTAGATGACCACATGTGCAGTAAGTGTCGCCAGCTAGAGCAGTTCAAGGTTCGGGTGTCGGACAGCATTTTTCTGCAGGTGGTCATCCCGTAGTTTTAAAAATATGCAGGCAATGAGGGAATGGGTAATTGCCAGAAAGACGAGGAGGACAGGCAGACAGGGCAGGGATCCCATGAGTGCATCCCGCTCTCCAACCAGTATTCAGTTCTGCTCAGCTGCACGGTGGGGGAGGAAGAAGAGCGTAAGCACAATAGTGGTAGGGGATTCGATAGTGAGGGGAACAGACAGGTGCTTCTGCAGCCACAGTCTTAATTCCCGGATGGTATGTTGTCTCCCTGATGTCAGGGGCAAGGATGTCACTGAGTGGCTACGGGATATTTTGAAGGGGGAGGATGAACAGCCAGAGGTTGTGGTGCATATTGGCATCAATGACATAGGCAGAAAGGTCATGAAGACAGAGTTTAGGGAGCTAGGGGAGAGATTAAAAAGCAGGACCTTAAAGTTAGTAATCTCTGGATTTTTCCTAGTGTCACATGCTAGTGAGTACAGAAATAGGAAGATATAGCTGCTGAATATGTGGCTGGAGAGATGGTGCAGGAGCAAGGTCTTCAGATTCCTGTGACATTGGGACTGTTTCTAGGGGAGGTGGGACCTGCAGCCATCAGATGGGTTGCACCTCAACTGGGCTGGGACCAATATCCTTGCTGGGAGGGTTTAAACTAACTTGGCAAGGAGAAGGGAACCTGAGAGCAGATTCGGAAGGGAGAGAAGAAAAGTTGGAAATAGAAGGTAGAAAATTAGCATGTTTAGAAGGCAGAAGGAACAAAGGCTAGAAAAAAATAACAAGGGAGTGTGGCAGTGCTAAATGATATATACTTCAATGCACAAAGTCTAGGGGGTAAGACAAATGAGCTGAGAGCATAGATTGATGTGATACGTGGGAGTATGGTATAGCTATTACTGAGACATGGCTGAAAAAAGGCAGGAATGGCAGCACAACATTCCTGGTTCCAGGCTTTTCGGGTGAGATGGAGAGGGGGGATTAAAAAGGGATGTTGCAATATTGATTTAAATAAACAATTATAGCTGTGAGGATGGATGAGTTGGTAGAAGTCTCCTCAAATGAGGCCATATGGGTTGAAGTGCAGAACAAAAATGGGTCAATCACACTACTGGAACTCTAAACAGTCAGGGAAATAAAGAGCAAATAAGTAGGCAAATCTCTGAGAAGTGCAGTAATAGTGGGGAATTTCAACTACCCAAATATTAATATTGGATAGTTCAGTGTGAAAGGCTGTTATAGCCATGTGGTGAGGATGTGTGTTTTATTTGTCAAATAAACAGCGAAATGGTCAAAACCATACCCACCCACGCATTAACTCGTGCGCACGCAAGGAGACAGATAGATAGGCAAGGGGGTAAGTGGTTTGAAGTGAGGTAGGTTTTCAGGGTTCACTGTAAACCTGTTGAATCTTCTCTGAGGTTAATTTCTCTTTTTGAAGTTGTAGGCCTGGGTTGTTAGTAGATTTCTCTGGTTGAAATTTCAGTCTGAAGACGGGATCACTTTCAGTTCTCTGCTGCACAAGTTGAAGTGTAGAACTCGCAGAAAGCCACCTTCTTCTGGCTTGCTCTCAGCTGGACAGGTTTTTGTGATGATGTTTCCTGGGTCTGACAGTGACTCAGGGTGTAGCTACTTCATACCTTTGTTTCAGAAGAACCTATTCAATTCAAAACCGTTTCTTGATAGGTTCAGGATGGGTGTAGTTGACACCTCTTAGTTTAAAATGTATCGTTTTGTCCTTGCCAGACAGTAAGATAGTTTGACCTTTGGCCATTTTTGAAGCACATTGTCCATCTTTTAAAGGAAAAGTCAATTATTATAACTCTTCAATTTCAGTTCTGTATTTTCAATTGCAGTACATGAGTGAGTGTGACAATTCAGGAGAATTGTTTTAGCCAGTACATAGCAAGCCCAACAAGAGCGGCGCAATGGTTAGCACCGCAGCCTCACAGCTCCAGGGACCCGGGTTCGATTCTGGGTACTGCCTGTACGGAGTTTGCAGGTTCCCCTGTGACCGCGTGGGTTTTCGCTGGGTGCTCTGGTTTCCTCCCACAGCCAAAGACTTGCAGGTTGATAGGTAAATTGGCCATTGTAAATTGCCCCTAGTGTAGGTAGGTGGTAGGGAATATGGGATTACTGCAGGGTTAGTATAAATGGGTCGGCACAGACTTGGTGGGCTGAAGGGCCTGTTTCAGTGCTGTATCTCTAAATAAAATAAAGAGAGGGGCGGTTCTATACTTAGTTTTAGGAAATTAAGCTGGGCAGGTGAAAGGGGAGTTGGGGAGCACTTTGGTGGAAGTTATCATAATTCAGTTAGATTTAGGGTAGTTATTTGAAACGACAAAGAGAGACCAGGAATAAAGGTTCTCAATTGGAGAAAAGCTAATTTTACTAAGCTGAGATGTGATTAGCTTTAGTAGTGTTCCCAGCCCACTTGAAGGTAAATCAGTGCAAGATCAGTGGGAGGCATTTAAGGAAAAGACAGTGAGGGTTCAGAGCAAGTATGTTCCTTTAAAGAAAAAGGTGTGATTAACAAATCCAAAACCCCCTGGTTGTTGGAGAGGATAAAGAGAAAAAGGGAAGCATATGACTGATACCGAGGGTTCAATACTGCAGAAAACCTGGAGGAGTATAAAAAATGTAGGGGTAAAATTAAAAAGGAAATGAGGAAAGCAAAGAGAGGGCATGAAAAGGTATTGGGAAGTAAAATTAAGGAAAACCCAAAGATTTTTTATAAATGCATAAGAAGCAAGAGAGTAACTAAGAGAGGGCCTATTAGGGACCATAAGGGTAACTGTGGAGACAGAGGACCTTGGTATGTTTCTTAATGAATACTTTGTATCTGTTTTCACAAAGGAGAGGGATGATCCAGACATTGCAATCAGTGAGAAGTGTGAAATATTAGATGAAATTAACAGTGAGAGGGGAATTATTAAGGGGTTTAACATCATTGAAAGTGGATAGATCCCCAGGCCCAGATGAAATGTATCCTAGGCTGTTGAGGAAAGCAAGGGAAGAAATAGCAGAGGCTGTGACCATTTTCCAATCCTCTGACTGCAGGCATGGTGCCAGAAGACTGGAGGACAGCTAACATTGTACCATTGTTTAAAAAGGGAAAAAGGGCTAGACTGAGTCAATCAGCCTAACGGTGGTGAGAAAATTATTGTAAAAATTCTGAGAAGATTACTCTTCATTTAGAAAGACACAGACTAATCAAAGACAATTAGCAGAGATTTGTTAAGGGCAGGCTGTGTCTGACTGACTAACATTGAATTTGAGCAGGTAACAAGGAAGGTTGATGAGGGTAGTGCATTTGATGTAGTCTAGATGGATTTTAGAAAGGCTTTTGATAAGGTCCCACAGGCAGACTGGTCACTAATGTAAAAGCCCATGGGATCCAAGGTAAAGTGGCAAATCGGACCCTAAAGTGGCTCAGCAGGAAGCTCAGGGTAATGGTTGATGGTAGTTTTGTGACTGGCTGTTTCCAACGGGGTTCCACAGGGCTCAGTATAAGTCCCTTGCTTTTTGTGGTATATATCGATTTGAACTTGAATATAGTGGAGTATGATTAAGAAGTTTGCAGGCGATTCAAAAAATTGGCCATGTGGTTGATAATGAAGAAAGCTGTAGACTGCAGGAAGCTATCAATGGATTAGTCAGGTGGGCGGAACAGTGGCAAATTGAGTTTGGGAAGGCTAACAAGGCAAGGGTATACACAATAAATGGTAGGATTTTGAGAAGCGTAGAGGAACAGAGGGACCTTGAAGTGCATGTTCACAGATCCCTGAAGGTGGCTGGATAGGTAGATCAGATGGTCAAGAAGGCATATGGGATACATTCCTTTTTCAGCCAAGGTATAGAAAATAAGAGCTGGGAGGTTATGCTGGAGCTGTACAAAACACTAGTTAGGCCACAGCTGGAATATTATGTGCAGTTCTGGTCACTGCACCATAGGAAAGATATGATTTTACTCTCTCTATTGCAGAGTAGATTTATGTTGCCTGGACTGAAGAATTATAGTTATGAGGAAAGATTGGAAAGACCAGGGTTGTTTTCTTTGGAACAGAGGAGGCTGAGGGGAGACCTAATTGGAGTGTATAAAATTCTGAGGGGTCTAGATAGAGTGGATAGGAAGGCCCATTCCCCTTGGTTGAGGGGCCCATAACTGGGGGACATAGATTTAGGGTAGGAGGTTTAGAGGCGGTTCGGAGGGATCTGGATCTCACTGCCTGAAAGGGTGGTAGAGGCAGCAACCCTCATAACTTTTAAAAAGTACTTGGATATGCACCTAAGTGTTGTAAACTACAAGGCTGCAGACCCAGAGCTGGAAAGTGGAAATGGGCTGGATGGTTGGTTGTTGGCATGGGCCAAATGGCCTCCTTCCATGCTGTAAATTTCTATCATTCTATGATTCCAACCCAAAATTTCATCTTTGCATGGCTGAGCTGAGAAGGTGCGAGTTGGAGAGCTATCAGACAGCAAGGAGCTTCCAAGCTGAGCCAAATTCCTTTGTCACCTGATGTCCATCTCATCCATGTTTGGAGAACAGTACAAATGTTCTCTTCAGATATCAACACATGCAGTTTTCAGTTCTCCATTTTTTTATTGTTTCCTGGATGTGGGCGTCACTAGCTAGGCCAGTATTTATTGCCCAAAGTGATTCTTGACAATGCAGCTGGCGGGGACGTCATCCGACTGTGCCAACCTGCGCACATGCGCAAACGGGCTCCTCTCTGCGCGTGCGCTCCATTGCCAGGACCGGTTGGCGCATGCGCAGATGATGTCATAACGTAAATTGCCAGGACTGGTACACGCATGCCCAGATGACATCATCGCATAACGCGGGAGAGAGAACAAGCGGAGAAGCGGGGTGTGGGGGGGGGGGAAGCAAGGAGAGAGCGGGGGGTGGGGGGAAGCGGGGAGGGAGCAGGCCAAAGACCTTGGAGGCTGCATTTGCGCATGTTAGTGCAGCACCACCTAATGCTGCATTGTCAGCAAATGCAGCCTTTATTGCCGATCCCTAATTGCCCTTGAGAAGGTGGTGGTGAGCTGCCTTCTTGAACCGCTGCAGTCCATGTGGGGTAGGTACACTCACAGTGCTGTTAGGAAGGCAGTCCCAGGACTTTGACCCAGCGACAGTGAAGGAACAGCGATATACTTACAAGGCAGGATGATGTGTGGCTTGGAGGGGAACTTGCAGGTGGTGGTGTTCACATGCATCTGCTGCCCTTGTTCTTCTATGTGGTAGAGGTCACGGGTTTGGAAGGTGCTGTCTAAGGAGACTTGCTGAGTTGCTGCAGTGCATCCTGTAGATGGTACACACTGCTGCCACTGCGTTGGTGGTGGAGGGAGTGAATGTTTGTGAATGGGGTGCCAATCAAGCGGGCTGCTTTGTCCTGGATGGTGTCGAACTTCTTGAGTTGTTGGAGCTGTACCCATCCAGGCAAGTGGAGAGTATTCCATCACACTGCTGACTTGTACCTTTTATAGATGGTGGGCAGGCTTTGGGGAGTCAGGAGGTGAGTTACTTGCTACACGATTCCTAGCCTCTGACCTGCTCTTGTATGACTGCTTCTGTTCAGTTTCTGGTCAATGGTAAGCCCCCAGGATGTTGATGGTGGGGGATTCAGCGATCGTAATGCCATTGAATGTCAAGGGGAGATGGTTAGATTCTCTCTTCCTGGAGATGGTCATTGCCTGGTACTTGAGTGGCGTGAATGTTACTTGCCACTTATCAGCCCAAGCCTGAATATTGTCTATGTCTTGCTGCATTTCTACACAGACTGCTTCAGTATCTGAGGAGTCGCGAATGGTTCTGAACATTGTGCAATCATCAGCGAACATCCCCACTTCTGAACTTATGATTGAAGGAGGGTCATTGATGAAGCAGCTGAAGATGGTTGGGCCTAGGACACCATCCTGCAGTGATGTCCTGGAACTGAAGTGATTGACCTCCAACAACCACAACCATCTTCCTTTGTGCTAGGTACAACTCCAACCAGCGGAGAGTTTTCTCCCTGATTCCCATTAACTGCAGTTTTGCTAGGGCTCCTTGATGCCATACTCGGTCAAATGCTGCCTTAATGTCAAGGGCAGTCGCTCTCACCTCACCGCTGGAGTTCAACTCTTTTGTTCATGTTTGAACCAAGGCTGTAATGAGGTCTGGAGCTGAGTGTCCCTGGCGGAACCCAAACTGAGCGTCAGTGAGCAGTTTATTGCTAAGCAAGTGCCGCTTGATAGCACTGTCGACGATACCTTCCATCACTTTACTGATGATTGAGAGTAGACTGATGCGGCGGTAATTGGCCGGGTTGCACTTGTCCTGCTTTTTGTGTACAGGACATACCTGGGCAATTTTCCACATTGCCGGGTGGATGCCAGTGTTGTAGCAGTACTGGAACAGCTTGGCTAGGGACACGGCAAGTTCTGGAGCACAGGTTTTCAGTACTGTTGCCAGAATGTTGTCAGGGCCTTTGCAGTATCCAGTGCCTTCAGTCGTTTCTTGATATGATGTGGAGTGAATCAATTTGGCTGAAGGCTGGCATCGGTGATGCTGGGGACTTCAGGAGGAGGCCAAGATGGATTATCAACTCAGCACTTCTGGCTGAAGTTAGTTGTAAATGCTTCAGCCTTATCTTTTGCACTGATGTGCTGGGCTCTCCCGTAATTGAGGATGGGGATATTTGTGGAGTCATCTCTTCCAGTTAGTTGTTTAATTGTCCACCACCATTCACGATTGGACATCTAAGTTCCCCCACCCGGAGTACATTTTGTGGCTTGGTAGCACCACTACTGATGGAACTGGCCAAGTCCTGAAGGACTCACCCGCCAGACTGGCCCTGTAGCAGGTGTTGGGAGAGCCAACAAGACGGAAGAACCTACTTGACCTCATCCTCACCAATCTACCTACTGCAGATGCATCTGTCTAAGACAGTGTTGGTAGGAGGGACCACCAAACAGTCCTTGTGGAGACAAAGTCCCATCATCACAGTGAGGACTCTCTCCATCGTGTTGTGTGGCACAGCCACTGTGCTGAATGGGATAGATTCAGAAGAGATCTAGCAGCTCAAAACTGGGCATCCATGTGGCGCTTAGGCCATCAGCAGCAGCAGAACTATTCAACCACAATCTGTAACCTCATGAGCTGTCATATTCCTCACTTTACCATTACCATCAAGCCAGGGAACCAATCCTGCCTCAATTAGGAGAGTATACCAAGAGCAGCACCAGACATACCTAAAAATGAGGTGCAAACCTCTTGAAGCTACAACACAAGACTACATGCATGTTAAACAACAGAGCTAAGCAATCCCTCAACCAGTGGATCAGATCAAAGCTCTGCAGTCCTGCCACATCTAAATGTCACTGGTGGTGGACAGTTAAACAATTAACCAAAGGAGGAGGCTCCATAAATATCGCCATCCTCAATGTTGGGAGGGCCCAGAATGTCAATGCAAAAGACAAGCTATGTGCATTTATGACCATCTTCAACCAGAAGTGATGAGTGGATGATTTATCTTGGTCTCCTCCTGAGGTTCCCATCACCACAGATGCCAGTCTTAAGCCAATTTGATTCACTTCACGTGATAACAAGAAACAGCTGAAGATACAGAATACAGCAGAGACTATGGGCCATGACAACATCCCAGCTGTAGTACTGAAGACTTGTGCTCCAGAACTAGCCACACCCTTAGCCAAGCAGTTCTAGTACTGCTACAAAATAGGCATCTACCCGACAATATAGAAAATTGCTCTGGTATTTCCTGTCCACAAAAAGCAGGACAAATCCAACCCAGCCAATTACCACACCATCAATCTACTCTCAATCATCAGCAAAGGGATGGAAGGGGTTGTTGACACTGCTATCAAGCAGCACTTACTCAGCAACAACCTGCTCACTGATGCTCAGTTTGGGTTTGGCCAGGGTCACTCAGCTCCAGACCTCTTTACAGCCTTGGCCCAAATATGGACCAAAGAGCTGAATTCCAGCAGTGAGGTGAGAGTGACTGCTCTTGACATCGAGACAGCATTTGATCAAGTATCGCATCAAGGAGCCTAGCAAAATTGAATTCAGTGGTAATGAAGGGGAAAACTCTCAGCTGGCTGGAGTCATACCTAGCACAAAGGAAGATGGCTGTGGTTGTTGGCGGCCAATAATCTCAGCTCCAGGTCATCGCTGCAGGAGTTCCTCAGGGTAGTGTCCTGGGCCCAACCATCTCCAGCTGCTTTATTGATAACTATCACTCCAACATAAGGTCAGATGTGGGGATATTTGTGGACGATTGAAGTGTTCAATATCAGTCACAACTCCTCAGATACTGAAGCAGTCCATGCCCACATGCAGCAAGACCTGGACAACATCGGGCGGCATAGTGGCGCAGTGGTTAGCACCGCAGCCTCACAGCTCCAGGGACCCGGGTTCAATTCTGGGTACTGCCTGTGTGGAGTTTGCAAGTTCTCCCTGTGTCTGCGTGGGTTTTCTCCAGGTGCTCCGGTTTCCTCCCACAAGCCAAAAGACTTGCAGGTTGGTAGGTAAATTGGCCATTATAAATTGTCACTAGTATAGGTAGGTGGTAGGGAAATATAGGGACAGGTGGGGATGTTTGGTAGGAATATGGGATTAATGTAGGATTAGTATAAAAATGGGTGGTTGATGGTCGGCACAGACTCGGTGGGCCGAAGGGCCTGTTTCAGTGTTGTATCTCTAATCTAATCTAATCTAACATTCAGGTTTGAGCTGATAAGTGGCAAGTCACATTCATGCCACACAAGTGCCAGGCAATGACCATTTCTGACAAAAGAGAATCTTATCATCTCCGCTTGACATTCAACGGCATTTCCATCGTTGAATCCTGCACCATCAACCTCCTGGGGGTTACCATTGATCAGAAACTTAACCGGACCAGTCACATAAATACTGTGGCTACAAGAGCAGGCCAGACGCTGGAAATTCTGCAGCGAGTAACTCACCTCTTGACTCTGCAAAGCTTGTCCACCATCTGTAAGGCACAAGTGAGGAGCGTGATGGAATACTTTCCACTTGCCTGCATGAGTACAACTCCAACACTCAAGAAAAAGCAGTCTATTTGATCGGCACCCATTCACCACCGTGCACAGTGGCCACAGTGTGTATCATTTGCAAGATGCACTGCAGCAACTCGCCGAGGCCCTTTCAACACTTCCAAACCTGCAATCTCTACCAACCAGAAGGACTTGGGCAGCAGACACATGGGAACACCACAACCTGCAAGTTCCCCTCTAATTCACACACCATCCTGACTGGGAACTAAATTGCTGTTTCTTCACTGTCATTGGGTCAATGTCCTGGAACTCCCTTCCTAATAGCAATGTACCTGCACCACGTGGACTGCATTGGTCCAAGAAGGCAGCTCACTGCCACCCTGAAGGGCAATTAGTGATGGACAATAAATACTGGCCTTGCCAGCGATGCTCACATCCCAAGAACAAATAAGAAAAGTGTTGGTTGAAGAATAAGTAATGTCTGGGACACCAGGGAGAACTTCCCTCCTCTTCAAATAGTGCCATATGGTTTTTTATGTCCACCAGAGAGGACAGATTTAAATATCCAAAAGGCAGTACCTCCAACAGTGTAGGACTGCAGTTTGTGCACTAGCCCCTGGAGCGAGACTTGAACCCCCAACCTTCTATATTGGAGGTAGCTACAGCTGATATGCAATTAATGTGATTTTTATCATTAGTGAACATGCAATGTGAACAAATAACTAGATTTGACAGTTCTTCCAACGTTTGAGCCACTTGAGCAAATCATTTTTCTGTCCCTTTTTAAAAATATACCCTTTATGTACCATAGGTAAATAATGAACAAGCATCACTAACAGCTCAGCAAATTTTTCTGAGTACATGAGTCACACACAACATGCTTGTTCCAGGCTCAATCACTGATCTATTGATTAGCTTATTGTTGCTCGGGCATATTAGAGCTGGTACATGAGTTTAAGCGTCCCTGGGTTAGGGAGAGGAAAATTAGCTTAGCTGGGTTCACATTCTTAATTGATATCCAATAACCACAAGTGGAAGACTGTATGTGTTGATGTCATGTGCAGACTGGAATTTGCTCAAGTGTGTGCCTCTGCAGTTGAATAGCCCAATGAAACTTATTGTTAAGACTCGCACATGAAGAATGACCATCGGAATAAGGTAAAAGAGGGAACACAGCACACCTGGAAATGTGCATCAGTGAAACAGGAGATGGAAGCAAGAAATTTTTTTTTGAAATTATTTTCCAACGCATGGTACCTTTTGCACTGTGGGAAACAGCTTGTAAAAAAAAAAAGGATAATTTCCCTAATAATGCTTGGCCCTGAGGAGGAGATTGTCACCTAACAAAGTTTCTAGGTATATTGTGTTCTATAAAAAGATGTTATTTTTCTGTTATCCCATACCTTATGTTTCTTGCTCTCGGCTAATCAAATCTCAGTCTTGGCAGGAGATAATACAATCTGGTCCAAGTTGGATCACATTCTTTTTGTTTCATTGGCAGATGTTGTTTGCAAAGGCGCCATGATGGCTGCTGGGGGATTATGATGATATTTTTTTTGTAATATGAATGTCCAACCTCAGCAGGTTGCTCACCGAATTCTGAAATTTCCAGTGCATTTTTGGGGCTGCTTATTATCCAATCCAAACTAGATGACAGGTTTATAAGGAAAATCTGTTGAGTGCATAACCAATACCCAGTCATGTATCCATGGATGTAGAACAGGTCCACTCACACATCCTCATAGCTTTTATTTTTCGAATGATTGAAAACTGAACATGTGCTGTGCTGTTGGCAATGACCAAAAGTACTGGACAGCCACCTCCGAAACTAGCTGATAGGACAGTGGAAGTAGGATGGCCGGAGCGATTATTGCACATTTGATATCACGTGTATTGTTTGGCACTTGACTGAGAAAATGGCAGCGAGATTGTTTTTGGGAAAGAATGGAGGGTTTCTGTCTTACAAGATTCAGTGTATTCATTGAGCCTCTATAAGACTATTAAGCACTATCCCACTTGGTGAGGTGCCAGTTCTTCTGCGAACAAAGTCACAATAATCTTTTGTTTTAGTTCCAATGCTAGAATGATCATTATTACACCATTAATTAAATTTTACACTTTGGAGTTTTGTCCCAAACCCACAATTCCTGGAATAAATCTTCCCTTCACAGGGTGTTTATGTTTTAAACATCTGTGTTTAATATATGATGTGTATCTTTGTCAATTGCCAGTGATATTGTGTGTTTGGCTTTGCAATAGATAATAATGCATTATCAAATAAATATTTCTGTTGTGGCCCAGCTCTCCTCCCCACCATATTAAAGGTTTGCAGTTCATTTTAACTATGATTGTTAATGGCATTACAATAAGATCTCTGTCCATGATTATGAAGAATTGGTTTTGATGGCTTATTAATGTACTTCCACTCAAATTAAGTAGTTTTAGTGCTGAAATTTTACAGAATTCTGAAAAATAGCGCCATATTTCAGGTTTTGCTTATATAAATCCAGACAGCTGGATGAATGTTTTTCCACAGAAAGCACATATTCTTTGTTTTGTTTCATTCTACTAATCACAGCTTCCAGATTTGAAGGGCTTGTTGCCAACAACTAATATTAAGAGAACAATAAACACTTTGGGCACGTGAGCTTTTATGCTTTGTCTGTTACTTATTACTGTGGTAATAGACTGTAGCCTGTTTCTTTTTAACTTTCCTGTTATTTTATGACATAATGCTAGTTTGTTGGCACTAATCTTGTACCTTGAAATGAGAGCTTTTCACTTTGATCCATAGCAGTAAGGATATGAGAAGCTTCAGGGGTACTGCAACTTCCCTTTTAACATTTATTGTAGGTGATAAAATATATTTTGACAAAACATGTTTTTTTATATATAATCAAAAGCAGCTAGCTTAACTTTGGGATTTATGACCAGAAAAGTTAATCTTTTTCCATAATTGTGTCTCCTCCTTACTCCAAAGGCACTGACCCTCACTTCCATGCAACCCTCTCGTACCTTGCCCAAGTGGCCATCCTTCATGCTGAGCCTAGATAGCTGGTGCTGTTAGACAGTTTTACTGTAAAGACAACACAGGTGCAGTTCTATTCTCCATCAAAAATCAGTGGAGAAACAATCGGAAATCCTAGCCAATGTTTTTAGGGATATGTTAGGAAGAATATAGTGAACCATATAAAAGCTAGTAAGTCAATGATAAATTACAATAAAAAGATTTGAAGAGATGAAAGGGCAGAAGTTGGAAATCTGTAATACTTGATGGCTGAATGAGAATTTTTTAAAAGTAAAAATTGTAAAAGGATCTCTGGAAATATAATGTTTTAGATATTGCCATGGCCCTGTAGTTTTTTTTGGAATATGCGGTTTGCCTTTGAGGCTTGCAAGGGATCAGTATTGCTTTAAGAGCCGGCAAGCCTTCGGAGTTATAGGAAGGTGCATTTTTGTTGCCTTAGAAACAGCCATTTGGAGACTGCGATTCAAAGGGCGCATTCTCGATACCATGGAAACAGCCACTGGGAGTGAGCCTGATGTGATACATTTGTTACAATTCATTTTGAACTGGCAGTTGAAGACAGTTTGTCCTAACAGACACACAGACAGAAGACACAGACAGCTGTGGTGTCAGCACTGAAAAAGAGCTCTCAATCATTTAAACTGAAGGAAATAGGATTTTTGTTTGTTTAATTATTATCTCTCGAAATTCTAAAAAGTCAAGCCAAGACAGAGATCTCTGGTAATTTAAATTGAAGAAAGGGAAGTTAGACTGTGACAATCTTTTGATTCTGTTGAAAGTGTTTGCAAGTCGTTAATTGTTGAAATTCGCTGGACTTCGAACAACATTCTGCGAGGACTTCGAACAACATTGGACTGTAAATTTGCAAGGACTCTAATTTTTCTATTTTTAAATGTTCATAGTGTTTAAGAATTTAGTTCTTTTAATTAAAGAGTTAATTTGTTGATTTAAAGACACCTGATTTGGTTAGCCTCATTCGGGGTTAATAGATGGTACAATTTGGCTGGGTCTTTCTTTAATTTGGAAAGTTTTAAATGATATGTGAGTCGATCTGTGGAGCAACGGGATTGAATTATCAGTGCGTCTCTCCCACCACAATTAGAATTGTATATTTTGATTGGGGGCTTTGACAGCAGCGGTCGGTCATAACAATGTATAGAACTTAAATTTATGTAGCACCTTTCACAACCTCAAGACATCCCAAAACATTTTATCGTCAGACAAGCACTTTTTGAAGTCTTTGTTGTAATTTTGGAAAACAAGGCAGCCAATTTGCATGCAGCAAGATCCCACAAACAGTAATTTGGTAATGGCACCTCCAATAGTGCAGCACTCCCTCAGTAAGGCACTGGACTGTCAGCCTAGATTACATACTTACATCTCTGAAATGGGACTTGAACCACCCAACTTCTGACTTAGAGACAACAGCACCACCACAGAGCCAACACTAACATCTAATGGTTTGTATATATTAGCAGGAAAAATATTAAATATTTTTCTTTAAGGGAGAACTTGAGTGTAGCTAAACATAATGAGGCTGAAATTTTACAGGGGTATCACTGATCTCTGGTTAGCAGCAGGGTAACTTCCTGGGAAACAGCAAAAATGGCCATTTCCCTGGGTGTTCCACCTGCGTTAAGCTGGGAGATCATTGAAAGCCCTGTGGTATTTTATACCACTTAAACCTCATTCCCTCTTTAAGCTCATCTTGTCCATAAGACCCAACTCCTGCTCCCTCGACCCCATTCCCACTAAAATGCTGATCACTCAAACTCCCTTTCTGGGCCCCATGTTAACTGATATTGTTAACAGTTCTCTCTCCTCAGGTACTGTCCCTCTCTTCTTCAAATCTGCTGTCATCACCCATCTCAAAAATGCCAATGCTTGATCCCTCCATCCTTGCACATTACTGGCCCATTTCTAACCTCCCTTTCCACCCCAAAGTCCTTGAATGTGTTATGGCCTCCCAAATCCATGCACCACAGCAGTGTGTACCATCTACAAGATGCACTGCAGCAATGCACCAAGGCTTCTTAGACAGTACCTTTCAAACCCGTGACATCTACCAACTAGAAGTACAAGAGCAGCAAATGCATGGGAACACCACCACCTGCAAGTTCCCCTCCAAGTCACACACCATCCTGACTTGGAACTATATTGCCGTTCCTTCACTGCAGCGGGGTCAAAATCCTGGAACTCCCTTCCTAACAGCACTGTAGGTGTGCCTACCATACATGGACTGCAACGGTTCAAGAAGGTAGCTCACCACCACCTTCTCAAGGCGAATTAGGGATGGGCAATAAATGCTGGCCCGGCCAGCGATGTCCACATCCCATGAATGAATAAAAAAAAAATCTTTCATGGAACTCCATGCTTGAATTCCTTCAATCAGGTTTCTGCCCCCCACAGAACCAAAACAGCTGTTGTCACAATCACAAATGACATCCTTTGTGATTGATTAAAGGTAAACTATTCCTGCTTGTCCTTCTGGACCTGTCTGCAGCCTTTGATGTGGCTGACCTGACCATCCTTCTCCAGCTCTTCTCCCATGTAGCCTAGGTGGGTGGAAATGCACTCACCTGGTTTCATTCTTATCTATCGAATTACAGCCAGAGAATCATCTACAATGGCTTCTCTTCCCACTCATCCACTGTTACCTCTGGTGTGCCCCAAGATTTATCCTTGGCCCCTTCTATTTCTCACCTACATACGACCATTTGGCGACATCGTCCAAAAACACAGCATCAGTTTTCACCTGTATGCTGACTACAGCCAGCTCTACCTCACCATCACCTCTCTCAACCTCTCCACGGTCTCTAAATTGCCAGAATGCCTGTCTGACGCTGAGCATTGGATGAGCAGAAATTTCCTCCAACTAAATATTGGGAAGACCAAAGCCATTGTTTTCGGTCTTCATCATAAATTCCGTTCCCTAGCTACCAATTCCATCTTGCTTCCTGGCAACTGCCATGGGTGAAACAAGCTTCCTGTCATCTTTGACCCTGAGATGAGCTTCTGACCATATATCCGTGCCATTGCGAAAACTGCCTTTTTCCATCTTTGTGACATCGCCTGACTCCTCCCCTGCCTCAGCTCATCTGCTGCTGAAACTCTCATCCGTACCTTTCTTACCTCTAGACTTGATTAATCCAATGCACCCCTGGCTGGCCTCAAATCTTCCACCGTCCGTAACATTGGCATCCAAAACTCTGCTTTTCGTGTCATTAATTGCACCAAGTCCCATTCACCCATCAACACTGTGCTCGCTGACCTACACCAGCTCTTGGTTAAGCAGCATCTCTTCTTTGTTTTCAAATCCCTCCATCAATTCACACCCCACTCCCATCTTTGTAATCTTCTTCATCCCTACAACCCTCCGAGATATCTGCATTGCTCAAATTCTGGCCTGTTGGTGGCCATGGCTTGAGCTGCCAAAGCCCCAAACTCTGGAATTCCCTCCCTAAAGATCTCCACTTCTCTACCTCTCCTCCTTCCTTTAAGACGCTCCTTAAAACCTACCTCTTTGATCAAGCTTTTGATCAATATGCCCTAATATCTCCTTATGTGGTTTGGTGTCAAACTTTGTTTGATAATGCTCCTTTAAGTGCCTTGGGACATTTGATTACGTTAAAGACACTATCTAAAGACAAGTTATTGTTGAGTAGAAAAGGTCAGAAGACAATCTGTAACTTCACCTTCAACAAGACCAGCATAGTATTTTAAATATTTTTTAATAGTGTGGTGTAGACAGGTTGCAAGGGAATCATCTTACCCCATCTCATCAGGCACAGAACTGCTATGTGTTAAGTGCACATCATTCATTACACTCAAATTACCTTTCAAATTTTGTATATTTTTTAAAGGAACAGGTTTGGCTGTAGAAAAGATTTGTATTATTGGCAGTTCTCACAAATCTTCCCAGCCGGCATGTTAACCTGTCTTTCTCTTTCAAAAGCTGACTGACCTGCCGTTCATTTCCTGCCCTTTCTGTATTTAGTTCAGGTTTTCAGCGGCATTTCATATGTTGTGCTCACTGTGGACAGTTTGGGAACACATTCAAGTTCATAGCAAAGATTGAGGTTAGTAGTGTAATAGTCATTTAAAAAATGTGAGTTCTTGAATATTTTGAAGATATCAAGGGAAGATGGAATATATCCAACTTTTCACAGCTCTGTAAACATGGGAATGGTACTGGAAGGTTGGAAAAACACTAATGTTCCATTTTGGTCAGAAGCATGATACTGGGAATTGCAACACTTAGCATGATTTATACAACAGGGAAATAAGGAAGGAATTTAAGTGCAAATATAGCAGTGCATTAGAAAGGAAGGAATTCAAGTTCAATCAATCAGAATAAATAGTAGGGAATTTGATAATCCAGTGGTTAGCACTTTTTCACCTTCAGAGCTTGGACTTGAATCCAACCCAGATGTATAGGATGAAAATCTCAAGTCTGTCAGCTGCAGCAGTGCAAAACAGAGTAAGTTTGAGCTGGGCCAGTCAAGGGCAAACAGGCAAATGACAGAAAACTTAGCCTAATTTGACACTAAATTAGCCATCTCTCTTAGAAATTTCACGGGCACATATGCACGAAGGGAAAACATTCATACTAATGTAGTTGTAGGACTTCTTCTGAGTTGAGTATAATGCACAATAATGGAGCAGAGTTGAAGGTTCACTCTGTGGCTGCATGAGGACCTTAGGAATGCTTGTAATTGACCCTGCACAGGAGGATAAATTTATTCCATTCTAATATCTCTTGTCCTGATTAGCATAAAAAACATTAAAAATGAGCCAAGGCAATAACTCCAGGCCAATGTATATTTGTGGAAAGAAAAACAACCCTGGCCAAAGAACCATAATTATTTGAGAACGCAGTAGAATTAATGGATTGGTAGTGCCAAAGTGGCTGTTGCAAATCTTGATTTTCTGAAGGCATTTATTAAATTCCTTCACAAGAGACTTGTAGATAAAGCAAAAGCATTTGAAATAAAGCATGAAATTGTAAATTGGATATATAATAAGAAACAAAGGATCAGTTGTATAGAATACCGATAATTTGAAACTAAAACAAAATGCTGGAAAACACCGAGCAGGTCAGTCCGCCGCTGTGGAGGGAACAAATAAATTAACAGTTCAAACATACAGCCCTTTGTCAGAACTGAAAAAAAATGAAAGTTGAGCAGGTATTTTAATGGAATCAGAACAAGGGGGTGGGGTGAAAGAGAGGACGTTTTGGTAGACTGACTTGTAACCTGCTTAAAAGAAAATTAGGAGGCAGATGGAAAACCGTGATGGCCTTTACATCAAGAAAATTTAAAGACATTTAGAGAAAGAACACATGAACAGCACAGGCAGTGGGAGGCAAGCAGTTAGAGTACAATAGGTCTGAAATTAAAACAAGAGAAGCTAGCCAAATGGGATGGTCCTGAGAAAAGTAGGTCAAGGCTAAAGGTACAGCCTACAACACAGTACAGTGGAGAGAATCAGTAAAGGAACTTCAGACAGCAGGATCCAGGCAGTCAGAGACCCTTCCACCAATTATAACGCTAGTTATAAAACGCTAGTTAGGCCACAGCTGGAGTACAGTTCTGGTCGCCACACTATAGGAAAGATGTGATTGCACTGGAGAGGGTGCAGAGGAGATTCACCAGGCTGTTGCCTGGGCTGGAGCATTTCAGCTATGAAGAGAGACTGGATAGGCAAGGGTTGTTTTCCTTAGAGCAGAGAAGGCTGAGGGGGGACCTGATTGAGGTATACAAAATTATGAGGGGCAGAGATAAGGTAGATAGGAAGAAACATTTTTCTGTGCGGAGGGGTCAATAACCAGGGGGCCATAGATTTAAGGTAAGGGGCAGGAGGTTTAGAGGGGATTTGAGGAAAAATTCTTTTCATCCAGAGGGTGGTTGGAATCTGGAACACACTGTCTGAAGGGGTGGTAGAGGCAGGAACCCTCACAACATTTAAGAAGTATTTAGATGAGCACTTGAAAGGCCACAGCATATGAGGCTACGGGCCAGGTGCTGGAAAATGGGATTAGAATAGATAGGTGCTTGATGGCCGGCACGGACACGATGGGCCGAAGGGCCTGGTTCCGTGCTGTATAACTCTATGACTCTAATTGAGGAGATGCAAAAGAGGCCAGAGTCAGTGGAAAGGAGTGTGCGATATGGGCTGGGGGGGTGGAGGGAGAATATGAAGCTGGAGGAGGCTGTGGATATAGTGTAGAGCAGGACTATGGAAAGATTTAAACATGGGAGAGGATATTAAAATTAAGGTGTTAGGGAATGAGATGGCAAAGTAGGTCAGTGAGGTTGGGTTGTTTGACAAGTAAGATTTGGTGCAAGATAGGATATATGCAGAAGAGTTTTGGAAAAGTTGGAATTTATGAAGGATGGAGGATTGGAAACTGAGTGTTGAAGCACTTGGAGGTGTAAAGGCATGTATAAAGGTTTCAGTTGCAGAGGGGCTGAAGTGGGTAATATTTTGGAAGTGCAAGTAATTGGTCTTTTTGAGGTAGAAGCTATAGCGCATGAAGTTCAGCCCAAGGCTGACAGGACACCAAGGTTGGTAACTTTGCTAATCTCATACTAGTTAATGCATTTGGCAAAGAGAGGAATTTTAACTAAGAAAATTCCTTGATCCTGCAATAATTTCATAGGCCAGAGCAGACAGACAGAGCCTCCCTCAGTGCCAACTATATTGTTAGGCTCAAGACCTGGATTGGAACTTTAACCCACAAACCTCTGACTGAAAGATAAGTCACATAACAAAGACAACACTAAAACAGGCCATTCAACCAAAGCAGTACGTATTTTATCTGGTATTCAACTAACTAAGCCTCTGACTACCTGGATCCTACTGTCTGAAGTACTCTTTGATTAAAAAGGAAGTGAGGGAAAGACCAAATAATTACAGGCCAGTCAGTCTAACCTCGATAGTAGGCAAATTATTGGAATTAATTCTGAGAGACAGGATAAACTGTCACTTAGAAAGGCATGGATTAATCAAGGATAGTCAGCGAGGATTTGTTAAGGTCACGTCTGACTAACTGGATTGAATTTTTTTGAGGAAGTAACAAGGAGGATTGATGAGGTTAGTGCATTTGATCTGCTCTACATGGATTTTAGCAAGACTTTTGACAAAAAAAAAGCCCATGGGGTCCAGGGAATGTAGCAAGCTGGATACAAAATTGGCTCAATGGCAGGAAACAAAGCGTAGTTGTTGATGGGTGTTTTTGCGACTGGAAAGCTATTTCCAGTGGGGTTCCACAGGGCTCAGTATGAGGTCCCCTGCTTTTGGTGGTATATATTAACGATTTGGATGTAAATGTAGGGGGAATGATCAAGAATTTTGCAGACGACACGATCATGTGGTTGATAGTGAGAAGGATAGCTGTAGACTGTAGGAAGATATCAATGGACTGGTCAGGTGGGCAGAAAAGTGGAAAAATGGAATTTAACCCAAAGAAGTGTGAGGTGATGCATTTGGGGAGGTCAAACAAGGCAAAGGAATACACAATAAATGGGAAAATACTGACAGGTGTAGAGGATGTGAAGGACCTTGGAATGTATGTCCACCGATCCCTGAAGGTAGCAGGACAGGTCGATAAGGTGCTGAAAAAGGCATATGGAATCCTTTCCTTTATTAGCCGAGGCATAGAATATAAGAGTAGGGAGGTTATGCTGGAACTATATTAGTTAGGCCACAATTTGAGTACTGTGTGCAGTTCTGGTCACCTCATTACAGAAAGGATGTAATTGCACTGGAAAGGGTACAAAAGAGATTTACGAGGATGTTGCCAGGACTGGAAAATTGCAGCTATGAGGAAAGATGGGATAGGCTGGAGTTGTTCTCCTTGGAACAAGGAGGCTTAGGGGAGTTTTGATTGAGATGTACAAAATTGTGAGGGGCCTGGATAGAGTGGATGTGAAGGGCCTATTTACCTTAGCAGAGGGGTCAGTGACTAGGGGGCATAGATTTAAAGTGATTGGTAGAAAGGTTAGAGGCGAGATGAGGAAAAGAAATTTCACCCAGAGGGTGGTGGGGTTCTGGAACTCACTGCCTGAAAGGTTGGTAAAAAACCTCATCTAATTTAAAAGGTACCTGGATGTGCACCTGCAGTCCCGTAACCTGCAGGGTTATGGACAAAATGCTGGAAAGTGGAATTAGGCTGGGTGGCTCTTTTTTTTTTTACAGCCAGTGCCTCTTTCTGTGCTGTAAACATTCTATGATTCTATCCCAACATTTGAAAATTAAAGTGGAAAGGTGAGTCTGGGGAATGGTATCAAGGATCGCATTTTGATGTTTTATTTGCTGAAGATGAAAATGAATTCAAACTGTCTGTAACTATTGTCTCCAAATCACAAGACAAAGAAGTAAAAAGAAGAAACAGATATCGATATTAAAATTTGTTTCTGTGTAATTTGGGAAGAATCCCAATCCCCAATGACAGATCTGCCACAAATAAAAACAAGAAATGCTGGAAATACTCAGCAGGTCTGGCTGCATCTGTGGAGAGAGAAACAAAGTTAACGTTTCAGGTCAGTGACCCTTCTTCAGAACTGCCACCCCTGGGAAGACAATATCATGACTAAGAGTTCTGAATCGTTGTCTTTTAACAAATATTTCAACTTGCTTCTTTAATTTTTCTCCCTTCAATAATGGCAAAGTGCCCTTTGCCCCTTTTTGGTGTGGTGCTGATGAACTGTGCCTGAGCTAAAGTTGCCATTCGCCTGAACCCATGGGTACTAGTATATAGCAATAACTAAAATAAACATGCGTACAAAATATGCTGATGTTGGAAATTTGAAATAACCAGAAATTGTTCAGGCTGGTGAATAGAGTACACTAAGTATGAGGTGAGTCCAGTTCATTACCAAAATTATCTTTCAGAAATGCCTGGACAGACACTGAGTGTTGTTTATGAGGCCATACAAAATATAATTAATCAGTGCATTGAATAGAACATCAGAAGGGGCTGAATTTTCGGGGCCCCCCCAAACTCAGGAATGGAGGTGGGGTCTGGGGTGGGGTGGGGGGGGGGACGCGGGGGTAGGCCCCAAAAATATGGGTGCCGGCCGGCGTGACAGTTACTGGACCTCGTTCCCGCTGCCAGCAATGATAACCAGGGCGGGGGGATGGCAAAATAGGAATCCCGCTTCCTCCTAATTGAGGCCAATTAAATTAGTTAAAAAACTCTTTAAGAGCTTGGTGAAGGGGGAGAGTGGAGTATTTAAAGGATTGGATGGGTTTCAGAAGCTGTCAGAAGGCGGGTAGAGTGGGCAGCCAGTCAAGGCTGCCCCAGGGCATCACCTCGGCTCAATAAGAAAGTCAGCTGGGCAAAGGGGGCTCAAACTTTGGTAAGTAAGTGCCCTTGGCGCTGCACAGGTGGCAGGGAGAGTGAGCACTCAGCGTTCGGGCATTGAAAGGGGTTGTCACCCCCTGGCATTACAGGGTCAGAAGAGAAGGGGGCAAGGCTGCCAAGGACAATTGGGCAATCACCTGTCCAAAAGGAAGGCTCCAACTGGCAATGGGAGCATGACTGTCAGATTTTGGGCCCAGTGGCAATGACCCTCTGCAGGAAAGGTGAAACCCCAAGCAGCAAGAGGACGTTGGAGGGGAAAGAAGGGGCAAGAAGTCAACAGAGGCAAAACCCTCAACACGAGCTATCTGGAGATGACTGAGACTCAGTGCCACAGGAGACTGTGACTCTCTAGGCAGATGGTCACAGACCTCTGTGACCTTGTCACCAAAGACCTCACACCTCGCAGCACTGGTCATTATGCCCTGCCAGTGGCTGTCAAAGTCACTGTTCCCTTGAGCTTCTTTTCTTCTGGCTCCATCCAAGGATCAGCTGTGGACCTTAGTGGCATCTCGCAAACTGCTGTACAGCATTGCATCTTGCAGGTGACTGATGCCCTGTTTGCTAGAGCTGGACAGCGCAATTGTTTAACGAGAGACATGACCTCGTAGGGACAAAGCACATTGGGTTTTGCCTCCGTCGCTGGATTGTCCCAGGTGCAGGGCATCATTGATGGCACTCATGTCGCATCAAGGCACATAGTGGCCTGCCACGCAGATACATCAACATCCAACTGGTCTGCAACCACAACAAGAGCTTCCTCCATGTGCATGTTTGCTGTCCTGTCAGCTGCATTACTCCTTCATCCACTGCCAATCCAGGTTGCCTCAGATCTTCACTCCAACCCCCAAATCGTCTGGATGGATCCTAGGGAGCAAGGGATATTCCTTGAAGAGATGGCTACTCACCCCACTGCAGGGACCCCAAACAGAGGCACAGAGGCAAAACAACCAATGCCACCTGATCAGTAGCATAGCCATTGAGCAGGCCATTAGGAATCTGAAAATGCGATTCTGGTGCCTGGACAGGTTGGATGGTGCCCTCCAATACCCTCCTGCAATCGTCTTGGTCATTGTGGTGGTCTGCTGATGGTGGTGGTGAGCACCATGGTGGTGCTCTCCATAACATAGCCCTTGATGTGGACCTAGAGGACAATGAGGCCCTGGAAGAAGACAGCTCTTCGAGGGAGGAGCAGGAGCAGGAGGTGAGAGAAGAGGAGGCATTGGAAAATGACGCTGAACAGAGAGGTGCACCTTGACGATGAGGTGGCCTCCTCCTGCCACCCTCTGGGAAGAGGACCACCTTCCTATCAATCATGGGCCAAGATTACACAAGCCCCACCGAGGTGGAATTGGAGGCTGGGGGGGAGGGGCACAGTGTATCACGGTGGGTAGTGGGGGGCAGCTGGGCGGAGGGCCCATCGCCAGCAATCTTCCTGGGGGCAGGATAGGCCTCTTCCTTCCGCCACTGGGATCTTACTAGCGGTGGGGGTGGGGGGAGGGGCATCCACTGCATGAGGTGGATGTCTTATAAAATGAGGTGCCTGTTCGTGGCGAACACCACACGTGTTGCTACTGCACTGTAGCAGCGTGAAACAGCTAGCTTCAACTGTTGCTCAAATTTTTGGAATACATTCCTCTTCCTGGGTAATCTGAGGTAGACTGGGCACTTATCAGGGCCGAAAATGACGGCCTTAGGCCTGGTCATATGTTTGCATGATATACAGCGAGAGATGACACGTGTGGCATTCGCCACTAACAGGATGCCGCCATCAAGCCAAAAAGACGTTCTGCCTATCACAAAAATGAGAAATGTGATATATGAATTTAAATGCTAGTGTAATGTTAGGTATATAGGCCAAATGTCCCAAAGACTGGCGGATCATGTCCCTTCTGCTGTTTGCAACGGGCAAGGTACAGACCATTCCCAACCAGCCCGTGCTTGCAAAACTCAAAACACTGTGTTGAACATTAGATGCGATTCTGCGATTGGACAACATTTGTTAAATAATCCTCAGTGTGCTAAGAATTACGCTGACAACCAATTTAAGATTATTAGCAGAGCTCACAGTGTGGCACATTTGCATGTACTGGAAGCTACATATATTAATACACAGGCCCTGTTCTTTGCAGACAGAAAGAACATGTACAAACATTGCGCTTGTTTCAGCTAAACAAAATAAATGACAGCCATTTGCTAGTTCATTCCTCAGGGAAATGCCTTGACTAATCAGAGTCAACCTGCCTAGTTTAAATTTTGAACAAAGCTTGGCAGTTAACTATCAGTCACCATAAACTAGTGTATTCTCCATGGCAATGGCTCTACCAATCAGAATCCACTTGCTAACCACTCAGCACTCTTTCCTCATACAGTATAAATTTGTTGTTTCCCTCACATTGGTATTCTTGCAGATTGTTCTGATGAGTGCAAGACGAAAAGCTTCGACAAAATGTCTCTGTTTTCGTAATACTCAAGTTCTGTATGACCAACTGACAACTTTTCATTAGTTGTTTGAAATAAATGTATTTTCCTCAACTATTGTGAATAACTAAATAAACAATACAGCTACATAAATCTCTGCATATAATATGGGGAACAACATTTTAACGTACATCTATTTAGATTTTGGCATTTTATAATGAGCATCAAGAGTAACATAAAATTTTAGTTTAATTATTTATTTAAATCTTTCCTTCTTTAACAAGTATCACTGTAACTGTATATTTAGGCAGAACCATTTTGTCATCTTAAATTCCAGATTTTTATTCAGAAATTTCCCTCAAAACTTGAGTAATGATACAGTTCTTCCAGACATTGCTACCTGTTCTCAGTATAAACAAAAAAAGCCATGGATATACCCATTAAGCATATGTCGCAAAATCAAAACTTACACTTTGAAATTTGACGTTGTTTATAGTGTCGTTTGTCACCCATGTAACCTGCTGTGAACAATACTATGATATTAATTAACTTTTTTACAGGAATATTCCCTCAACAAAGTTGTAGAGTTTATACTTTGCCTTGTCTTTGATGTCTAAGACAAGAAAAAACAAATTCTGGTTGCTTTCATTGCTATAAAATGGTTTCCATGGGGTTTTATTATCAGTAGTTTTCCATTGAAGGGGGTTTGGCTTATAAACATTAAGTCCTGACATATTCTATGAATAGCCATAGAGTATGCCAAGTTTTGCAATCACAAAAATGTTGTACACTCTGATGTTTGCTGGGAGCTGTGCTAACTTGAATCACTTAAGCTAAAAAGCCTGGCGTTCTGTATACACCCAAGGCTCAGACTTCTCAAATAGACACAGGCCTCATGGCAAAAATAAAATACTTAAAGGCATTTCAAACACAAAAATTCTTATGAGTAGGTAAATTTATTTGCTCATAGATTTTTAATGTTTTGTAGTGTTACAAATATTACTTCAGTCGCATATTTCTCAGCTGGTCTAAGATGGCAGCTGAACGGATATTTCAGAAGTATTTTAAGCACTTTGATTGCTAGCTGGTACTGACTGCCCATGTTTATCAGTTTTCATTTCTGCTTCCTACTTGCTGGTTCTGTTCTTTGTAGTTCTGATTTATTGCTGTTTTCTTAATAGGAAATTTGAGCTCTTTAGGTGCAAGGGACTTCAGTAAGGCTTTTGATGAGGTCCCGCATGGGAGATTGGTTAAGAAGGTAAGGGCCCATGGGATTCAGGGCAATTTGGCAATTGGATCCAAAATTGGCTGTGGCAGGAGGCAGAGGGTGATGGTCGAGGGTTGTTTTTGCGATTGGAAGCCTGTGGCCAGTGGTGTAGCGCAGGGATCGGTGCTGGGACCTTGCTGTTTGTAGTGTACATTAATGATTTAGACGTGAATATAACAGATATGATCAGTAAGTTCGCAGATGACACGAAAATTGGTGGTATCATAAATAGTGAGGAGGAAAGCCTTAGATTACAGGACGATATAGATGGGCTGGTAAGATGGGCGGAGCAGTGGCAAATGGAATTTAATCCTGAGAAGTGTGAGATGATGCATTTTGGGAGGACTAAGAAGGCAAGGGAATATACAATGGATGGTAGGACCCTAGGAAATACATAGAGTCAGAGGGACCTTGGTGTACTTGTCCATAGATCACTGAAGGCAGCAGCACAGGTCGATAAGGTGGTTAGGAAGGCATATGGGATACTTGCCTGTATTAGCCGAGGCATAGAATGTAACAGCAGGGAGGTTATGATGGAGCTGTATAAAACACTAGATAGGCCACAGCTGGAGTACTGTGTACAGTTCTGGTCATCACACTATAGGAAGGATGTGGTTGCACTGGGGAGGGTGCAGAGGAGATTCACCAGGATGTTGCCTGGGCTGGAGCATTTCAGCTATGAAGAGAGACTGGATGGGCTAGGGTTGTTTTCCTTAGAGCAGAGAAGGCTGAGGGGGGACCTGATTGAGGTATACAAAATTATGAGGCACGTTGATAGGTTAGATAGGAAGAAACATTTTCCTTTAGCAGAGGGGTCAATAACTAGGGGGCATAGTTTTAAGGTAAGGGGCAGGAGGTTTAGAGGGGATTTGAGGGAAAAAAATTTCACCTAGAGGGTGGTTGGAATTTGGAACACACTGTCTGAAGGGGTGGTAGAGGCAGGAACCCTCACAACATTTAAGAAGTATTTAGATGAGCACTTGAGACGCCATAGCATACAAGGCTACGGGCCAGGTGCTGGAAAATGGGATTAGAATAGATAGGTGCTTGATGGCCGGCATGGAAACGATGGGCCAAAGGGCCTGTTTCTGTGCTGTATAACTCTATGACTCTAAGTTTGAACAAAAAATGTGCATATAAACAGCATTAGACCTGAAGTGTAGTATGCGTTAAACTGTTTGGATACCTCGAGAGATAAGCAAAAATTGTAATTTGCATTGAGCTATTCAAAAATAATGAATAAACTTCAAATCCCAAGAGGATTTATTAACACTTAAGAACAAGCTGTAGCAAAAAAGATAGGTAATGTTTTCAGTGTTTTATTTTCCACATTGTTCATTTCACGCATGAAATCTGGGATCGCTGAAGCATTCAAGAGTGAACTAAACAGATCTCTGAGCCATGTGTAGAGGTCACAGTCTCATTCAAAATGCATTAAGGATAATAACAATTCAAATAAAAATGTCTCTTACTACACTTATTCATAGTTGATATCAGTATAACTTTATAAATAAAAAATCCCCCCAAAAATCTGCAAACACTGGAAATCTGAAACAAGAACAGAAAATGCTGGGATACACTTAGCAGGTCAGCCAGCACCTGTGGCGAGTACAACCAAGTTAGTGTTTTAGGTGTAAATCTCTCATCAGAACATGCAAAAAGAAAAGAACAGCATTTAAACTGTGCCTGATCCATAAGTGCAACACTGAGAAAGCATAGTCAAGGACTCATAAAGATGCTCCAAGTGCAATAGTGCAGCAAGGTAAAGCCTAGCTCGGGTATAAAATTAAAACTTGACCCGGGCCCAACCTGAGCCCGAGTCCTTCATTCTTTTTTCATGCCCAACCCAACCTGAAAATATCAAACACCGACCCGAAAATATCAAGCATGTTATTAGTACAGAAATAAAATCACGTCAAAACGTAGATTAAGAAGAAAACAATACAAAACAAAACCCGACCACAGCCAACCCGAACCCAACCTGACCCGAGCCTGAATGCTGGACGCCGAAAATAGACCCGACTTGAACCCGACACGTGTAGTCAGGTTTGGTCGGGTTCGGGTCGGGTAGCCAGGCTTTACAGCAAGGGATATATACACATACAGAAAAACAAATCATATAACTTTCTCTTCTATCTGGTAGTTATCCAATCCAGGCCATGGATCAGTGAAATTTCCTGATGTCTCAGCTGGAGTGTAGCACTGAGCTGCAAGCAATATGAGGTGAATGACATGATTCTGACAAGCATCCATCAGGAGATACTACATTAGTTTACTTGTTCAGGATCAGAGCTCAAAAGTCCCAAATGATAGGAGAATCACTGAAGCTATGGAGGAAACTAACAAATCCTCCACTGCCCTCTCGCAAGTAATGGCCATTCATGGACACCATTGACATTGTGATATTGACCAATGGTGCATGTTGGGTATAGTAGAATAATTTACATTGACAACCCTCCAAACATTGGCAAGATATTCTCTAGAAATTTATCAGGTCAATAGCCTCCCATTTCTCATCAGTGATTTCAGTCCCAGATCATGTTTCCATGCGGTGTGAGGGTGAGAGGAGATGTCTACCCAAAGTTAAAAAAAATCTTGTATCACTTCAACTAAGCTACAAAATAGCTTCCAATGTCCGCACCTGCCAACAGACCTGGTAAGAACCCTCCAGTGTTAAAGGAAAATGGCAGACCCGAAGATATTGGCAAAAATGGGAAATTTCAATGTGAAGATTTCAAACATTTCAGCAATCTAAAGGCACCCAGAATTGAAAGTTATAAATTGATGGAGGTGATGGACCATGGATCGTGTCCTGGTGGGTGTATAGAAAGCAAGTAGGGACTAATACTGTACAATGCACAAATCACACGATAATGTGTAAAATTATTGTGTATCCTGGAGAATTTTTTACTCAATTACTTTCCTCCTCATCTACAATGAATTTCATCTCTATTTACAGGAATTTATCCCCAAGTTATTGCAGTGCTGAAATAGTATTGATTTTGTTAAAAGAAATGAAGGGAAAAGAGTTTAAAGTATCCTTACTTTTAACCCTTGGAAAAGGCTATATAGAGTTGCTCATTTCTTTTATATTTAATAGGTACTTGCAAGATAATTTACCTTACAAATATCACTGTAAATTTACAGTGTACCTTATATTCCAACAATGGAAAAAGCATGAGAAAGTAACATCACGTGATGACGAAAGCAGATTGGCTGGCTGGCAGAAAAAAGAGAGTATGCACAAATGGGTCCTTTTCTGATTGGCAGGATGTGAGGAGTGGAGTCCCGCAGGGGTCTATGCTGGGGCCTCAACTTTTTGCAATTTATATCAAAGACTTAGAAGAGGGGAGCGATGGCATGGTAGCAGATGACACAGAGATAGGTAGGAAAGTGTTTTGTGAAGAGGGCATAAGGATCTTGCAGACTGATATAGATAGATTGAGTGAGTGAGCAAAAATCTGGCATATGGAGTATAATGTGGGAAAACGTGAAGTTGTTCACTTTGGCAGGAAGAATAAAAAAGCAGTGTATTACTTAATCAGAGAATGACAGCAGAATTCCGAGGTGGAGAGGGATCTAGGTATCCTAGTGCATGAGTCACAAAAAGTTAGTATGCAGGTACAGAAGTAATAAAGAAGGCTAATGGAATCCTATCCTTTATTACGAGAGGAATTGAAAATAAAAGTAAGGATGTTATGCTTCAGTCATACAGGTGAGACCACATCTCAAATACTGTGTGCAGTTTTGGTCTCCTTATTAAAGGAAAGATACAAATGCTTTGGAGGCAGAGGAGGTTTACTTGATTGATAGCTTGAATGAGTGGGTTGTCTTATGAGGAAAGGTTGGACAGACTGGGTTTGTTTTCACTGGAGTTTAGAAGAGTGAGGGGAGACTTAATTGACGTATATAAGATCCTGAAAGGTCTTGACAAGGTGGATGTGGAAAGGATGTTTCCTCCTGTGGGCAAGTCCAGAACTAGGGGACACTGTTTTAAAATTAAGGGTCGCCTTTTTAGGACAGAGTTGAGGAGAATTTTTTTCTCTCAGAGACTTGTGCGACTTTGGAACTCTTTGCCTCAGAAGGTGGTGGAGGCAAAGTCATTGAATAATTTTAAGATGGGGATAGATAGATTTGTGTTAGGCAAAGGAACCAAAGGTTATCAGGGGTAGATGGGAGTGTGAAATTTGAGAGAAAAACAGATCAGCCATGATCTTATTGAATGGCGGAGCAGGCTAGAGGGGTCCCATGGCCTACTTCTGCTCCTAATTCATATGTTCGTATGTTCAAGAATGGTGTTGAAATAGCTACAGATGAAAGAGACCTAGGAGTCTTAGTAAGTTTATCACTCACATGTCCAGCCAATGCAAAACAGTAATCAACAAAGCTATTAAGATGTAGAACACATTGTCTAAACAGTAGAATAGAAGTTAGAGGAGATAAAGATTAAACTTTTATGGATATCTAGTCAGACTGAATCTTGAATACTGCTTCCAGTCTGGCCACCAAGCTACAAGAGAGATGTTTAATTATTAGAAGCATTGCTGACAAGAACAACAAGACTGATCCCAGTGTTGCTGTTCTGAGAAAAACTGGCAAAACTTGAGCTTTTCATCTAAGAAAGGAGGTCTCTGAGAGGTGATCTAGTCGTATATAAGATTATTAAAGATAAAAAGTTTACTTTAAATTAAGCTAAGGAAGTAGAACTAGAGATCATCCTAGAAAAAGGTAATTTTGGGACTGATATTAGGAAATTCTTCTTCACACAGAGTGATCAACATGTGGAATAAACATCCTGAATGAGACAAAAAGCCCTGGAATCCTTTAAAAAACAATTAGATAAAACAGTGAGTTGAGCGGCATTAAGATCTCTCTGGATGGATGATCTATGTCACATATCTATGAGCTATGTCACATCTGTCAGTTGCCACATGTCCTCTCATGACTGACAAGTAGGTGCAATGTTGTTTGAATATCCACTTTTCTTGTGTGTGTATTGACTGCACATTGCTATTTCTACCTGAGTGCAATGCTGACAATTGTACAACTTCACCCAAAGTAGTTAGGCATGTAAATATATTTGCTCTAGCCATAGTCCCAAAGGACCATCAACATCTCCTCATTAGAGAGAGGCAGTTGGTGATGTAGAGCTTGAGGATCACCATTCCTCAAGCACAGGGTAAGGCAAGGAAGCAGGCCTCCATGAACTACCACAGCTGATATGGCGATTGAACCCACACTATTGGCGTTTTTCTGCATCACACTCTAGCTGTTTAGCTAACTGACTCCCATGTAAATATATATGTATATATATAGATAGTATGTTACAAGGCTAATTCCATTTGGGAGTAAATGTAAATGTGTTAACGAGCCCTGCAGCTGGGCACACAGCTGTGTGTAACGTTTATTGAAAATAAACAAAACCCATCTTCATAGAAAATAACACAGCGCTCATTATTTTCACAACTTTGGTCTCCCTGATTTTCACACTATTTCAGTCTGAGTTGGTTTAACAATTGTTTAGTCTAATTTGTATTGGATTTATAACAATGTACAATTGTGTTTCAAGAAAGCCAACTGTTTAGATGAAAACAGAATTCTACTTTCCGATAGCCCATATCAATCCACCTTATTCCAGACAGAGGCTCCAGACTGATAAGGGGTTGGGCACTAGGCAAACAAAGGAACAATAATAGATTAAAATTCAGGTCTTTGACTTTTTCTGTTACTTATTATGGACACAATGGGCTGAATTTTCTGGATGTAGAATATTTTCGGCCATTGGGACCATTTACGGGTCCGTAACCCAGTATTAAGAGCAGCTCGCCTACTGGGTCAATTTTTCGGCAGGCAACCAATTAGCAGGCTGCCACCAGATTCACTGTCCAGTTAGAGACAGTGGCGGGTTGAGGAGGAGGAAAGGCCAATCAGTGCACTGGCAGCCTTCACAGTGGCTGGCGAGTCAGTGTGCTGCTGAGGCAAAAGCCTCAAAGGAGGGCAGAGCGAAATGGCTGCAAGAAAAGGCTGAGGGAACCGGCAGCCATCTCTGCATCCTGAGCTCTGTCTGTGAGAGCAGTCTGCAGGAGCTGCTGTTGCAATGCCAAGCCTCTGCCTGTGGATGCCCTCAGGCATGTTGTTTGCGCCGGTAAAACAGTCAGATTGCATTTTATTTTCATGCCGCTTCGACCTCTTGCTGTGCAGTCACCTCCTCGGAGTAACTGAGGTTCTGACACAGCCTGGGATCTGTGCAACACTATCAAAGTTGCATTGCCCTTGGAAAATTGCTGCTAATTGCCCATTTAATGTGCTTAATACACCAGGTGGGGTTACTGTCACCACACAGAAGCCACCTCCAGGAAAAGTGGGAGAAGGCGAGAACATGTCAGGGAACTGGCACAATGCATTTTTCTCTCACTTTGTTTGTGCCCCTCCCCACCCCCCCCAGCCCCCTGCCACCTTCAAATCTGACTCCAAGGGCCTGGTAAAATGCCCCCCAGTGTGTGAACACCTGATTCTTTGTTCAGTTTCCAGCAATTCAGAAACATCACTGCACTTTATAGGGAGCATTAACAGCAGCCTTTCTGGTTTCACACAAATGTAGGGTTGAAGTTGACCATAATTTGCTGTCAAAATAACAGTGAGGCTAATGGCGCTCTTCATTATTTATGTGCAAATGCCACAGCAACTACAGGAGAGGGCAGCTGCATGGTTAAACTCAGAAATCCAGAAAGTTGCTGTCTGAGGTATGAGGCTTCTCCTTTAGTTTCCCAAAGGCACCATCTCCCTATCTTGTTTCATAATTCAATTGTAGTGAATGGTGTTAAGTTCCTGTATGTGCACTGTAGATACGAATGAAAATTGTCAAGGAAAGTTAAATCTTGTCCATTTCAGTCTAAGTACTCTCTTAATGATGTGATTACTGTTAATTACTGCCGGACAGATACCGAAAACTAGCTATTACAAGTGTGAAATTTAATTTTTTCATGTTTCAATTGTTGTTGGAGAATATAAATATGTACAATTAAAATTTTTTTTTATTACTTTACCTTTCTGTCTTTTTTCCCCTCTCTCTCTTTTGCTGCTATCTTTGTTACCCTGTCTTTATTTCTTGATTCGACATTGAATTCACGCAGTCTAATTTATAATTCTTTTCCCGTCCTCGCACTGTTCATTTCACAATCCTTCAATCTGATTGGCTAAGAAGATACATAGTTGCTTGTCCTGTTCACTCAGGTCCCAGATGCCCAGCTTCCCTCATTGCACTGTTATTGGCTCACAATTTCAGCAATATGAGACACAAAATATTGTTATGATTAAACAGGCGAGGACAAACCTATCCACCAAGACCTGCTATGGCAAATTATGGCCCATTATTGACTTTCCTACGGAGTTAGAGTGAAAAAATAATGGCCACACACAGTGTTGTTTTGATGCAATGCATATAAAAATGCATGTTGAGGCTTGTGGTTTTCTAAAAAAAAATGTTGGATGACATTGAACCGTATAGCTCAGGAGTCTGAAGGACAAGTAAAAGATCCAGCCTACATAACTTAATCTTTTATAGTTCATAAGTCCCTGAAGTTAATTATTTATGACACCAATTATATCAAAACAAGTTACTTTTCGGTAGGTTAAGAATTAATAGAGTTTGGAAATATTTCATGCATGTTTGTCATTGTTGAAGCAAACTGGGACTCATAGGATGATTACCGCACAGAAGGAGGCCATTTGACCCATTGTGTCTGTGCCAGTTCTCTGCAAGAGCAACTCTCCTAGTCCCATTGCCTTGACTTTTCCTTGTAGCCATGCAAATTTTTCTGTTCAGATAATTACCCAGTTCTCTTTTGAAGGCCTCGATTGAATCTGTCTCCACCACACTCTTAAGGAGTGCATTCCAGATCCTAACCACTCGCTGCAGTTTCTCTCTATCTACTCTGTCCAGATCCCTCATGATTTTGAACACCTCTATCAAATCTTCTGTTAATCTTCTCTTCTCCAAGGAAAACAGCCCCAGCTTCTCCAACCCATCCACATAACTGAAGTTGCTCATCCCTGGAACTATTCTTGTGAATCTTTTCTGAACCCTTTCTAATGCCTTAACTTCCCTTTGACAGTGTAGTGGCTAGAATGGGACACAGTACTCCAGCTGAGGCCAAACCAGTGCTTTATACAGGTTTATCATAACTTCCTTGCTTTTGTATTCTATGCTTCTCTTTTTCAAGCCCAGGATCCCATATACTTTAGTAACCACATTCTCAACCTGCCCTGCAACCTTTAATGATTTGTGCACATATACCTGAGGTCCTTCTGCTCTTGCACCCCCTTTAGAATTGTGCCCTTTAATCTAGATTGCCTCTCCTCTTTCTTTCTACCAAAATGAATCACTTCACACTTTTCTGCATTAAATTTCATGTGCCACTTGCTGCCTATTACACCAACCTGTCTATGGCCTCTTGAAGTTTATCACTAGTTTCCTCACATTTCACAATACTTCCAAGTGTTGTGTCATCTGCAAATTTTGAAATTGTGCCCCGAACACCCAAGTCTAGGTCATTAAAATATATCAAGAAAAACAGGGGTCTGAACACCGACCCCTGGGGAACCCCACTATATACCTTCCTCCAGTCCAAAATACAACCGTTTGCCACTGCTCTCTGTTTCCTATCACCCAGCCAGTTTTTTGTATCCATGCCCTTACTGTCCCATTTATTCCATGGGCTCTAACTTTGCTTACAAGCTTGTTATGTGGCACTTTACTAATGCCATTTGGAAGTCCATGTACACCACATCAACTGGATTGCCCTCAACAACCCTCTTTGTCCGCATCAAAAAACTCAAGCAAATTTTTAAACACGATTTGCCCTTAACAAATCCATGCCGACTTTCCTTAATTAATTCACATTTGTCCAAGTGACTATTAATTTTGTCACGAAATTTTGTTTCTAAAAGCTTTCTCACCACGGAGGTTAAACTGACTGTCTTGTAGTTGCTGGGCTTGTCCTTACACCCTCTTTTGAACAAAGGTGTAACATTTGCATTTCTCTAGTCCTCTGGCACTGTATCTAAGGAGGATTGGAAGATTATGGCCAGTGCCTCTGGAATTTCCACCGTTACTGCCCGAAGTATTCTTAGATGCATCTCATCCGGTCCCAGTGACTTATTAACTTTAAGTACAGCCAGCCTATCTAATACCTATCAATGTTTAGCCCATCCAGTGTCTCAACTACCTCCTCTTTCACCATGATTTGGGCAACATCTTCTTTCTTGGTAAAGACAGATGGAAAGTACTCATTTAGTACCTCAATCATGCCCTCTGTCTCCATGCATAAATCCCCTTTTAGATCCCTAATTGGCCCCACTCCTCCTCCTACCACCACTTTACTATTTATATGCCTATAGAAGACTTTTAGATTCCCTTTTATTTTACCTGTGAGTCTCTTTTCATATTCTCTCTTTGCTTCTCATTTCTTTTTTTTAACTTCCCCTCTGGACCTTCTATATTCAGCCTGGTTCTCAATTGTATTATCCATCTGATATGCACCTGTCATATGCACCATTTTTCTGCTTCATCTTATTCTCTACCTCTTTTGTCATCCAGGGAGCACTGGATCTGTTTGCCACACCTTTCTCCCTCGTGGGAATATACCTGGACTGTACCTGAACTACCTCCTCTTTTAAGACAGCCCATTGTTCAGTCACAGTTTTGCCTTCCAATCATTGATTCCAATTTACTTGGGCCAGATCCGTTCTCACTCCATTGAAGTTGGTCCTCCCCCAATTAATTATTTTTACTCTGGGTTGCTCCTTGTCCTTTTCCATAAATAACCTAAACCTTATGATACGATGGTCACTGTCCCCTAAATGTTCCTCCTCCTACTGACACTTAATTCACTTGACCCATCTGATTCCCCAGATCCAGCAATGTCTCCTTCCTCGTTGGACTGGAAACAACTGATGTCGAAAATTCTCCTGAATACAATGTAGAAACTCTTGCCCCTCCCTGCCTTTTACACTATTACTATCCCAGTCTATATCAGGATAATTAAAGTCCCTCTTTATAATTATTATATAATTCTGGCACCTTTCTGTAATTTCCTTGTAAAATTGTTCCTCTATATCCTTCCCACTAGTTGGTGGCCTATAGAATACCCCAACAGCAGTGTACTTCAATAAATCCTGAAAGACTCAAAATATGACTTGTTCAAGAAATACTGCCTACATGATGGTTGGAAATGAAATGAGAAGTGTAGGTTACAAAGAGAATAAGGATTGCGGGAGGAATTTGAGATTGAAATGAAGTGGAGTGTCACTACTGTAGATGCTGGAGATCTGAAATAAAAACAAAGTGCTGGAAATTCTCAGCAGGTCAGGCAGCATCTGTGAAGAGAGAAGCAGAGTTAACGTTTCAGGTCTGTGAATTTCATCAGAATTGGCAAAGGTTAGAAAAGAATTAGGTCTTCCCTTCCCCCCCACTGTCAACATTCCGAAGGGATTGTTCCTTCCACAACACCCTGGTCCATTCCTCCATCACCCCGACACCTCGTCCCCTTCCCACGGCACCTTCCCATGCAATCGCAGGAGGTGTAATACCTGCCCTTTTACCTCCTCTGTCCTCACCATCCAAGGCCCCAAACACTCCTTCCAGATGAAGCAGTGATTTACTTGTACTTCCTTCAATTTAGTTTACTGTATTCTCTGCTCACAATGCAGTCACCTCTACATTGGGGAGACCAAACGCAGAGTGGGTGATCGCTTTGTGGAACACTTCCGCTCTGTCCGAAAGCATGACCCCGAGATTCCGGTTGCTTGCTATTTCAACACCACACCTGTTCTCACGCCCACATGTCTGTCCTTGGCCTGCTCCAGTGTTCCAGTGTTCCAATGAACATCAATGCAAGCTCGAGGAGCAGCACCTGATCTTTTGATTAGGCACTCTACAGCCTTGTGGACTGAACATTGAGTTCAATAATTTCAGAGCATAACTGGTCTTTTTTAATATTTTGACATTTTTTAATTTAATTTAATTTTTTAACCATGTGCCCATTTTTCATGTGGACAGAGCTGCTCATTTTTCTGTTATTAACACTCTTGCGGACTAATGCTTTGTCTTTTACCACAAGCATGAACACACTCTTTGCCTTTATCCCAGGACAGCTTTGTTATTTAGTCTCTCCTGCCCTCTGCCCTATCACACATCTTCCCCTTTGTTCCATTACACATTCAAGGAAACTGCAGGGGAGCATCTCCTGCCACTGCCCTGTCTCTCTGACCTCCCGTGGTCTCTCTTTCTCTACTGGGGAAGCCACCATCTTCATCCCCACCATATCATTACCTAGGAACAGATCAACCCCATCCACAGGCAAACTAGGGACAATCCCTATGGTCACCAGTCCCGAAACTAGGTTGCACTCCAAGTGCACCCGGTGTACAGGTACAGGCATACACTGCCCTCCAATACCATTCACCACCATTCTGGAGTTTATTGCACTCTTTGGAGGAAAGGTCAGGCCTTTTCCCAATAAAAGGGATCTAGTGGCCCCTGTGTCCCTGAGGATTACTATGGGTTTGCTTTCCCCACTCGAGGGCTATGGGCTTACTCTCCCTTCAGACACAAAACCCTGGTAACCTTCAGGAATCCTACTAAATCTTTCTGCACTTGCAGCATTAAGCTTCCTGGGTCTCAGTCTTACTGCAGTTAAAGCCATAGTTTGTTCTGCTGTGCTTTCCATCAGGTTTGCTTCTTCACTGAGCGGATGTGCCCTGATTAACCCTACTGGTTTTCCTTTTAGTTTCCCGCAGTCAGTTCTTAGATGCCCTGCTTTATTACAATAGAAGCACACGGGTCTCCAGGTCTCACTCCTACTTACAACACCTTCCTTTTTGGCTGGAGGAGGGCACCCTATGTCTCCTTTTCTTTCCCTCCCATGACTGCTTGGGCTTTTATCATCTTCCCACCCTTTGTCCTTTTCGGATTTGTGGGGGTGATTAGGAAAGGTTTTCCCCTGGGAAACCGACTTATAAATGAGAGTAAACTCATCGGCCAGGACTGCTGCCTGCTGGGCTCTATGAACCTCCTGTTTCTCCATATGTGTCTTCATGGAGAGCGGGAGAGTTTTAAATTCCTCTAACAAAATTACTTATCTGAGATTTTCATAGCTGAGTTGTACTTGAAGAGCTCTCAGCCACTGGTCAAAAGCCAGCTACTTATTTCTCTGAAATTCCAGGTAAGTTTGATCAACCTGTCTCTTGAGGGTTCTAAACTTTTGGCGATAGGCTTTCGGTACTAACTCATATGCCCCGAGGATAGCATTTTTTTGTCAGTTCATAATCTGATGAACTCTCATTTGGCAACATGGAATAAACCTCATGGGCTTTTCCGATTAGTTTACTTTGTAGCAGGAGAGTCCAAGTCTCAGCTGGCCATTTTAACTGCCTTGCCAGTTTTTCAAAAGATACAAAAAACACTTCCGCATTTCCTTCATTGAATTTTGGAATCAATTGGGAAAGTTTTAACAATCCTGTACCCAGCCCTGAATTACGCTCCTCCATATTAGCCATGCTGTCACTGGGGTTACTCTGTCGCCCCCTAGTTAACTCAAGCTGCCTCAGCTCTCTCTCTTTGCATTCTTTCTGGAAGGTTCTTTCTCTTTCTCTCTCTCCTCTCTCTCTCTACCTCTTTCTTTTTCCCTATCTTCTAATTCAAGTTTCCTCTGTTTCAACTGTATTTTTGCCAGCAATACCCTGTCAGAGTCTATTTCTAACCCTGTTTCTGCTTCTTCAGATTCAAGGGAAAAATGGTTGACCACTAGCCTTAGGAAAATGGCTGAGCAGTGTGGGCTCACTGTACATGGCAAGACTTCCTAGTCTTGCCATGTACAGTGAGCCCACACTGCTCAGCCATTTTCCTCAACCCCTGCATAGACAGTGCTTTTAACTTATCCCAAGTTGCTTCACCTTGGCTTGTGGAGCTGCTAGCTTCAGTCACACACATGTTAGTATTCTAGCCCACATAACCACAAGAAAACCTGTATTGAAATCTTTTTTTCTTTTTGTTTGGGATCAATTTGATTTCCCACTTCCAATTTCCTGTTTGTCTGTGGGTCAACTCCAGGACACTAGCCCTGAAATTTCTGTTCCAACCAGGTGAGAGGGGTCTAGGAGTTCCCTCTCAGCCTTTGCCTGGTTTAACGTAACAGGGTTTAATTTTAGAAACATCGTATTTTTAGCTCCCCCTCAGTGAATCCTTGTTCACTGCTCCAATTGTAAGGCAAAGAAATCAGACAGGTTTCCTTAGATTTAAACAAGAAAGGTGGAAGTTTATTTATCCTAAACTCTAATTCGGTTAACGAGTACGAATATACGATGTGACCACACTAGCATGCATACGCGATAAACACACACGCAGATAGAGACAGAAAAAGTAGAAAAGAATAAAGGGGAAAAGTTTGAGGCAATAGATGGGTTTCTAACTGCAGTCCTTTGAATTCAATGTGGAGTCTTTGGTTGCCGGTAAGACCTGCTGTTCGTTGGGGTCCAGCTCACGCTTTAACTTGTTTCGGTGTTGGAGTCTTTTCTCTCTTGAGGTTTATGTGTCTTCCGTGGGTCTGGTGGCTTGGGAGAAAGCGAGAGAAAGACAGCCAGGAGAGCGACTTTCTGTTCCAGCTTCAGTTGCAGTCTGCCTTCTGTTCCTTTCTCTGTGACACAATTCAAAAAACCCCAGGTTGCCCAACAGGTCAGTCATGTGACTAACTGGCTTAACCACTACTTTGTTTGTGGATTGTATTGTCTTAGCAGTCCTTAGAATACACTTCCTTATCCCTTCAATATCAGGTAATCAAAATCCATTTGTGTTAATTGGAGCAGGGAATAGTCCTTTGTCTCCACAAGCAGTGTCTCTTAGTATGCAAATGTCCTTCCAAAATTAATATTCCTCATTCTTGGCAGGTGGGAATCTTCATGACACCAGCTAAACCCAGGTGGCCTCCCATGGGCTCCGAGAGGGAGTCCCCGGCAACTTTGCTGGGGCCTGCCTGTGGCTCTGGTGACCCCAGACCCTACTTACCTGCTTATGAGGGCACACGTCCATCGATGCTCCCTCTTTCTCCAAGTGCAGCCCCAGCAGTGGCCACTGCTCCTGGTGGCATTGCTGTGGCTGCTGAGCTGCCGCCCCCTCTGATCGTTCGGCAGCCTTTGGGGGCATCTGGCCAGCCATCCTTAATAGACTGACGAGATGATTCACTGGGTCCTGCTGGAGTGGATTCACCCCACCCACCACACACGCCTTCGGGCCCGGCGGCAGGGCACCAAATCCAGCCCGAAGACTATTTACCAATCTGCGAAGTTGTTTACAAAACGCTGGAAGGTTTATTACAAACAGTGTATGGCGAAGGGGAAGATAAATCACCTCTCTGAGATTGCCCAGGCAAAATCTCATTTAGCTTGTACTATGATAAATATTCATAGGTTTCCTCTTGACTCCATCCGCAAGGCAACAAATGGTTAAAGCTATTGTGGAAGCATTTTGAAGCTGCAACCTGGCCTTAGAATTAAATCACAATCTCACCTGTCAGTTTGTTGCACCATTTCATAATTAATTTTGGACTGTTAGTTGAAGGAATGGGCAAGAATGCCATCTTTTCCTTTCTTTCTTTGAAAACATTTACAAAACTCATGATTAACTACCCCTAGAACTGCTGACAACTTGATATTTCTGTACATTTTGTTTGTGTGGTTGCATCAATTCCTGTTTCTCTGCTACTGGCTCCTTCAAGAGAACTGATCTCTGACAACAGAATGAAATGTTAAATGCACTGGGAGTAATTCCTATTTGAGAAGCCTATATTTTTATTGTGAGGCATAGCTGAAGTACCAAAGCCCACAGTGCAGGATGCCACCAGGGTTCAAGAGTAAGGTAGAAAATAAGCTTCTAAATTCTTCATATGATAACGCCCCCCATTTGGATGATGAACTCTTAATATGTACATTCAAAGAGTGAAGAAGATTGTAACAAAGTAAGTAGTCAAATATTATCACCTAAGTAATACTGTCTTAATTTATTGCTAAGCAGAACAGAATTTGTGCATGGAAGAGTGACAGAATTGTTTTATTTATTTATTTAGAGATACAGCACTGAAACAGGCCCTTCGGCCCACCGAGTCTGTGCCGACCATCAACCACCCATTTATACTAATCCTACACTAATCCCATATTCCGACCACATCCCCACCTGTCCCTATATTCCCCTACCACCTACCTATACTAGGGGCAATTTATAATGGCCAATTTACCTATCAACCTGCAAGTCTTTGGCTGTGGGAGGAAACCGGAGCACCCGGCGAAAACCCACGCGGTCACAGGGAGAACTTGCAAACTCCGCACAGGCAGTACCCAGAATTAAACCCGGGTTGCTGGAGCTGTGAGGCTGCGGTGCTAACCACTGCGCTGCTGTGCCGCCCACTGTTACTGTAAATCTCAGCTTTCGAAATAAATTTTTGGAGCAGTTTCAAAGATGTGAATACTGTACCTGTAGAGCTGTGCAAAGCATTATTGCAAAACACTGGTACATTGCAGGGCACTCTCATCATAGATATATCATGCACTATTATGTAGTCATTTCCACCCCCTCTCCACCAGCACAAATGTCGGATAACATTCCACCCCTCATGAGTAACTGCATGACTCAGTCCCAGCTTCCTTGTTTATTTGTAGTTATGTTTTCACAGAATCACAGAAGGAGGCCATTTGGCCCATCGTGTCTGCACTGGCTCTCTGAAAGAGCAACTCCCTCAGTTGCATTCACCTGCCTTCTCCCATAACCCTGCACATTCTTCCTTTTCATATAATTGTCTAATTCCCTTTTGAATGCTTCAGTTGAACCTGCCTCCACCACATTCTCAGGCAGCATATTCCAGACCTTAACCACTCACTGCGTGCAATTTTTTTTCCACATGTCACTTTTGCTTCTCTTACCAAATACTTTAAATCTGTGTCCTCTCGTTCTTGATCCTTTCAGGAGTGGAACAGCTTCTCCCTATCTACTCTGTCCAGACCACTCATGTTTTTGAATACCTCTATCAAATCACCTCTCAGCCTTCTCTTCTCCAAGGAAAACAGTCCTAACTTCTCCAATCTATCTTCATAACTGAAATTCCACATCCTTGGAACCATTCTCGTGAATCTTTTCTGTACTCTCTCCAATGTCCTCACGTCTTTCCTAAAGTGCGGCGCACAGAATTGGACACAATACTCCAGCTGAGGCCGAACTAGTGTCTTATACTAACTTCCTTGCTCTTATACTCTATGCCCCTATTAATAAATCCCAGGATACTGTATGCTTTATCACTCTCTCAACCTGTCCTCCCACCTTCAATGACTTATGCACATATACATCTTGGTCCCTCTGCTCCTGCACCCCCTTTAGAATTGTACCCTTTATTCTATATTGTCTCTCCATGTTCTTCCTACCAAAATGAATCACTTCACATTTCTCTGCATTGAACATCATCTGCCACCTGTCTGCCCATTCCACCAACTTGTCTATGTCCTTTTGAAGTTCCACACTATCCTCCTCACAGCTCACAATGCTTCCAAGTTTCGTATCAGCTGCAAACTTTGAAATTGTGCCCTGTACACCAAGGTCTAGATCATTAATATATATCAGGAAAAGCAAGGGTCCCAACACTGATCGCTGGGGAACTCCACTACAAACTTTCCTCCAGCGCAAAAACCATCCATTAACCACTACTTTTTGTTTCCTGTCACTCAGCCAATTTCGTACTCATGCTGCTACCTCCCTTTTATTCCGTGAGCTACAAGTTTGCTTACAAGTCTGTTGTGTGGCACCATATCAAATGCCTTTTGAAAATCCATGTACATCACATCAACAGCATTGCCCTCATCAACCCTCTCCGTTACCTCTTCAAAAAACTCCAGCAAGTTAGTTAAACATGATTTTCCCTTAAGAAATCCATGCTGGCTTTCTTTAATTAACTCACATTTATCCATGTAACTATTGATTTTGTCCCAAATTATTTTTTCTAGAAGTTTTCCCACCACCGAAGTTAAACTGACAGCCCTGTAGTTGCTGGGCTTATCTTTACACCCTGTTTTGAACAAGGGTGTGACATTTGTAATTCTCCAGTCCTCTGGCACCACCCCCTGAGTCTAAGGAAGACTGAAAAATTATGGTCAGTGCCTCCACAATTTCCACTCTCACTTCCCTCAGTAGCCTTGGATGCATCTCATCCGGCCCTGGTGTTTTATCCACTTTAAGTACAGACAGCCTATCTAATACTTCCTCTTTATCAATTTTAAACCCCTTTAGTGTCTGACTTACCTCCTCTTTCAACATTGCCAGGGTCGCATTTTTTTCCTTGGTAAAGACAGATGCAAAGTATTCATTTAATACCTCAGCTATGCCCTCTGCCTCCATGTGTAAATCCCCTTTCTGGTCCCTAATCGGCCCCACTCTTCCTTTCGCCACCCTTTTACTCTTTATATGCCTTTAGAAAGCTTTGGAATTTTCTTTAATGCTCGCTGCCAGTCTCCTTTCATGCTCTCTCTTTGCTTCTCTTATTTGCTTTTTCACGTCCCCACTGGACCTTCTATATTCAGCCTGGTTCTCAATAGTATTTTCTACCTGGCATCTTTTGCTTCTTTATCTTAACCTCTACCTCTTCTGTCATCTAGGAAGCTCTGGATTTGTTTTTATTTTAACTTTTTTTTTTACAAACAAGACTATCCATATGTTTCTGCTCTAATATCACTTAAACAGAGGCTTGCTGGTTCTGAGAAAATCTGGTTCTTAGAGGCAGAGGATGTTAATTGAAACAGATGAATTTGCTTTAGACCACAAACTGCTTTGGTATTTTGTGGTCCCTTTCTATCAGCCAAGTTTCTTCTGTAGTGCCTCTGAAGTGTGACTTTCACAGCACTCTGCCTTGATTTCTACTGACTGCTGGCGGCTGAGATGATTTTGCTCAACAGCTTAAAGAAGCCTGAGTTACAGCCACGCCAATGGTACTTTCATGATGTCTTCTGCAGTACTGAACTTGAAGCATTTGGGCTCTTAATGGGAAATTCCAGTCTGATGTGATTTATTTTATGATACTGCTTGAGTGGAATTCCTTGTTGCTAAATATAAAGAAGAATTCTTTTATATCTCTTTTCCTGCATCCTTCCAGCCCTACTGACAGTTTTTACATCACAATTAACAATTTTGTGAGGAAAGGTCACACAACTCAAATTGCTAACAGTTAAAATCATTACTTAAGGAAGCACTGTCTTCAAATTTGGTTTTAGAATTAGAATTAGAATTAGAATATTACAGCGCAGTACAGGCCCTTCGGCCCTCGATGTTGCGCCGATCATCTGACCTACACTATTCCATTTACATCCATATGTCTATCCAATGACCACTTAAATGCCCTTAAAGTTGGCGAGTCTACTACTGTTGCAGGCAGGGCGTTCCACGCCCTTACTACTCTCTGCGTAAAGAAACTACCTCTGACATCTGTCCTATATCTTTCACCCCTCAACTTAAAGCTATGTCCCCTTGTGTTTGCCATCCTCATCCGAGGAAAAAGACTCTCACTATCCACCCTATCTAACCCTCTGATTATCTTGTATGTCTCTATTAAGTCACCTCTCCTCCTCCTTCTCTCTAACGAAAACAACCCCAAGTCCCTCAGCCTTTCCTCGTAAGACCTTCCTTCCATACCAGGCAACATCCTAGTAAATCTCCTCTGCACCCTTTCCAAAGCTTCCACATCCTTCCTATAATGCGGTGACCAGAACTGCACGCAATACTCCAGGTGCGGCCTCACCAGAGTTTTGTACAGCTGCATCATGACCCCGTGGCTCTGAAACTCGATCCCCCTACTAATAAAGGCTAACACACCATATGCCTTCTTAACAGCCCTATTAACCTGGGTAGCAACTTTCAGGGATTTATGTACCTGGATACCAAGATCTCTCTGCTCATCTACACTACCAAGAATCTTCCCATTAGCCCAGTACTCTGCATTGCTGTTACTCCTTCCAAAGTGAATCACCTCACACTTCTCCGCATTAAACTCCATTTGCCATCTCTCAGCCCAGCTCTGCAGCCTATCTATGTCCCTCTGTACCCTACAACACCCTTCGACACTATCCACAACTCCACCGACCTTCGTGTCATCCGCAAATTTACTAACCCACCCTTCTACACCCTCAACCAGGTCGTTTATAAAAATGACAAACAGCAGTGGCCCCAAAACAGAACCTTGCGGTACACCACTAGTAACTAAACTCCAGGATGAACATTTGCCATCAACCACCACCCTCTGTCTTCTTTCAGCTAGCCAATTTCTGACCCAAAGCTCTAAATCACCTTCAACCCCATACTTGCGTATTTTCTGCAATAGCCTACCGTGGGGAACCTTATCAAACGCCTTACTGAAATCCATATACACCACATCCACGGCTTTACCCTCATCCACCTGTTTGGTCACCTTCTCGAAAAACTCAATAAGGTTTGTGAGGCACGACCTACCTTTCACAAAACCGTGCTGACTATCGCAAATCAACTTATTCTTTTCAAGATGATTATAAATCCTGTCTCTTATAACCTTTTCCAACATTTTACCCACAACCGAAGTAAGGCTCACAGGTCTATAATTACCAGGGCTGTCTCTACTCCCCTTCTTGAACAAGGGGACAACATTTGCTATCCTCCAGTCCTCCGGCACTACTCCTGTCGACAATGACGACTTGAAGATCAACAACAACGGCTCTGCAATCTCCTCCCTGGCTTCCCAGAGAATCCTAGGATAAATCCCATCTGGCCCAGGGGACTTATCTATTTTCACTCTTTCCAAAATTGCTAACACCTCCTCCTTGTGAATCTCAATCCCATCTAGCCTAGTAGGCTGTATCTCAGTAATCTCCTCGGCAACATTTTCTTTCTCTACTGTAAATACTGTGAGGGAAATTCAGGTGCTCTGCTAATGGACTCCATGTCTGATGTTAGCTGAGTATATCCTCATTCTGAAATGTGAGGCTCCCATGTTAGTATCATGTGTGCCCACCCAAACTGGCAGATAGAGCCTCAGTTTAATGAAGGGTGGCAACTCTGATAATACTGCACTCCCTTGGCACTGCACTGGAATGTCAGTCCAGATTAGTACATTATTTCCCCCCTAATATTCAGGGAATGCGTAATTTTTCAAACATTGTTAAAGTATGCAAGTGGCTTTATATTTTGCTGCTGAATCATTTGTGGTGATTGTGTTCTCACCTGCTGTTCGGTAGGGAATTCCAGGATTTTAGCTTAGTGAACACGAAGGAATGGTAATATATGTTCATGTAAGGATGGTGTGTGCCTTGGAGAGGAAGTTGAAAGTGATGCTGTTCCTAAGCATCTGTTTCCCTTGTCCTTTCTAGGTGATGGAGGTTGCTGGTTTGGTCAATGCTGAAGAAAAAGCATTGGTGAATTGCTGCAGGGCATCCTGTAGATAGTATACACTGCAGCCACAGGTAGTGGATGATTAGGCTATTGGTAATCAAGCATACTGCTTTATCATGGATGATATTGAGCTTCATGAGTATTGTTGCAGTTTAACCCATCCAGAAGTCCATCACACTACTGAATTACACCTTGTATGTGGTGGAAAGGGTTTAGAGAGTTAGGAGGGAGCCACTGTCTGCAGAATACCTAATCTCTTACCTGCTCTAGTAGCCACAGCATTTATGTGGCTGGTCCAGTTGTGTTTCTGGTCAAAGTTGAACCACACAATGTTGCTGGGGACACTGCAATGGCAATGCTATTGAATGACAAGGAGAGGTGTTTACACTCTCTCTTATTGGATATGGTTATTGTCTGATACAAGTGTAGAGGGAATGTTACTTGCTATTTATCAGCCTAAGCCTGGATATTGTCCAGGACTTGTTGCATGCAAACATGGACTGCTTCATTATCTGAGAACTTGCAAATGGAGCTGAACAACAATCATCTGTGAACATCCCCAGTTCTGACTTTAAGATGAAAGAATGATCATCAGTGAAGAAGCTGAAGATAGTTGGGTTTAGGATGCTGCTCTGAGGAACTCCTGTAGCGATATCCTGGGGCTGAGATGATTGACTCCCACCAATCATACCATCTTTTTTGTGCTAGGTGTGACTGCAGCCAATAGACAATTTTCCCCAGCCCCCACATCCTCCCCCACACCCCCTCCCCCCCCACCACCAACACCCTGGCCCACAGTAACCTCTGTTTTATAAGGGCTCTTTGATGTCACACTTGGTCAATTGTTGATTTGATGTCAAATACATGATGTGTAAGCATGTAGCCACTCCTTTGTCCTTTTGACTGTTTTCAACCATGATCCTATCCTGTACTCTTCTGGAATTGGTCATTTCTTGCTTTCTCAATAAAAAAACAAAAGATGCTTGTGCTTCTCCTTTAAAAGATCTCTGATTCTAGAATGTTAAACAGGTTATCAGAAAACTATGATTATTGTTGAAAATAGAGACATGTTTTCAAAGCTTTTCATCTTGCACTCATCAGGACAATCCACAAGAATACCAATGTAAGGGAAAACAATGAGTTTATACTATATAAGAAGAGAATGCTGATCGGTTGGCAAGCGGACTGTGGTTGGTAGAGACGTTACCATGGAGAACACACCAGTTAATGGTGACTGACAGTTAACTGCCAAGCTTTGTTTAAATTTAAACCAGGCAGCTTGACTCGGATTGATCAAGGCATTGCCCTGAGGAATGAACCAGTGAATGGCTGTCACTTATGTTGTTTAGCTGAAACAGGCGCAATGTTTGTACATGTTCTTTCTGTTTGCAAAGAACAGGGCCCTGTGTATTAATATATGTAGCTTCCAGGACGTTCAAATGCACCACACTGCAAACCCTACTGACAATCTTAAATTGGTTGTCAGCGTAATTCTTAGCACACTGTGAATTATTTAGCAAATGTTGTCTAATCGCGGAATCACATCTAATGTTGGACAACCAGCACGGGCTGGTTGGATACAGCCTGTACTTTGCCCATTGTGAACAGCGGAAGGGACATGTTGTTTGATATAATCCGCCAGTCTTTGGGACATTTGGCCTATATACCTAGCATCACACTGGCATTGAAATTCATATATCGCATTATTCATTTGTGTGATAGGCAGGATGTCTTTTTGGCTCGACTGCAGCATCCTGTTATTGGTGAACACCACACGTGTTGCTACTGCATAGTAGTAGCATGAAACAGCTAGCTTTACCTGTTGCTCAAATGTTTGGGATGCATTACCCTTCCAGGGTAATTTGAGGTAGACTGGGCATTTTCTGGGGCCACAAATGACAGCCTTAGGCCCGTTCATAAATTTGTGCAATATGCAGTGAGAAATGATCTGATCAGGGTAGCCATTGTCCCACTGGATATCTTTGATTCACTCTATTTCAGCATCAAGCTAGCATGGTGAGAAAATGACTCAGGCCCTATTTACGAGGTTGCCAATAAGGCCAATCTTATAGCGCGTGGAACTGTAAGAATCCCAACGCATGTATTGACCAGTGAAGGTAGGTTTGCTGTAGACTGTGGTCGAGAACCCCTTAACAGATTTCTCAACTAGTACCTCAAGGAAAGGGAGCTCATCTGACTGCTCCATTTCAAAGGTAAATTTGAGTGCAGGATGGAGCCCATTAAGACGTGTAAGGAAATTATTGCATACAGCTGCAGATTCAAATATAGCAATCGTATCATCTACATATTGGAAATATACATGTGGTAGGAGGTTAGGTGTCATTCCCTCAAAGATATGTTTCTCATGGAGCCCAACAAAGATGTTTGCGAGAGCTGGGCCTAGAAGGGATCTCATGGCAACACCATCTATTTGGGGATACATGGTGTCATTAAAACTGAACTCAACTGCGCGAGTTACCGAGTTCATAGGTTCAATGAATACTGATTCACGCAATGGTGGCGGGTCTATATCGCCATGATATAGTGCTGCAGTGCAAATATTTATGGAGTCCTTAAGTGATACATTGGTGAATAGGCTAGCAATGTCAAATGAGCACATGACCACGGCATTGCTAGCGATATGCAAGTCCTGTATGGTCTTCGCAAATTTGAAGGAATCCTTCACTGTGTATGTGGAGAACTTGCTCAAAGCATGTTTATAACAATTCGCCCAACCTTTTGACCAATTCATGTTGTGCAGAACCGGTCATAGATAAGATAGGGCACAGAGGGACATCACTTTTGTGTGCCTTGGGCAGCCCATACATATGCAGATGCAGCAAACCGTGAGGATGAACCCTGCCATATATATTACGCAGATTGGGTGACCATTTTGTGGAACACCTCCGCTCAGTCCAAAAACAGGACCCTGAGTTTCGGGTCGCTTGCCATTTCAACACACTCCCCTGCTCTCATGCCCACATCTCTGTCCTGGGCCTGCTGCAGTGTTCCAGCTCGAGGAATAGCACCTTATTTTCCAATTAGGTACACTACATTGAGTTCAATCATTTCAGAGCACAACTGGCCCTTTTCATTTTTATTTTATTTTATCTTGTTTCATCCTATGTACCTGCCTACTGTTTTTTTCATGTTTGTGCTTTTGGCTAGGGCTGCACATTATTCTGTCATTAACACTCCCTCTGTACTAATGCTTTGTCTTTCATCACACCATTAGCACTCTCTCTTTGCCTTTGTCCCATGACCTTGTCAGTTAATCTCTCCGGCCCTCTGTCCTATCACACATCTTCCCTTTTGTTCTCTCCCCCCACATGCCCACCCCAACTTTACTTGTTTAAAACCTATTACATTTCTAACTTTTGCCAGTTCTGATGACAGGCCACTGACCTGAAACATTAACTCTGCTACTCTCTCCACAGATGCTGCCAGACCGGCTGAGTTTTTCCAGCACTTGCTGTTTTTATTCCTGTCATATATATCACCCGGCAGCTCATTGCTCTTACGCAAGTCCAGCAAGCATATGTAGGCCATACGTCCTGAAAACGTGCAGATTGTATCAAACAACATGTCCCTTCCATTGTTCACAACAAGCAAGGTATAGGCCGTACGCAACCAGGCCGTGCTTGCAAAACTCAAAACACAGTGTCCAACATTAAATGTGATTCTGTGATTGGACAATCTGTGCTAAATAATCCTCAGTGTGCTAAGAATTACGCGTACAACCAATTTAAGATTGTCAGTAGAGTTCGCAGTGTGGCGCATTTGTGCATCCTGGAAGCTACATATATTAATACACAGGGCCCTGTACTTTGCAGAAAGAAAGATCATGTACGAACATTGCGCCTGTTTCAGCTAAACAAAATAAGTGACAGCCATTCGCTGGTTCATTCCTCAGGGCAATGCCTTGACCAATCTGAGTCAAGCTGCCTGGTTTAAATTTCAAACAAAGCTTGGCAGTTAACTGTCAGTCACCGTAAACTGGTGCATTCTCCATGGCAACACCTCTACCAATCAGAGTTCACTTCCCAACCAATCAGAACTCTCTTCTCATACAGTATAAAGTCATTGTTTTCCCTTACATTGGTATTCTTGCGGATTGTCCTGATGAGAGCAAGATGAAAAGCGTCGACAACATGTCTCTATTTTCAGCAATACCCAAGATCTGTACTGCCAAACAACTACTAAAACTAGGATTGCTTGAAGTTAAAATATTGTAACAATTATCTAAGCAGTTTTTAGTTTCCTGATTTGCAGAACAGATAGAATTAATGGTTGATCTTTCGCACTTGAAACTGACAGTTAATTTTATTAGGATAAGGATCATCCCCAGGAAGAAGACCTATAAACCAGTGAAAGCCCTTTGGTTAGCCAGAGTGAAATGGTAACATGTTTTTAGTTTATACAACAGCTGACCTGCATGTGCTAGATTTGCAGTGCATGACTACAATAATGAAGCAATATGCTGACAGTTTGCTATACTGACTGAGAACTTGCCAAATCAATTAATGAGTGATTCAAAACAACTTTGTTTGGAGTTAATAGCTAAAATGGTAGCCTTACTTAATAATTGTTTTTCCCAATGCAGGCTGGGATTCTAGTGTTGCTTTGACCGTACAATGTGAAGTTGAACATTAGCATTACACACAAGTTTTCCCATTGTGGAACACAAGTTCACAAAAGGGTACATGTCACACTGGTTCAATGGGGAGAGGACATCCTATTTCTTCTGGAAAGGGTAAAAGAAAAAGATTGTTGCCTAAAGCCAGTCCTCTCACCTCCAATATCATACTCTCTCCATCGTAACCCCATCTTTCTCAATAATATTGATGCTACTGTAATCATTACTGTTCTCGGTTTTGTTATCTTGTTTCTCCTAAGCTCTAAATATACTATCCTTCACTTACTTCATGCTCTCAGATCCTTACTATTGAAGCCATATACACATAACTAGTCCTACTAGCAATGGTGCCAAAGAGGCCCGGCCAAAGTAAGTTTGGAATCAAAATAAAAGCAAAACGCTGCAGATGCTGGAAATCTTAAATAAAAACAGTAAGTGCTGGAAATACTCAGCAGGTCAGGCAGCATCTGTTGAGAGAGAAGCAGAGTTAACGTTTCAGGTCTGTGAACTTTTCAGAAAGGTCACAGAACTGAAACATTAACTCTGCTTCTCTCTCCACAGATGCTGCCTGACCTGCTAAGTATTTCCAGCACTTTCTGTTTTTATTTAAGTGTGGAATCATTTTTGTTAGGCCCAGAGTAGCAGAAGTGCACTTCTCTTGCTGGAGGTGGCCTGACATTGGAAGCATCAATCTGGCAAGCTGGGTCGAGGGCGCCTGTTAATGAGGCTGGTACCTCAAAATCATGGCCGCCTCTTCACCATGTGTTTGGGCAATCAGCCAGTATGCTCTGCTGGTCGCTAGCCCTAAAGTTAAAATCGATCTGTATGGTCCTAATGTGCACTACAACTAACGTTACTGGCATATGCATAACTACCTTTTCAGCTCTAACCTTATCTCCTTATCTTGCATAGTCTGCTTGTGGCAATATTTTGTTAACTTGCTTTGTCTCTGACCATTAGAACAAACAGCAACTAAGGTTGCAGGTTGAGGTTTCAAGTTCGGGTTAGGTGCATGTCATTTTGTGTGTAATCATAAGCCAATAATTTACTATTCATTTGTTCCTGTATTTGATGCAGGTGAACAACGTTAAGGTTATAAGTACAAGGTTATGAGGTCTTTGCAAGTCAAATAAGGGGGAAATTGACGGCCAGTTCCTCTCCGACCCCTCCCCCAATAGTAGGAAAGATTGTATTGTGTGTTCCATATTAGAACAGTGACTTCACTTCAAAAGTACTCCATTGACTGTAAAGTGCTTTGGGAGGTCCTGAGATTGTGAAATGTTGCTATATATAAAAAAGTGAATCTCGTATGTTGTACAGCAGCTATCAAAATGTTAAAACCTTTAACCCAGCGTTTGGAGGCATTATGAATGTTTGCCAATTCTTCCAGTTTATTTAACAGCTCTGTATTGTCACAACATTAGTGGTAGCAGCAGGTGTTCATGAAACTGCTGCCCTTTATTGTGCCAGTGAAGTCAGGTACTGTTCCTCACTGCTGATCACTATGGAGATAAAGCAGAGAAATAACAATATTTTAGGCGTTGACACCAACCCGTCGAAATCAAATCTTGTGTCTGTTAATTTGGATTTGCAGACTTGTTGTGAGGGAGGACGTCTGATTCCACATATAGCCTGCTTTGGGAAAACAAAATACATGAACTACCTTATTTTCCCCTCTCATTATTTCCCTCCTTTGAATCTCCTTATGAATCAGTCATGCCCTATTTTTCTTAAAGGTTTGTCTCAGATGGAAAAGGCACCTTTGAGGTAATTCTGTGATGTAAATAGCATTATGTAATACAATCATTGAGGCTAGAACCCTTCTGGAGCTAAAGTTCAGTCAGTAGCAAAGGTAAATTTTGGTCACAAATGACACTTACATTGGGTCAATCAAATTAAACATCCACGCCCCCCACCATCAGCTTACCGTGGCTTCTGTGTGTACTATCTGCAGAATGCACTGCAGCAAGTTGCCAAGGCACCACCTAAACCCATGTTCTTCAGCACCTAGACAGATAAGAGCATCAGATACATGGGAACACTATCACCATCAAATCACATGCTATCCCGACTTGGAACTACATCACTGTTCCTTCACTGTCGCTGGGTCAAAATTCTGGAACTTCCTCCCTAATAGCATTCTGGGAGTACCTTCACCGCACGGATGGCAACAGGTCAAGAAGAACCACCACCTAGGGATAGGACAGCTGACATGTCTTGACAATACATAAAAAAAAAATTGGTTTAGGCTGAGGGTGGGCTTCCATATTCTTGGCCTGTACTGACTTTCCTGCAATATAGGGAACCTTCTTCTTTGGCCTCCTTGTCTTGAGAGACAATGGGTAAGCGCCTAGAGGTGGTCAGTCGTTTGTGAAACAGCGCCTGGAGTGGCTATAAAGGCCAATTCTAGAGTGACAGACACTTCCACAGGTGTTGCAGATAAAATTGGTTGTCGGGGCTGTTACACGGTTGGCTCTCTCTTTGCGCTTCTGTCTTTTTTCCTGCCAACAGCTAAGTCTCTTCGACTCGCCACTCTTTAGCCCCGCCTTTATGGCTGCCCGCCAGCTCTGGCGATCACTGGCAACTGACTCCCACAACTTGTGGTCAATGTCACAGGACTTCATGTTGGGTTTGCAGATGTCTTTAAAGCGGAGACATGGACGGCCGGTGGGTCTGATACCAGTGACGAGCTCGCTCTACAATGTGTCCTTGGGGATCCTGCCATCTTCCATGCGGCTCACATGGCCAAGCCATCTCAAGCGCCGCTGGCTCAGTAGGGTGTATATGCTGGGGATGTTGGCTGCCTCGAGGACTTCTGCGTTGGAGATACGGTCCTGCCACCTGATGCCAAGGATTCTCCGGAGGCAGCGAAGATGGAACATCACTCTTGGCTGACATACGTTGTCCAGGCCTCGCTGCCGTAGAGTAAGGTACTGAGGACACAGGCTTGAAACACTCGGACTTTTGTGTTCCGTGTCAGTGCGCCATTTTCCCACACCCTCTTGGCCAGTCTGGACATAGCAGTGGACGCCTTTCCTATGCGCTTGTTGATTTCTGCATCGAGAGACAGGTTACTGGTGATAGTTGAGCCTAGGTAGGTGAACTCTTGAACCACTTCCAGAGCGTGGTCACCGATATTGATGGATGGAGCATTTCTGACGTCCTGTCCCATGACGTTCATTTTCTTGAGGCTGATGGTTAGGCTAAATTTGTTGCAGGCAGCCGCAATCCTGTTGATGAGTCTCTGCAGACATTCTTCTGTGTGGGATGTTAATACAGTATCGTCAGCAAAGAGGAGTTCCCTGATGAGGACTTTCCGTACTTTGGTCTTTGCTCTAAGATGGGCAAGGTTGAACAACCTGCCATCTGATCTTGTGTGGAGGAAAATTCCTTCTTCTGAAGACTTGAACGCATGTGAGAGCAGCAGTGGGAAGAAGATCCCAAACAGTGTAGGGTGTGAGAACACAGCCCTGTTTCACACCACTCAGGATAGGACAGGGGTCTGATGAGGCACCGCTATGCTGAATTGTGCCTTTCACATTTTCATGGAATGATGTGATGATACTTAATAGCTTTGGTGAACATCCGATCTTTGCTAGTAGTCTGAAGAGACCACGTCTGCTGACGAGGTCAAAGGCTTTGGTGAGATCTACGAAAGCAACGTAGAGGGGCATCTGTTGTTCGCGGCATTTCTCCTGTAGCTGGCGAAGGGAGAACAGCACGTCAATGGTGGCTCTCTCTGCTCGTAAGCCGCACTGTACCTCAGGGTAGACACGCTCAGCCAGCTTCTGGAGTCTGTTTAAAACGACTAGGGACTCACTGTAGCCATAATGATAACAATATGAGCATTATAACTTTGGGGAAAGTGCGGAAAGGTGAAGTTGAGATAGAAGATCAGCCATGATCTTATTGAGTGGTGGAGACGGCTTGAAGGGCCAAATACCACACATGCCAACACTGGAGAAATATTAGAAGTCAGATTGAGATCTATAAAAGAGATTGTAAACCTGATTGGACACATGGCACTGTGCTCATTTGTACAGAAAGATACAGCAAAAAGTAATTGGGTTTCACTCTAAATGAGTATGACTCGACAGGCCAGCTGGTTTGAGATTTTCAGCTTAATATCCTGATAAACCAGATGTAAGTGTTAGAACCTCAGGAGAGACCACTAACTTTAAAACAAGAGATATGAACTACCCAGACCGATTAAAGAATTGCACAAGAAGAATTCATATTTTAAGACTTTTACTATAACAACTAAACTAAAAATCAACATTAATAACTGTACTTAATAGGTAGGTAATATACTAAATTACAGAGAAAACTATTTCCCATCAACTTATTAACACATTCGAAAACCACATTTACATCTTACAGTGTTCTCAGCGAAAAGGTATCCTTGCATTTAAAAGTCACAAATGTCTCCCAGGTGCAATAGGTTGGATCTCCCTGTGTCCTTCTCAAAGCCAAAGTCCTCTTTGCTCACTTTTTCTGAGCACCTTCGACTGGACTTCCATTAATAAGGCAATCTCTGGTGACACCATTGGTCTTTTCTCCTTTGCAAACCTTGAGCCTTCGAACCAGGTTCAATCTTCGCAGCCTTTTGCTGTATTGGTGATCTGAGAGCAGCTGCTCCCCCAGCAAACAGCCCACTGGTCTCTCTCTCTCTCACTCTTTAGACTGTGCGGCTCATTGCTGGTCTTCCTTACTTCCTCTCAGACCTAGGAATGCCCTTTGAAATTATCCAGATCAAGACCATACGTCTGACCATAGCAAAACCATCTGGGCCTGCTTTTGTTTCCAGATGTTAAAAATTGCAACTCAAATCTGCATTTTAGAGCTCCTGGCTCCCTGTTTACAATCTGTGAGTCTGCAAGAGCAAAACCTTTAGGTGTTACAACCTTACACCCTGCTTTCAAAAGGGTCTTTGATCTGGGTTCCTTGTTCTCATGGGAGCTGAGACCCCTGGCTTGTCTCTGGGCAGTTTCTGAATGAGGTCACATGTTTCCTCCGAATATCCATTTTACACTGCATTAAAGATAATAGTTTTTAAAAACATAACCATACCACAAAGTCCAGAGTTCATAACATAAGGTTATTTAACAAATCATGTTACAAGAAATGGAAAGTAAGGTAAGGAAAATCAAATGGCCTGTGTTACCAAATCATCTTGCATTTCTACTAGTTAACTGCTGTATTTTAATTGAAAATGATATGATGGACAAAGCCTTCAGTACAAGAATCCACCGAGGCCGAGAAAGCAGAAGCAATGACAAAGTAGGGGGAAATTAGACTTCAGCCTGAAATGGGTCTGAAGTTGGAGGAGTTACTGTACCACCTTCCTGAAGCTGGCATCAGACTCAGGCTTCATTTGAATGCTGCCAATAAGTTGTGGGTGGCACACAGGTAACACCTACTACAGCTCCCTCTCTGTGGAAAGGCAGGTAATCGGATGGCAGTCGGGCTTTGTGGGGGTGGGGCTGGGTCCGGGGCTGGGTCCGGGTCCGGGGTGGGGGCCGAGTTTGATGTGGGGGCCGAGTCTGGGGTGGGGGCCGAGTCCGGGTTGGAGGCCCAGTCCAGGGTGGGGGCTGAGTTTGCAGTGGGGGCTGTGTCCGTGATGGGGAACGAGTCTGGGGTGGGGGCCAGGTCTGGAGTGGGGGCCGAGGCTGCTGTGGGGGCTGGATCCAGGGTGAGGGCCGGGTCCGGGGTGGGGAATAAGTCCAGGATGGGGAATAAGTCCGGGGTGGGGCCGGGACTGGGGTGGGGAATAAGTCCGGGGTGGGGCTGGGACCGGGGTGGGGAATGAGTCCGGGGTGGGGCTGGGTCTGCAGTGGGGGCTGTGACAGCAGTGGGGGCTTTGACAGCAGGATGCAGAACTTTTGTGGAGTCACGAGAAGTGCTCTTGCTCCTCTTGATGCCATGAAAAGTTTGTCCCCCAAAAATTCTGGACTTTTTCTTGAGCAGCCACCAGGAGACTCCTTGAGAACAAAAGCAAAATACTGCAGATGCCGGACAACTGAAATAAAAACAGAAAATCTGGAAATACTCAGGTCTGGCAGCAGCTGTGGAGAGAGAAACAGAGTTAATGTTTCAGGTCAATGACCTTTCATCAGAACTGGCAAAGGTAAGAAATGTAATAGATATTGAGCAAGTGAAAGGGGGGAAGGATGGAAAAAGAACAAAAAGGAAGGTCTGTGACCTTGGACCAGAGCAGCCGGAAGTCGGCTGTGGACCTGGGATGAGGCGGATCTAGAGTGTGACCTGTGAAATAAAGAGCGGGGCTCCAGGCCTACACCTACCTCAGACCAGAGTAGCGGCAGTCGGTGGCGGACCTGGAGAAATAAAGAGTGGGCTTTGAGGCCTGCACCATTCTTGGACCGAAGCAGTGGCAGTCGGTGGCGGACCTGAAAGGAGGCGGATACGGAGCGAGACCTGTAAAATAAAGAACGGGGCTCGAGGCCTACACCTCCCTCAGACCAGAGTGGCGGCAGTCAGTGGCGGACCTGGGAGGAGGCGGATACGGAGCGAGACCTGTAAAATAAAGAACGGGGCTCGAGGCCTCCCTCAGACCAGAGCAGTGGCAGTCGGTGGCAGGCTCAGTCTTTGTCGGCGCATGCTGTGTTTCTAAAGAAGTAAAAGAACTTAACAGTGACACCACATGAAATCTCTAAGCTGATTGGTTGGGTAAATAACAGCTGTTAGTGCCTGTAACTAGCTTTAAAAAAATCAGGGAAACTTCTTTTTTTCAAAAACCTCAAAACCTACCTTATAAGTGATAAGGTTATTACTACTAAGGCGTATTGTTTTAATTATTGTAATTTATTAATAATTACTAATTAGAATGGTGCTGTTTGGACAGAGTCAGGCTGTGAGTTGTGTGTGAGGGCTTTTACTGACTAGGGGAAGGAGGGTCTCTTGGTCTCTTTTCTTTTCTGCCTTTTCAGCCTCCACGGTACAGGGGAAGAAGGTGATTGGCAAGTAACTGGTAAGTGATTCCACTTATTCATTAGCAATAGTTAGTTTGTAAAGCTAAGTAATGGCAGGGCAGCTCGGTCAAACGGAATGTGCCTCCTGTGGTATGTGGGAAGCCGTGGACACACCCTGTGTCCTTGAGAAACACATCTGCAGCAAGTGTCACCGGCTGCAGAAGCTTGAGCTCCGGGTTTCAGAACTCGAGCGGTGGCTCGAGTCACTGTGGTGTATCTGCGAGGCAGAGAACTACATGGATAGCACGTTTCAGGAGGTCGTCACCCTGGAGCTTAAGAGAGCACAGGCAGAGAGGGACTGGGTGGTTGCCAGACAGACAAGAAGGTCAAGGCAGGGAGTGCAGGAGTCCCCAGAGAGCATCACACTTTCTAACCAGTATTCAGTTCTGAGTACTGATGGGAGAAAGAGTTCCTCTGGAGAGTTCAGTGACAGTCATGACCAGAGCACCATGGGTGGATCAGCTGTGCAGGGAGTGAGGAGAAAGGACAAGAGAGCAGTAGTTAGAGGGGATTCTATAGTTATGGGAACGGATAGGCGTTTCTGTGGTCGCAGACGTGATTCCAGGATGGTATGTTGCCTCCCTGACGCAAGGGTCATGGATATCACTGAGCGGCTACAGAGCATTCTGGAGGGCGAGGGTGCACATCCAGAGGTCGTGGTCCACATTGGTACCAACAATATAGGAAGAAAGAGGGATGAGGTCCTGCAGGCTGAGTTTAGGGAGTTCGGAACGAGATTAGCAAGCAGGACCTCAAAGGTAGTAATCTCCAGATTACTCCCAAGGCCACGTGTTAGTGAGTATAGAAATAGGAAAATACACCAGCTGAATGCATGGCTGGAGAGATGGTGCAGGAGGGAGGACTTCAGATTTCTGGGGCATTGGAACCGGTTCTGGGGAAGTTGGGACCTGTTCAAGCCGGACGGTTTGCACTTGAACAGGACGTGGACAAATATCCTTGCACGAAGGTTTGTTAGTGCTGTTGGGGATGGTTTAAGCTAGTTTGGCAGGGGGATAGGAACCTGAGTGCAGTCTTAGATAAGACAGTTTCAGGGCAGGGAATAGGAGGCAGAAAATTAGTGATTGACTCTGAAAGACAGAAGAAGAAAAGGTTAAAAAGTGTGCAGCACAGGAATTTGTCAGTGTTAAAGGGTATTTATTTAAATGCAAGGAGTATAGTAAATAAAGCCGATGAGCTGAGGGCAGAGATAGACACATGCAGCACGATATTATTGCTATAACGGAAACTTGGATCAGAGAGGGGCAAGAATGGCAGCTCAACATCCCTGGATATAGACTTTTCAGGCGGGATCGAGAGGGAGATAAAAAAGGATGGGGTGTAGCATTATTAGTTAAGGAATCAATAACAGCCTTGAGGAGAGATGATATGCTAAATGAATCATCAAATGAGGTGGAGCTCAGAAATAAAAAACAGGCAGCCACAGTACTAGGAGTGTACTGTAGACCCCCAAATAGTGAGAGGGAGGTAGAAGAACAAATATGTAGGCAAATTTCTGAGTGCAAAAACTATAGGGCAGTAATGGTTGGGGATTTCAACTACCCCAATATCCGAGCGTGTCTACCCTGAGGCACAGTGTGGCTTTCGAGCAGAGAGATCGACCATTGACATGCTGTTCTCCCTTCGTCAGATACAGGAGAAATGCCGCGAACAACAGATGCCCCTCTACATTGCTTTCATTGATCTCACCAAAGCCTTTGACCTTGTCAGCAGACGTGGTCTCTTCAGACTACTAGAAAAGATCGGATGTCCACCAAAGCTACTAAGTATCATCACCTCATTCCATGACAATATGAAAGGCACAATTCAACATAGCGGCACCTCATCAGACCCCTTTCCTATCCTGAGTGGCGTGAAACAGGGCCGTGTTCTCGCACCTACACTGTTTGGGATTTTCTTCTCACTGCTACTCTCACATGCGTTCAAGTCTTCAGAAGAAGGAATTTTCCTCCACACAAGATCAGATGGCAGGTTGTTCAACCTTGCCCATCTTAAAGCAAAGACCAACGTATGGAAAGTCCTCATCAGGGAACTCCTCTTTACTGACGATGCTGCGTTAACATCTCGCATTCAAGAGTGTCTGCAGAATCTCATCGACAGGTTTGCGGCTGCCTGCAACGAATTTGGCCTAACCATCAGCCTCAAGAAAACGAACATCATGGGACAGGACGTCAGAAATGCTCCGTCCATCAATATCGGCGACCACACTCTGGAAGTGGTTCAAGAGTTCACCTACCTAGGCTCAACTATCATCAGTAACCTGTCTCTCGATGCAGAAATCAACAAGCGCATGGGAAAGGCTTCCACTGCTATGTCCAGACTGGCCAAGAGAGTGTGGGAAAATAGCGCACTGACACGGAACACAAAGGTCCGCGTGTATCAAGCTTGTGTCCTCAGTACCTTGCTCTACGGCAGCAAGGCCTGGACAACGTATGTCAGCCAAGAGCAACGTCTCAATTCATTCCATCTGCGCTGCCTCCGGAGAATCCTTGGCATCAGGTGGCAGGACCGTATCTCCAACACAGAAGTCCTCGAGGCGGCCAACATCCCCAGCTTATACACCGTACTGAGCCAGCGGTGCTTGAGATGGCTTGGCCATGTGAACCGCATGGAAGATGGCAGGATCCCCAAGGACACATTGTACAGCGAGCTCATCACTGGTATCAGACCCACTGGTCGTCCATGTCTCCGCTTTAAAGACGTCTGCAAACGCGACATGAAGTCCTGTGACATTGATCACAAGTCATGGGAGTCAGTTGCCAGGTGATCGTCAGAGCTGGCGGGCAGCCATAAAGGCGGGGCTAAAGTGTGGCGAGTCGAAGAGACTTAGCAGTTGGCAAGAAAAAAGACAGAAGCGCAAGGGGAGAGCCAACTGTGTAACAGCCCCGACAACCAATTTTATCTGCAGCACCTATGGAAGAGTCTGTCACTCGAGTATTGGCCTTTATAGCCACTCCAGGCGCTGCTCCACAAACCACTGACCACCTCCAGGCGCTTACCCATTGTCTCCCGAGACAAGGAGGCCAAAGAAGAAGAAGAATATCAACTGGGATGCAAATAGTGTGAAGGGCACAGAGGTGACAAAATTCTTGACCTGCATTCAAGAGAACTTTTTTAGCCAGCACGTAACAAGCCCAATGAGAGGGGGTGTAATTCTAGATTTAGTCTTCAGTAATGAAGCTGGGCAACTGGAGGAAGTAACAGTGGGTGACCATTTTGGAGATAGTGACCATAATACAATACGTTTTAGCATAATCATGGAAAAGGACAAAGATAAAACAGGAGTAAAAGTTCTAAATTGGGGGAAGGCAAATTTTAAGAAACTGAGAGGTGACCTCGCGAAAATGGACTGGATACAGCGACTTGAAGGAAAATCAGTTTAAAACTAGTGGGAGGCATTCAAAAGTGAGATACTACAAGCACAGTGTATTCATGTCCCCACCAAGATAAAGGGTGGTACTGCCAAATCGAGAGCCGCCTTGTTATCTAGAAGCTTGCAGGGTAAGTTAAAGCAGAAAAATAAAGCTTATGATAGTCACAAAAATCTGAATACTTAGAAAGCCTAGAGGAGTATAGAAAATTCAGGGGTGAAGTAAAAAAGAAAATTAGAAAAGCAAAGAGAGGACATGAAAAAATATTGGCAGGTAAAATCAAGGAAAACCGGAAGATGTTTTATCAGTACATTAAGAGCAAGAGAATAACTAAGGAAAGGATAGGTCCTATCAGAGATGTACAAGGGAACTTATGCGTGGATGCAGAAGATGTGGGCAGAGTTCTTAATGAGATTTTTGTCTCTGTCTTCACAAAGGAGAGGGTTGATGCAGACATTATAGTAAAAGAGGAGTGTGAAATATTAGATGCGATCAGCATAATAAGAGAGGAAGTACTAGAGGGTCTGACATCCTTGAAAGTGGATAAGTTGCCAGGGTCAGATGGATTGCATCCCTGATTGTTAAAGGAAGCCAGGGAGGAAATAGTGAATGCACTGAGGATCATCTTCAAATCCTCACTAGATGTCAGGTGTGTCCAGGAAGGTTTCCTGACTCAATATGTAGATAGGCCGACTAGAGGGGAGGCTACCAGGAGTCCTCCCCCCGACCAGCAGACACATTCACCTGCCTCCAGCATTCTCCCTCTACCTGGACCCCTCCCCCTGGCCTCTTACCCACTCTTGATCTCTTCATTGAAAACTGTCGGCGAGACATTGGTCGTCTCAATTTCTCTGCCCTCCTCACTCACTCTAACCTGTCCCCCTCTGAACTTGAGGCACTCCGTTCTCTCAGGTCTAACCCCGACATGGTCATCAAACCTGCAGACAAGGGTGGTGCTGTTGTTGTATGGCGTACTGACCTCTACCTTGCAGAAGCTCAACGCCAACTCACAGACACCTCTTCCTACCTCCCTCTGGACCATGACCCCACCACCGAACATCAAGCCACCGTCCAAAGGACTGTCACTGACCTCATCTCCTCTGGAGATCTTCCCTCTACAGCTTCCAACCTCATAGTCCCACAACCCCGGACAGCCCGCTTCTACCTCCTTCCCAAAATCCACAAACGGGACTGTCCCGGCAGACCCATTGTGTCAGCCTGCTCCTGCCCCACTGAACTTATTTCTTCCTATCTAGACTCTATCTTTTCTCCGCTGGTCCAGTCTCTTCCCACCTACATCCGTGACTCTTCTGACGCCCTACGTTATTTTGACAATTTCCAGTTTCCTGGTCCCAACCGCCTCCTCTTCACTATGGACGTCCAATCGCTCTACACCTCCATCCCCCACCAGGATGGTTTGAGGGCTCTCTGCTTCTTCCTGCAACAGAGGCCCAACCAGTCTCCATCCACCACCACCCTCCTCCGCCTGGCTGAACTTGTTCTCACATTGAACAACTTCTCCTTCAACTCCACGCACTTCCTTCAAGTAAAAGGTGTCGCTATGGGTACCCGCATGGGTCCTAGTTATGCCTGTCTTTTTGTGGGATATGTCGAGAATTCTTTGTTCCAGTCCTACTCAGCCCCCCTCCCCCAACTCTTTTTCCGGTACATTGATGACTGTATCGGTGCCGTTTCCTGCTCCCGCCCCGAACTAGAAAACTTTATCAACTTTGCTTCCAATTTCCACCCTTCTCTCACCTTTACATGGTCCATCTCTGACACTTCCCTTCCCTTCCTCGACTTCTCTGTCTCCATCTCTGGGGATAGGTTGTCTACCAATATCCATTATAAGCCCACCGACTCCCACAGCTACCTCGACTACACTTCTTCACACCCTACCTCCTGTAAGGACTCCATTCCATTCTCCCAGTTTCTCCGTCTCCGACGCATCTGCTCTGATGATGCTACCTTCCATGACGGTGCTTCTGATATGACCTCCTTTTTCCTCAACCGAGGATTTCCCCCCACTGTGGTTGACAGGGCCCTCAACCGTGTCCGACCCATTCCCCGCACCTCTACCCTCACCCCTTCCCCTCCCTCCCAGAACCGTGACAGGGCTCCCCTTGTCCACACTTTTCATCCCACCAGCCTCCATATCCAAAGGATCATCCTCCGCCATTTTCGCCACCTCCAGCGTGATGCCACTGGCAGTCGCATCTTCCCCTCCCTTCCCCTGTCAGCATTCTGAAGGTGCCGTTCCCTCCGCGACACCCTGGTCCACTCCTCCATTACCCCCACCACCTCGTCCCCGTCCCATGGCACCTTCCCCTGCAATCGCAGGAGGTGTAATACCTGCCCATTTACCTCCTCCCTCCTCACTATCCCAGGCCCCAAACACTCCTTTCAGGTGAAGCAGCGATTTACTTGTACTTCTTTCAATGTAGTATACTGTATTCGCTGCTCACAGTGTGGTCTCCTCTACATTGGGGAGACCAAGCGCAGACTGGGTGACCGCTTTGTGGAACATCTCCACTCAGTCCGCAAGCAGGACCCTGAGCTTCCGGTTGCTTGCCATTTCAACACTCCCCCCTGCTCTCATGCTCACATCTCTGTCCTGGGATTGCTGCAGTGTTCCAGTGAACATCAACGCAAGCTCGAGGAACAGCATCTCATCTACCAATTAGGCACACTACAGCCTGCCGGACTGAACATTGAGTTCAATAATTTCAGAGCATGACAGCCCCCCATTTTACTTTCATTTTTAGTTATTTTTTCTTCCTTTTTTCTACATTCTTTTTTACATTTTTTACAATCTTTTTTTGCATTTATTTCATTTCATCTTAGTTTGTTCAGTTTGCTTACCCACTGTTTTTTTCAGGTTAGCACTTGCTGCTGTTCAATATTCAGTGTATTTACACCTAATCTGTACTAATGCTTTGTCTTTCAACACACCATTAACATATTGTTTGCCTTTGCTCCGTGACCTTTTGGTCAGCTATGTGGCCTGGTCTAATCTACACCTTCTCCTTTGTTATCTCTTGCCCCACCCCCACCTCACTTGCTTATAATCTGTGACTTTTCTTATATTTGTCAGTTCCGAAGAAGGGTCACTGACCCGAAACGTTAACTCTGCTTCTCTTTCCACAGATGCTGCCAGACCTGCTGAGTGATTCCAGCATTTCTTGTTTTTATTTCAGATTTCCAGCATCTGCAGTATTTTGCTTTTATATTAGAGGGGAGGCTATGTTGGATTTGGTGCTTGGCAACGAACCAGGCCAGGTGGCAGATCTCTCGGTGGGAGAGCATTTCAGTGATAGTGATCACAACTCCCTGACCTTTACTATAGTCATGGAGAGGGACAGGAGCAGACGGGATGGGAAAATATTTAATTGGGGGAGGGGAAATTACAATGCTATTAGGCAGGAACTGGGGAGCATAAATTGGGAACAGATGTTCTCAGGGAAATGCACGACAGAAATGTGGAGGTTGTTTAGGGAGCACTTGCTGCGACTGCTGGATAGGTTTTAGTTTTTAGAGATACAGCACTGAAACAGGCCCTTCGGCCCACCGAGTCTGTGCCGACCATCAACCACCCATTTATACTAATCCTACACTAATTCCATATTCCTACCACATCCCCACCTGTCCCTATATTTCCCTACCACCTACCTATACTAGGGGCAATTTATAATGGCCAATTTACCTATCAACCTGCAAGTCTTTGGCATGTGGGAGGAAACCAGAGCACCCGGAGGAAACCCACACAGACACAGGGAGAACTTGCAAACTCCACACAGGCAGTACCCAGAATTGAACGCGGGTCGCTGGAGCTGTGAGGCTGCGGTGCTAACCACTGTGCTGCCCCCGCCCCTGCCCACTTGCCTCATTGTCCCGATGAGGCAAGGAAGGGATGGTAGGGTGAAGGAACCTTGGATGACAAGAGATGTGGAACAGCTAGTCAAGAGGAAGAAGGAAGCTTACTTAAGGTTGAGGAAGCAAGGATCAGACAGGGCTCTAGAGGGTTACAAGGTAGCCAGGAAGGAACTGAAGAATGGACTTAGGAGAGCTAGAAGGGGACATGAAAAAGTCTTGGCGGGTAGGATTGAGGAAAATCCCAAGGCGTTCTACACTTATGTGAGGAACAAGAGGATGGCCAGAGTGAGGGTAGGGCCGATCAGGGATAGTGGAGGGAACTTGTGCCTGGAGTCGGAGGAGGTAGGGGAGGTCCTAAATGAATACTTTGCTTCAGTATTCATTAGTGAGAGGGACCTGGTCATTTGTGAGGACAGCGTGAAACAGGCTGATATGCTCGACCAGGTTGATGTTAAGAGGGAGGATGTGCTGGAAATATTGAAAGACATGAGGACAGATAAGTCCCCGGGGCCAGACGGGATATACCCACGGATATTACGGGAAGCGAGGGAAGAGATTGCTGCGCCTTTGGCGATGATCTTTGCGTCCTCACTGCCCACTGGAGTAGTACCAGATGATTGGAGGGTGGCAAATGTTATTCCCTTGTTCAAGGAAGGGAATAGGGATAACCCTGGGAATTATAGACCAGTCAGTCTTACGTCGGTAGTGGGCAAATTATTGGAGAGGATTCTGAGAGACAGGATTTATGATTATTTGGAAAAGCATAGTTTGATTAGAGACAGTCAGCATGGCTTTGTGAGGGGCAGGTCATGCCTCACAAGCCTTATTGAATTCTTTGAAGATGTGACAAAGCACGTTGATGAAGGAAGAGCAGTGGAATGTGCTGTATATGGATTTTAGCAAGGCGTTTGATAAGGCTCATTCAGAAAGTAAGGAGGCATGCGATACAGGGAAAGTTAGCTGTCTGGATACAGAATTGGCTGGCCCATAGAAGACAGCGGGTGGTAGTAGATGGAAAGGATTCAGCCTGGAGCTCGGTGACCAGTGGTGTTCCGCAGGGATCTGTTCTGGGACCTCTGCTCTTTGTGATTTTTATAAATGACTTGGATGAGGAAGTGGAAGGCTGGGTTAGCAAGTTTGTCGATGACACGAAGGTTGCTGGAGTTGTGGATAGTGTGGAAGGCTGTTGTAGGTTGCAATGGGACATTGACAGGATGCAGAGCTGGGCTGAGAAGTGGCAGATGGAGTTCAACCTGGAAAAGTGTGAAGTGATTCATTTTGGAAGGTCGAATTTGAATGCAGAATACAGGCTTAAAGACAGGATTCTTGGTAGTGTGGAGGAACAGAGGGATCTTGGGGTCCATGTCCATAGATCACTCAAAGTTGCCAACCAAGTTGATAGGGTTGTTAAGAAAGCGTATGGCGTGTTGGCTTTCATTAACAGGGGGATTGAGTTTAAGAGCCGCGAGGTTATGCTGCAGCTCTATAAAGCCCTGGTTAGACCACACTTGGAATATTGTGTTCAGTTCTGGTCGCCTCATTATAGGAAGGATGTGGAAGCTTTAGAGAGGGTGCAGAGGAGATTTACCAGGATGTTGCCTGGAATGGAGGACATGTCTTACGAAGAAAGGCTGAGGGAGCTTGAGCTTTTCTCATTGCAGTGAAGAAGGATGAGAGGTGACTTGATAGAGGGGTACAAGATGATGAGAGGCATAGATAGAGTGGATAGCCAGAGACTTTTTCCCAGGGTGGAAAGGGCTATCACCAGGGGGCATAATTTTAAGGTGATTGGAGGAAGGTTTGGGGGAGTTGTCAGAGGTAGGTTCTTTACAGAGTGAGTGATGGGTGCGTGGAATGCACTGCCAGCGGTGGTAGTAGAAGCAGATACATTAGGGACATTTAAGCGACTCTTGAATAGGTCCATGGATGATAGTAGTATGAAGGGTATGTAGGTAGTTTGATCCTAGAGTAGGTTAAACGTTCGGCACAACATCGTGGGCCGAAGGGCCTGTACTGTGCTGTACTGTTCTATGTTCTATGTTCTATAGAGAGTGGGCATAAATGGGTCATTTTCTGGTTGGCAAGACGTAATGAGTGGTGTGCCACAGGGTTCAATGCTGGAGCCTCAACTTTTTACAGTTTATATAAATGACTTGGATGAAGGGACTGAAGGTATTATTGCTAAATTTTCTGATGACACAAAGATAGGTAGGAAAGTAAGTTGTGAAGAGGACATAAGGAAGCTATAAAGGGATATAGATAGGTGAATGGGCAAACACTTGACAAATGTAGGATAATGTGGGAAGCTGTGAAATTGTCTATTTTGGAAGGAAGAATAAAAAAGAAGCATATTCTCTAAATGGTGAGATTGCAGAGCTCTCTAATGCAGAGGGATCTGGGTGTCCTAGTGCATAATTAGCAAAATAGAATGTTAATATTTATTGCAAGGGGAATTGAACACAAAAGTAGGGGAAATATGCTTCAATTATTCAGGGCATTGGTCAGACCACATTTGGAGTACTGTGTACAGCATTGGTCTCCTTATTTAAGGATGTAAATGAGTTGGAAGCAGTTCAGAGAAGGTTTACTAGACTAATACCTGGAATTGGTGGGTTGTCTTATGAGAAAAGGTTGGATAGGCTATGCTTGTATCTGCTGGAGTTTAGAAGAGTAAGAGGTGACTTGATTGAAACATATAAGATTCTGAGGGGTCTTGACAGGGTGGATGCGGAAAGAATGTTTCCTCTTGTGGGAGAATCTAAAACTAGGGGTTCCTGTTTAAAAATAAGTGGTTGCCCATTTAAGACAGAGATGAGGAGAATCAGAGGGTTGTGAGTCTTTGGAACTCTCTTCCTCAAAAGGCGGTGGAAGCAAAGTCTTTGAATATTTTTAAGGCAGAGGTAAATAGAGTCTTGATAAGCAAGGGGGTGAAAGGTTATTGGGGGTAGGTGGGAATGTGGAGTCAAGGTTACAATCAGATCAGCCATGCTCTTATTGAATGGCAGAGCAGGCTCGAAGGGCTGAGTGGCCTACTCCTGCTCTTATTTCATATGTACGTATGTAAAATTCAGGCCAATAATATTTGGTCAGTGGAAATTAACATGATATAAAAGAAAGCCTGAAATCACTTATTGAAAAATAAAATTGTAAACATTTCTCCAGTATTGCACCGTATCAGTTGACTTGTGTCTTTTATTAAGGGCAAATAATTTACTCATTGTGTACAACTGCATCAATGAGTTAACTGTTGAAGTAACAAGCTTTATAATGGAGCCTCAAGGGGATAATCAGCAGATCTTTTGAATCTCAAACATATCTACTGGGAAGTTAAGATTCAGTCTTATGACTTAACACTGACTTAGTAGAAGCACAGTATGTCAAGTCTAATAGTGCATTCGGTCCATTTCCTCAGTATTGCCCAGTTGTACGCACATTGAATAATTTATGCTTTTTTAACTATGAGGAGAAAGACTCTAAAGCTGAATAGGATTTGATTTTGTTCCTGTTTTATCTACAATCCCTTTTTGCTTTGTGGTGCAGTCTCCATCACTTATAGTGGATGTTTTGGTGTTAACGCGACTTGCCTGGTGTACATGGTGGACGGTAAAACCAAAAAGCGAAGTAATTAATATATTCATTTTGTAAATAAGAAATCTCACTTTGTAACGGCCTTTCCTAATTGCTAGCAATTTAATCCAGAATCTCATCATTAAGGTAATCGCACTGTAATGAGGTGCGAACAGCTGAAGACACTTGAAGATGCGATTTTGGCTGAAAAGAGCAGAGCCTTTTAATTTAGTACAGGAGATTAGCACGGTGTGAACTGCTGGCTGAAATAGCTTGAGTAGCCGATTTTGGCTGAAATCAGTAGAGACAATTAAATGCTAAGTACAGGGTAACTAATTATTGAACTGCCCAAAAATGCTGTAATGTTCAATACGTTATGAGCGGTGCCTTTGTAATTAACTCCTATGGTTAAGGCAAATGGTGAACTCCATTTGACCAATATATGCGGCTGCTCATGCTAAGTGTGGTGAGGACTATACATAAATAAAAACCACCACAGGGCCAAAGTTCCTTGGCTGTTGCAATGGACTCCTGCCCTAACTTCAGCGGAAATGTGCCAGGACACTCATCGCATTTAAAAAACACTTGGATATGCACTTGAGGTGTTGTAACCTACTGGACTATGCACCAGAGCTGAAATGAGGCCATTCGGCCCATCGTGTCCGTGCCTGCCAACAAAAAGCTATCCATCCTATTCCTATCTTCCAGCTCTTGATCCGTAGCCCTGTAAGTTATGGCACTTCGAGTGTATGTGCAAGTATTTTTTAAATGTGATGAGGGTTTCTGCCTCTACCACCCTTTCAGGCAGGAAGTTCCAGACCCCCACCATGCTAAGGGTGAAATATTTCTCAACTCCTCTCTAATCCTATCAATTATTTTAAATCTATGCCCCACTGTTTCAAAGAAAAGAACCCCAGCCAATCCAATCTTTCCTCATAGCTAAAAATTCTCCATTCCTGGCTACATCCTCATAAATCTTTTTTGTACCCTCCCTAGTGTGATCACATCCTTCCTGTAATGCAGTGACCAGAACTATACGTATTACTCTAGCTGCGGTTGAACTAATGTTTTATCCAGTTCTACCATAATCTCCCTGCTCTTATACACTATGCGTCAATGAATAAAGGAAAGTTTCCCATATACCTTCTCAACCATCTTATCTACCTTTCCTGCAATTTTCAGGGATCTGTGAACATGCACTCCAGAAAAAGTATTGGAGAAACAGAAGGGACTAAAATCTGATAAATCCCTGGGATCTGATGGCCTACACCCTAGGATTCTAAAAGAGATAGCTGCAGAGATAGTGGATGCGCTGGCTATGATTTTCCAAAATTCCTTAGATTCGGGAACGGTCCCATCAGATTGGAGGTTGACAAATGTTACATTGCTTTTCAAGAAAGGAGGGAGACAGAAAACAGTGAACTACAGGCCAGTTGCCTAACATCAGTCATTGGCAAAATGCTGGAATGTATTATAAAGGAAGTCTTCACAATGCACTTAGAAAAGCATGGTATCATTAGAAGAAGTCAACATGGTTTTACTAAAGAGAAATCCTGTTTCACAAATTTGTTAAGAGTTTTGTGAGGATGTCTTCTTTGGCCTCCTTGTCTTGAGAGACAATGGGTAAGCACCTGGAGGTGGTCAGTGGTTTGTGGAGCAGCACCTGGAGTGGCTATAAAGGCCAATTCTAGAGTGACAGACTCTTCCACAGGCGCTGCAGATAAAATTGGTTGTCGGGGCTGTTACACAGTTGGTTCTCCCCTTGTGCTTCTGTCTTTTTTCCTGCCAACTGCTAAGTCTCTTCGACTGGCCACTGTTTAGCCCCGCCTTTATGGTTGCCCGCCAGCTCTGGCGATCACTGGCAACTGACTCCCACGACTTGTGATCAATGTCACAGGACTTCATGTCGCGTTTGCAGACGTCTTTAAAGCGGAGCCATGGACGACCAGTGGGTCTGATACCAGTGACGAGCTCGCTGTACAATGTGTCCTTGGGGATCCTGCCATCTTCCATGCGGTTCACATGGCCAAGCCATCTCAAGCACCGCTGGCTCAGTACGGTGTATATGCTAGAGATGTTGGCCGCCTCGAGGACTTCTGCGTTGGAGATATGGTCCTGCCACCTGATGCCAAGGATTCTCCAGAGGCAGTGAAGATGGAATGAATTGAGACGTCGCTCTTGGCTGACATACGTTGTCCAGGCCTTGCTGCTGTAGAGCAAGGTACTGAGGACACAGGCTTGAAACACTCGGACATTTGTGTTCCGTGTCAGTGCACCATTTTCCCACACTCTCTTGGCCAGTCTGTACATAGCAGCGGATGCCTTTCCCATGCGCTTGTTGATTTCTGCATTGAGAGACAGGTTACTGGTAATGGTTGAGCCTCGGTAGATGAACTCTTGAACCACTTCCCGAGCGTGGTCGCCAATATTGATGGATGGAGCATTTCTGACGTCCTGTCCCATGATGTTCGTTTTCTTGAGGCTGATGGTTAGGCCAAATGCGTCAATAACTAGTAGATAAAGGGGAACCAGTAGATGTGGAATACCTGGATTTCCAAAAGGCATTCAATAAGGTGCCACACAAAAGGCAAATAAGCTCATGGAATTGGGATAATATATTAAGATGGATAGAGGATCAGTTAACAAACAGAAAGCAAAGAGTGGGCAAAAAAGGAGCACTTTCAAGTTGGCAGGCAGTGAATAGCGGAGAGCTGCAAGGATCAGTGCTGGGGCCTCAGCTATTTACAATCTATATTAGTGACTTAGATGAAGAGACAAAAAGTAATGGATCTAAGTTTGCTGATGATATAAATGTAGGTGGAAAAGTAAGCTGGGGGGAGGACAGAGAGAGACTGCAAAGAGATATAGACAGGTTAAGTGAGTGGGCAACAGGATGACAGATGGAGTATAAGGTAGGGGAATTTGAAGTTATTCACTTTGGTCATAAGAATGGAAAAGTAGAATATTTTTTAAAACGTGTGAAACTTGTAAGTGTTGATGCTGAAAGAGACTTGGGGCTGCTTGTACAAGCAACACAGAAAGTTAGCATGCATGTACAGCAAACAATTAGGAAGGTAAATGGCATCTTGACCTTTATTGCAAGGGGATTGGACCACAGGAATACAGAAGTCTTGCTACAATTGGTAGGGTTTTGGTGAGATCACATCTGGAGTACTGTATGCAGTTTTGGTTTCCACATTTAAGAAAGGATATACTTGCGTTGGAGGTGGTACAGCGAAGGTTTACTAAATTGGTCCCTCGGATGAGGGCGTTGTCCTATCATGAAAGGCTGACTAAAATGGGCCTATATTGTCTGGAGTTTGGAATAATGAGAGGCAATCTCATTGAAACATATGAGATTCTGAAGGGGCTGGATAGGGTAGACTAGAGATTGTTTCCACTGGGTGGGGAATCTAAAACACGGAGGCACAGTCTCTGGATAAGGGACTTATCATCTAGGACTGAGATGAGAAGAAAGTACCTCAGTCAAAGGGTTGTGAATCTTTGGAATTCTCTACCCCAAAGAGTTGTGGATCCTCCTTCATTGAATACATTTAAGGCTGCGATAGTCAGATTTTAGGTCTCTCAGGGAATCAAGTGATATGACGAGCAGGCAGGAAAGTGGAATTGAAGCCCAAGATCAACCATGATCATATTGAATGGTGGAGCAGGCTGGATGGGCCATATGGTCTACTCCTGCTCCTATTTCTTGTGTTTTTGTGTTCTTGTGCCCACAGTGTAAGCCAATGCATTATTTACCTTAATTGTATTAATCACTCCTAATCATATAAACAGTGCTTTTATTTCTTTCATATTCCTAAGCAACCAGTGTCATTGTGAGTATGTACTATTGCTTAGAGATTTAATAAAGGTATATCGCCTTTAGTGAAACAGTATTCAAGTTGTTGTGTGCCATTGATATCAAGAGTAAAGACAAGAACCATTAAACCAGAGAGGGGGTCTTACAACGCTCCCTCTTTTCCCTCTATACTTCTCAGTATCCTACCATTTATTGTGTATTCCCTTACCTTGTTTGTCTTCCCCAAATGCATTACTTCACACTTCTCCAATTGAATTCAATTTGCCTCTTTTCTGTCCACCTGACCAGTTCATTGTTATCTTCCTCACTATCATCCATACAACCAATTTTTGTATCATCTGCAAATGTCTTAATCATGCCCACTACATTAAGTCTAAATCATTGATATATACCACAAACAGCAAGAGACCCAGTACTGAGCCCTGCGGAACCCCACTGGAAACAGTCTTGCAGTCACAAAAGCACCTGTCGACCATTGCCAGTAAGCCAATTCTGGATCCAAATTATCACTTTCCTTTGAAGCCCACGAGTTTTTAATTTTCTGACTGTGTCATGTGGGACAACATCTTTGGACAACAAGAGAGACAGAGAAACTGAGTTACCATTTCAGATCAATGATTTTTCATCAGAACTGGAAGATGTTAGAGATGAACAGCTTTTAATCAATAGCTGAGGCAGCAGAAAGGTGTGGGGAGGTGGAAGAAAGAAAGAAAAACACAGTTCTGTGTTAGGATGGAGGGCAGGAGTGATTAATTGACAAGAAGGGGTGATAATGGGAGAAGTAAAGAAACAAAAGAGAGGACCAGAGGAGTTGTGAATGGTTACAGCAGATTAGCAAAGAGGGAAGGATGCATGAAAAATCTGGCAAAGTGAAGAATGCTCCCACAGCCCTTACAGTGCCCAGGCTCCCCAGACACCATGTCAGCCAGCACTCCCCAGGAATGTGGTGGAAGAAAGGCAGGTCGATCCCAGGGTGCAGACCACCCTACCATTCATGTGACAGTAAGGGATCCTCACCCAAGTCTCCTCCACTCCCAGAGCTACTGGGAATCCCCTGTTAACTCTGTTGCTCTCTCCACAGAGGCTGCCTGACCCGTTGAGTATTTCCAACATTTCCTGTTTATAATTGCCTTTAGATTCCATAAGTTGCAAGAAGAGATTCCAAATTTGCATGTGTTGCTCTCTTTTGTTATTTTCTTTTGAAAAATCTTCTCCAAGGTTTGTCTTTTTGTTCATTCAGCCATCCCCAGAATGCAAATTATCTGTGTGGCTTGATTTGATACAAGCAGTGGGTGTTGCAAAATGCTTGTTTTGGTCAGCTATATTGATCATTGTGAAAATATTCTCATCTCTTCTACGCAACAATGTACTAACCTCACAAAACCTTCTGATTGCCTTATGCAAACATGTTCTTCAGGAAGGATTCTGTTTCTGGTTTTAAAGAAAATCCCTTTTAAAGTTGTAATCATAAGCAAGTGTCACATTTTCATTTTACTCCATAAAACACTTTGCTTTTATTGCCTTCATTTGCCTTATCATTTGTGACAATTGTCTTTTTGAATACGATTTAAATTTATACCACAAACATTTGGCAGATCTCTAAGTGATTGTAGTAATCACAAATAAACAGTAAGATATTAATTTTTTTTTAAATGTCCAAGTCACCATCATCCTTATTCATTGACACAACAAAAATTGGTTATCCACCAATAAACATACTGCATGATTCCAGGATCCTCAAGGACACAATTTCTCCACAGTGAGTCCTGGCAGATGCACTGACAATAAAAAAACTGAATTCACTAAATTCTAATTTTTATTGTCACTGCCAGTTTCCATCTTGTTTAAATAAGCTCAGAGAAGCATGTGTTGCTCTCTTTTGTTATTTTCTTTTGAACAATCTTCTCCAAGGTTTGTCTTTTTGTTCATTCAGCCATCTCCAGAATGCAAATTATCTGTGTGGCTTGATTTGATACAAGCAGTGATATATTTTGGTAGGAAGAACAAGGAAAGGCAATATAAAATACAGGATGCAATTCTAAAGGGAGCGTAGGAACAGGGAGACCTTGTGGGTATATGTGCACAAATCATTGAAGGTGGCAGGGCCAGTTGAGAAAGTGGTTAATAAAGCATATAGGATCCTTGGCTTTATAATTGGAGGTATAGAGTACAAAAACAAGGAAGTTGCGATATACCTGTATAAAACACTGGTTTGGCCTCAACTAGAGTATGGTGTCCAATTCAGGGAACCACACTTTAGGAAGAATGCGAAGGCATTTGAAAGATTGCAGAAAAGATTTACAAGAATGGTTCCGGGGATGAGATACTTCAGTTACGTGGATAGATTGACGAAGCTGAGGCTGTCCTCCTTAGAGAAGAGAAGGTTGAGAGGAGATTTGATAGAGATATTCAAAGTCATGAAAAGTCTGCCCGGATTAGATAGGGAGAAACTGTTCCCATTGGCAAAAGGGTTGATAACCAACGCACACCAATTTAAAATGATTAGCAAAAGAACCGGAAGCAGCATGAGGAAAACTTCTTTACACAGCAAGTGGTTAGGATTTGGAATGCGCTGCCTGAGAGTGTGGTGGAGGCCGATTTAATCATGGCTTTCAAAAGAGAATTGGATAATTATCTGAAGAGAAAAATTTTGCAGGGCTATGGGAAAAGGCTAGTGAGTGGGAATAGATGACTTGCTCTTCCAGAGAGCTGGCATGACATAATGGGCCAAATGGCCTCCTTCTGTGGTATAACAATTCTATAATTCTATCATGCTATATTTAAGAACAGATTTTTGTGCACTGCAATAGGTTTCCCTTTTTCTGTTGCTGCAACATTCAAACTGAACTCCTGCATTGCCATTGTTAAAACTGTCTTTATTTTTTATTTATTTATTTTTATTTATTTAGAGATACAGCACTGAAACAGGCCCTTCGGCCCACCGAGTCTGTGCCGACCATCAACCACCCATTTATACTAATCCCATATTCCTACCACATCCCCACCTGTCCCTATATTCCCCTACCTATACTAGGGGCAATTTATAATGGCCAATTTACCTATCAACCTGCAAGTCTTTTGGTGGTGGGAGGAAACTGGAGTACCCGGCGAAAACCCACGCAGACACAGGGAGAACTTGCAAACTCCACACAGGCAGTATTCAGAATTGAACCCGGGTCGCTGGAGCTGTGAGGCTGCAGTGCTAACCACTGTGCCACCCTTCATGAAGCTTATTTTGCTCTGTGATGCAAGTAACTATTTTCTCCCTAGTTAACTCACTAAAAACCCAAGTCTTGAACACGCTTCCATATCGGATAGACTCTTCTACTACTTCACTCATACCTGGACAACAAGGTCCAAGGTAAGATTTCCACTGCCAAGTTACTGGTCAAAATGGGCTTCTGCCTTAGAGACTCATTGCATAATGTCCACACATTAAAGGCCTATTAGGACATATCTTCTGCTTCTGTGTGGCAGCAGCACAAGTGCACATCAATCACAATAAAGGTGAAAATCAGGGGCAAAGAACAATTCACTGGTATTTTCCAACCAAGCAGGAGGCTCCTGTTGCTTTAGGGTGTGAATCTTCTCTTATGGGTTTAGGAGGAGCCTCCCTGTCCCATATTTTGTGCACTTGGGCACCAATAGCATGATGCATTTTATGTGTGTCAATAAATACTGCTGATGCACAGTCTGGAGAAGTTACTTCCTGGTTTCTTTGGTATTTTGGGGTTCCTTTAATTGCATTATGTACATGCATTGTTTTCTTTTGCATTTAACTTTTTCTCTTTTCACCACTGACCAGTCAACAGCCATAGCCATAGAGCCATAGAGTTATACAGCACAGAAACAAGCCCTTCGGCCCATCATGTCCGTGCCGGCCATCAAACACCTAACTATTCTAATCCCATTTTCCAGCAGTTGGCCCATAGCCTTGTATGCTATGGCTGTTCAAGTGCTCACCTAAATACTTCTTAAATGCTGTGAGGGTTCCTGCCTCTACCACCTCTTCAGGCAGTGCGTTCCAGATTCCAACCACTGTCTGGGTGAAAAATATTTTCCTCAAATCCCCTCTAAACCTCCTGCCCCTTACCTTAAATCTATGCTCCCTGGTTATTGAACCCTCCGCTAAGGGAAAAAAGTTTCTTCCTATCTACCCTATCAATGCCCCTCATAATTTTGTATACTTCAATCATATCTCCCCTCAGGATGGGACTCCTTTCATAATTTCTCCTGGCCCCAGAGAGATAGAGGACAAGATGGGGATCCAGCACTATGATCAAAGGGAGGTTTGTCTGTACTCAAGGCTGGTTGCACAGAATCAGTAACCTTTAGTAGGCAGGACCATAGACCCCGACAGAGGGTAATAGCAGAGGACATAAGCTTTAATTAACTAGGCTTAACCTGAAAGGTATTTTCCAGTTTAAGATTGTGCCCACAAGCTGCCATCTTGTACCTTTCTTGAGCTGTTGAAAACTGAAGGAGTACATGCAAATTGAAAGACAGATCTTCCGGCTAGGTTGTTTAATAATCAGTTACAGTTTTATGGCCTTGGATGACATGGTGAGGTTTTCCATTGTATCTTACATCTTCTAATGTGCCTTCCTGAGGAATGGGTATGCATGAGATGTACAAACTAAGGTTCAAGGTAGTGTGAGGCTTGGTATGGGTGATGAGTACATATTGAGCATTTTGTGGCACATGCAATCTTTGGGTCATCCACAAGATACATGGTCCTTCTCAGTAGCTTTTTCCTGCCAGATTTCTTGAAGGATGCAACCTTCTTCGGTCCTACAGGTAAGTGTACACAGCAAAAGCCTGGTTGTTACCTACTGCCGGGAATAGTGTACTGTTGCTTTCTGAGAGGAAGGTACCCTGAAAAACTTCACTAAGCAATTCAACTCACACAAACCTCATAAAGCTGTATGTCTCTTTCCCCTTGATCAAACAGAAAGGAACACCTCCCCCCACTCCCCTCCGTCCCCAACTAGTTTAAGTTGCTGCTCATAAGGAGGCAGTGATGGTTGTTGCAATGGAGAAGTCCATGAGAGACATAAAGGATAGCCATGGCTTATCTGAGCAGAATCCAAGCCTAAAACGGCAGCAAGAGTAGTTATGAGTTCTGGAAAAGATTAGAGAGGGTAAAGTACTCAAGTGGGGAGAAATGAAAGGTAGGGTTATTGGGTGACAGGAAGCGGAGGAGACGAGGACAGAAAGGCCCAAGAGCGGCCAAGAGAGAGAGAAGAAAAAAGGTAATGAGCTCATGTCCAGAGCAGTGACTATAATGAAGACAGAGGGAATTCAGGTTACATCAACATGGCACAGCTTCGAAGAGATATCCTGGTCCTATACAGAAGGCCTTCCCTTTCACTCAAAATGTGTTGTATTGAATTGATCAGAACATTGTTACACTTGGTAGTCAGTAACTTAAAGTTACAATAAAATGTTACACTATCTAATTAACCAATTGTCAACTCACAGATATACAACTTCATTGGATCAATATTCTCACCAAATGCTAAAGTATTCCATGACGCAAGGCCCACAAATTCCCTCTGCAGGTTAAGTTGGCAAGGGCACATTTGTCAAAATTTCTGCTCTGTCATTGTGAGTTTTGCTGCTACTCACTGATAGAACATAAGAAATAGGATGTAGTGACATAAAAGATTAATTATACAGTGAGATTGAGATAATTACATGTGGAAAAACCCACTGCCGTAGGAGTTCTGTTCCCATGATTTGTAACCTCTCTGGGTTCTCTCTCGTTCTGCACGCGCCTCCATCCAATAGGTGTGGCAAATTGTTATTAGTGTTGCTATTCTGATGCTACTTTGTACTCTGTAACAGTTCAATAACACAACACAATGCCTCTTCTTCTCTTTCCTGCTGGATTTCTGCCAACTGTCTCTAATGCTTCAATGTGTTTAATGGGTACAAATAACGTGATAGTCATGTGAAATAAGTAATTCTACACAAATCCTGTTAAAAGAAAAAAAATGAACACTAGGTCTGTGTGATAACACATGCAACAACCCTACACACAAGAAAGGGGAAAATCATACATTACACAACAGTGTTCTATGCTTCAGCATATTAATAAGAAAAGAGATACATTAATAACAATTTCCCTTTGTATACCAATTTTAACATAGAAACTACACCCCAAGGCACTTCTCAGAAGCAAGAGGAAAGTGGACACTGAGCCAAAGAAGGAGAGATTAGGAGGGGCTGACCAAATTTTACATTCTCATCTTGTGTTTAAGCCATTTTGTGCTTATTGTTCGAGGTCCCATATTTTGAATGAGATGTTAAATCAAGGCCACATTTGCCCTCTCAGCACTTTTTGAAGAGAAGGGAAGTTCTCCTGGTTCCTAAACCAACGTTACAAAAACAAATTATCTTGCCATTTATCTCAGTGTTATTGGTGGGACCTTGCTGTGCGCAAATTGATTGCAACATCTCCCTGTATTACAACACGACTACATTTCAAAATTACTTCATTGACTGTTAAACACTTTAAAATATCCTGAGGTCATTAAAGTTACTTTAGAAATACACATTATTTCTTGTATTGTTGTATTACCCAATTCACCTGATATTTATCATATGACTTTTGAATCTCATTATCCTCTAACCTCTTTATTTATCAATGAAAACCCTGACACTGACACACTCACTTTTCCTCTAGTAGGAAGGTATTTAATTTCTCAGTTAAGTAACTCATTCTTCCGTTCAACTTTTTAAACTGCCTTTTTTTAAACTACTAAACTTGATGATACCCAGCTCTACCTCACCACCATCTCTCTTGACCTCTCAGCTCTATCTAAATTGTCAGACTACTTGTCCTACATCCAGTACTAGAAGAGCAAAGATTTCCTCCAACAAAATATTGGGAAGACCGAAGCTAAGCAGTGATGCCATCCCTCTCCTTGGCAACTGTCTGAGGCTGAACCAGACTGTTCGCAACTTTGGTGTTACATTTGACAATGAGATAAACTTCCAACCACATAGTTGTGCAGTCACTAAGACTGCCTATTTTCACCTCCTTAACATCATCTGACACCACTCCTGCCTCAGCTCATCTGCTTCTGAAACCCTCATCAATGCCCTTCTTACTTCTAGATTTGACTATTCCAACACACACCTGATCGGCCTCCCACATTCTACCATCTGTAAACTTGAGGTCATCCAAAACTCTGTTGCCCATGACCAAGTCCTATTCGCCTATCAACACTGTGCTCGCTGACCACATTGGCTCCCACTAAAGCAATGCCTTGATTTTAAAATTCTCATCCTTCTTTTCAAATCCCTTCATCACCCCTCCCTCTCTCTGTATCTCCTCCAGCCTTCAAGATATCTGCGCTCCTCCAATTCTGTCCTCTTCAGCATCCCCAACTATAATCACTCCAACATTGGCAGCCATGCCTTCAGCTGCCTAGGCCCAAAACTGTAAAATCCCCTCCCTAAACCTCTCGACCTTTCTTCCTCTTCATCCTTTAAGATGCTGCTTAAAACCTGCCTCTTTGACCAAATGTTTGGTCATCATCCCTAATATCTTCTACGTAGCTCGATGTCACATTTTGTTTGATAATGCACCTGTGAAGTGCCTTGGGTCATTTTATTGCATTAAATGTGCTGTATAAATATAAGTTGATGCTGTTATTGTTGTAATAATCTCAAAGGAACACTTCATTCCACTCAAATTAGCCAATTTCCAGTCCAACATTTGTTTTATTCATTCATGGGATGTGAGCTTCATTGGCAAGTGCAGCATTTGTTGCACTTTCCTAATTACCCTTGAGAAGATGGTGGTGAGTTGTCTTCTTGAACCACTGCAGTCCATGTGGTGCAGGTGTACCCACAATGCTGTTAGGTAGGGAATTCCAGAATTTTGACCCAACACCAGCAAAGGAACAGCAATATAGATCTTTGACATCTGCTCTCTTTACCTGTTCGCAAACAAATTATGTTATGATTACTATTTCCAAAATACTCTCCCGCCTTTAGGTCGCTAATTTGTCAATCTGCATAACCACAGTCAAATTTAGCAATGCATCCTTGCCAGATATACAATATACTGAGCAAGGAAGCAGTTCTAGATTAATCCTATTAACCCCTCTCCATTTTCAAGAACAAACTTTTGTTTTAATCTACTTTTAACAACTAGTATTCCTAGGTCATGTATAATATGTTTTCAAGAGGCCCTAGGCAAGCTGTTCCAGTACAGCTGGCAACTACCGACAATATGGAAACCTGTCCAGGTATGTCCTGTCCACAAGAAAAAAAGGGCAAATCCAATCCAGCCAATTACCATCAATCTATTCTCAATCATTTGTAAAGTGATGGAAGGTATCATTGACAGTGCTATCAAGCGGCACTTACTCAGCAATAACCTGCTCACCGATTGGGTTCCGCCAGGGGCACTCAGCTCCAGACGTCATTACAGCCTTGGTCCAAACATGGACAAATGAGCTGAATTCCACAGGTGAGGTGAGAGTGTCTGACCTTGACATCAAGACAGCATTCAAATCGAGTGTGGCATCAAAAACCTCTAACAAAATTGAAATCAATGGCAATCAGGGAAAAACTCTCCACTGGTTGGAGTCATACTTAGCACAAAGGAAGATATTTGTGGTTGTTGGAGGCCCATCATCTCAGCTCCAGGACATCACTGCAGGAGTTCATCAGGGTAGTGTCCTAGGGCCAATCATCTTCAGCTGCTTCATCAATGACCTTCCCTCCATCATAAGGTCAGAAGTGGGGATGTCCGCTGATGATTGCACAATGTTCAGTACCATTCGCGACTCCTCAGATACTGAAGTATTCCATGTCCGTATGTCGCAAGACCTGGACAACAGTCAGGCTTGGGCTGATAAGTGGCAAGTAACATTCATGCCACACAAGTGCTAGACAATGATCATCTCCAACAAGAGAGAATCTAACCATCTCCCCTTGTTACTCAACAGTAGGGGTTACCATTGATCAGAAACTGAACTGGACAGCCATATAACTACTGTGGCTACAACAGCAGGTCAGAGGCTGGGAACTCTATAGTGAGTAACTCATCTCCTGACTCCCCAAAGCCTGTCCACCATCTACAAGGCAGAAGTCAGGTGTGAGATGGAATACCCTCCAGTTGCCTGGATGAAAGCAGCTCCAACACTCAAGGACAAATCATGTCTAACTAACTTGCTAGAGTGTTTTGATGAGGTAACAGAGAGGGTTGATGAAGGTAATGCTGTTGATGTGATGTAAATGGACTTCCAGCAGGCATTTGATAGCATGCCACACAACAGACTTGTGAGCAAAGTTATAGCTCATGGAATAAAAGAGACAGTAGCAACACAGATACGAAATTGACTGAGGAACAGGAAACAGAAATTAGTGGTTAATGGATGTTTTTTGGACTGGAGGAAGGTTTGTAGTGAAGTGCCCCAGGAATCGGTGTTCGGACCCTTCCTGATATATATTAATAACCTAGACCTTGGTGTACAGGGCATAATCTCAAAATTTGCAAATGATACTCAACTTGGAAGCATTGTGAACTGTGAGGAGGATAGTGTTAAACTTCAAAAGGACACAGATAAGTTAGTGGAATGGACAGACAAGTGGCAGATGAAATTTAATGCAGAGAAGGGTGAAGCGATTCATTTTGGTAGGAAGACTGCAGAGAGGCAATATAAAATAAAGGGTACAATTGTAAAGGGGCTGCAGGAGCAGAAGGACCTGGTATGTGCATAAAAAACTGAAGGTGGAAGGACAAGTTAAGAGAGTGGTTAATAAAGCATACACAGCATCCTGGTCTTTATTAATAAGGCCATAGAGTACAAAAAAAGGAAGTTATGTTAAACTTGTATAAAATACTGATTTGACCTCAACTGGAATATTGTGTCCAGTTCTGGGAGCCACACTTTAAGGAAGATGTGAAAGCATTAGAGAGTGTATAGAAAAGATTCACGAAAATGGTTCCAGGGATGAGGAACTTCAGTTACGTGGATCGATTGAAGAAGTTGAGACTGTTTTCTTTGGAGGAGAAGGTTGAGTGCAGGTTGATAGAGATATTCAAAATCATGAGGGGTCTGGACAGAGTAGATAGGGAGAAACTGTTCCCATTGGTGGAAGGATCAAGAACAAGAGGGCACAGATTTAAGGTAATTGGTAAAATAAGCAAGCGGGAGTGAAAGGTTATCCGGAGTAGTGGGAATGTAGAGTAATCAGTTCAGCCATAAACTTATTGAATGGCAGAGCAGGCTTGAGGGGCCGAATAGCCTACTCCTGGTCCTAATTCGTAGGTTTGTATGTTCGTATGTCGCAATCGCGACATGAGGAAACACTTTTTCACATAGCGAGTGGTTGGGATCTGCAATGCACTGCCTGCAATTGTGGTGGAGGCAGATTCAATCGAGGCATTCAAGATGGAATTGGATTGTTATCTGAAAAGAAAGAATGTGCAGGGCTATGGGGAGAAGGCGACCGAGTGGCACTGGGTAAATTGCTCCTTCAGAGACCCAGCGCAGACATGATGGTCCAAATGGCCTCCTTCTGTGCTGTAACAATTCTGTGATTCTGTGAAGAAGCTCGACACCATCCTCGACAAAGCAGCCTATTTCATTGGCAGCACATCACCATCTTAAACATTCACTCCCTCCATCACCGACACACAGTGGCAGCAGTGTGTACCATCTATAAAATGAACTGCAGCAACTCGCAAGTCTCCTTAGACAGCACCTTCCAAGCCCACAATCTCTACCACCTAGAAAGACAAGGGGAGCAGATGCATAGGAGCACCACCACCTGCAAGTTCCCCTCCAAGCCACAGATCATCCTGACTTGGAACTACATCGCCTTTCCTTCCGTGTCGCTGGGTCAAAATCCGGAACTCCCTTCCTAACAGCACTGTGGGTGTACTTACACCCCAAGGACTGCAGCAGTTCAAGATGGCAGCTCACTATCATCTTCTCAAGGGTAATTAGGAATGGACAATATACGCTGACCTAGCCCGCGACACCCACATCCCATGAATGAATAAAAAAAACAAGGGAACACAGCAGATAATTTTACAGCATTGAATTATTGGCCTAAATTATGTGCCTCTGGAGTCAGATGCTCAACGAGGGGCCTGTCAACATGTTCAGGTGGATATAAAAGATCCAATAACACTGTTTGAAGACAAGCATGACCAGTGTCCTCTCCTCCCTCAACTATCATCATCATGTATTGAATCTTGCTGATTGTAAGTTGTGCAGCTGAAACAGAAGAATGTGGCTTGGAAGCTCAAAGAGGCACATGATTCACACCAGCAACTATCCTAAATTTACCACAACATAGTCAGCTGCTTGGATGTGACAGAGGAGCAGTATTTGAGCAAGTTCAATAAAGCAACTGTGACTGAGATATGCCATCAGCTCCAAGAAGTACTACAGGGGCTCATTGTGTCTACAGCCTGCATTATTGAAGTTCCCATTCAAGACAGCACTGGAGTTGTCACGTACTTAAGCACAGACTGAATTGCTCTACAATTTTCCACAATTCCATCTCTCTACTACAGACAATCACAGCATTCTCTTGGCTGAAATCCTGAAATAAAAGATATCACAAAATAACTATTCCATAACCAATTTATCCAATAACATGTCCAATAATAACTACAAAACTCAACTATTCTCCCTTGTGCTTTTCCTTAGTGCCTGTCTTGGTGATGCCTTTGCCTGCCCTAGTCCTCTTACTGTGCCTACAATGCCAGCTGAAAGGCTGCTGACTTTCAGTAGGGGAGACTGCAGATGGCCTTGCAGGATGATCTCAAGCAGCTCTGTGCCTTGAGAGCCAGGCTTCGGACTGCACCACCACGGCATGGGCAGCAGCAGTCTGGGTTAGCTGGCTGGCAGGCCTCAGCAAGGGCACTAGCAGAGTGGCACTGGTGGGAGCCCGAATGCTGTCATCCTAAGACAGCCTATCTTGGTTTGAGCAATGCCAGGTACAACGGCCTCAGTGACCATCACATCAATAACTCAGAGCACCGTTTCCTCCAAGGGGCTCAGAAATGCAGCCATGCCTGTCTCCTACCTTTTTTTGCTGCTCCCTCATGTTATGTGCTACCTTATGTGTTATGTGCTACCGGGTTCAATTCCGGGTACTGCCTGTGTGGAGTTTGCAAGTTCTCCCTGTGTCTGCGTGGGTTTCCTCCGGGTGCTCGGTTTCCTCCCACAAGCCAAAAGACTTGCAGGTTGATAGGTAAATTGGCCATTATAAATTGTCACTAGTATAGGTAGGTGGTAGGGAAATATAGGGACAGGTGGGGATGTTTGGTAGGAATATGGGATTAGTGTAGGATTAGTATAAATGGGTGGTTGATGTTCGGCACAGACTCGGTGGGCCAAAGGGCCTGTTTCAGTGCTGTATCTCTAATCTAATCTAATCTCTAATCTAATCTTATCCTGCAAGACAGAGGGACGGGTGTCAGTGGGTGTGCTGCAATGTATCTGGGTGATGTGGCTGTCGTAGCTGAACAGCTGGAAGTATGTGGAAGTTGCGAAATGTGAGAGTGAGGCTGATAGCAATGGTAAGTGCGTGAGGGTGGGGTGGACCATATGAATGTTAGGCATGAGTCAAGATTACTAGAGATTGTTGATGGGTGAGTAATGGGGTGTAGTGCATTGAGCATTGTGTGAAGTTGGTGGAGAGTCGGTAGCAGATGACATTTGAAGATGTCATAATAATGTCATTAATAATAATGAGGTTAATTTTGTTTAAAAATATTTTGAATCTTGAGGTGAGGTCATTGAACTTTTTCTGACACTGCACCCAGGCCTTTAGGACCAGACTCCTTGCACAGGCTCCTTGGCTTCCTGCTCCCACTGCCATCGCTGTGTATGTCTGGAGCACATCCTGGCCCCCTGCGGAAACATGACCTCACTTCTCCTTTGCACCTCCATCACTAAGGCCTCCAGTGCCGTATCAAAGAACCTGGGAGCCCTCTCTCTGGTCTGCTGCTCCATTGCTCCTCTTTCTTCCTTGTGAGGAACACTTCTGGAAACACCTTTTGAGGCGACTGTACCTCTTCTTTAAGATATGTAGGCTGGCTTTAAAAAGTGCAGGATAGCTTTGACTCATGCTCGCCTTGCACGAACCTGGGCCTCCTGCTGATTGTTCAGCCAGTGAGCAGTACATTCAGCAGGCCCCAATCATAGAGATGAACAGGCAGCACAAAGTTTGCACGCTGCCTGCAACACGTCGGTCGGGTGTGTGATATTCACGCATTGCGATCTCCACACTCAAAAATGAGCTATATCCAATTTCTAGTCCACAGAGTTCACATTCGCTATAATTTTTTAATGCTTGCTGACCTGAAAGATATTGTAAACTAACAAACCAAGCAATAATGACAGTTCTTCAAAGTAGTGTGTTCATGGGAAATGTTATAATGGTGATATTTAGTCATTTTTAATTTATTCATTCATGAGATGTGGAATTGCTGGCAAGGCCACCATTTATTACCCATCCCTAACTGCCCTTGAGAAGGTGATGGTGAGCTGCCTTCATGAACCACTTCGGTCCATTTACTGTTAGGGAGGAAGTTCCAGGATTTTGATCCAGTGACAGTGACGGAGCGGGATGGTGTGTGATTTGGAGGGGAACTTGGAAGTGCTGATGTTCCCACGTGCCTGCTGTAAAGGTTGTTGTAAAATCCCAGGAATGGGCTTTGTGCCTATTCTACTTTGGGATGGCTTTTTACAGCCAGGTTCAGCTGGGATCTTTCGGCAGTGCCGGGAAATGAGAATTTCAGGAAGCCTCCATGTTAAGTGAATGGCCTGCAAATTCCCACAATTTGCCCACGAGGATGTGAAAAATCATGCTCTATACCCCACACCCAAGCCCCAAAAAATGGTTACAGTGGAAGACCAGTCAAGTGTTTAGAGCCTTTCTTTTTAAAGCTGTGTTACGTTAGTTTGGGACTGTTCCACAGCTAACATTTTTTGGCGGTTCGCATTTTGCGTTGGATTTGTTTGTTCCTTTCTTTTTGACTTTCCTTCATTTGCTTGGAAGCATGGAACAGGGCACCGGATTCTGTACCAAGACACCACTTGTCACAGGCCTGTGCCTCCACATTTGGAATCCAGTCATTTTTGCCTGGTACTTTTTTCTCCCTATATTCCATTTTGCCATGACAAACTCTCCCAAATGATTCCAATGCATTCTAAACCTGAAGAGAAACTCCATGAATCTTTTGCTTCCCCATATAGCCTCTACGTAGCCACATTCCTTTAACTTTCAGCTAAAATGTTGCTGCCACCCTTTTCCCAACTCTGCATTTCCTTGCTCAGGAAGGAATGAATAAATGTGGTGACTCCAGAAATTTGCTGACAGCTCATTGAATACATTGTGCTTAGCCTGGACCACAGCATCATCCGTCAGACACAATAACCTACTTTTTCCAATCAGCATTTCAAATAACAATGATCAGAATATATGGGCTCATTTGTTCTTTAAGTAATGACATGGGACATAGTTATTTTTGTAATATTCGGCAGTTGTTTGCATTAAAATTTCTACCTTCTGAATTTTGTTTTTGTTATTTTATCTGTGGCCTGTTCTTTTACTTCCCTCCTTTGTATCTACTCACACATCTTTACAGCTTTCAGCACCATCACGATAAATGTTCCCATGGCTTGTGAAATGTCAAAGTTTTATATTCATTTCAGCCAAGTTGAAAATTACATACACTGGCAAGACAGGCAAGTTTGAAAGTTGTTCCCCACCAGAGCTCAAAATCACAAGTGGGCTTGTGTGATTGTGAGGCAGGTAACCAGTGTAATAAGATGTAGCCAGACATCTAACAGAAGAAGAGGCAGAGGCAAGTACAATGTGATGCTTTGGCCTTTAAGCATTATGAGCGCCGTGGACTTTGCAGTATACTCTTCTAAATGAAGGCAAGCATGCAGGTATTAATTTTAACTAATGCTAACAGTAGTAGAAGGCAAGGATTTTACCAAAGACTGACAAATTATTAAAGATAACCCGCATTTCAAAGTGTTACAAACGGGTGAAGAAGAGGTCTCAGGCTCCCCTCTTGCCCCTTTCCTGGTTTGGCCGTAACAAGGTTTGTCATTTAAGACACAGTAATTTTAGATTTCCACCTCACTACATTCTAACTGTAATGGCAAATGAGCCAATCAGACAGGCTTTCTTAGGTTTAAATGAGAAAGATGTAAGTTTATTAGCATATCACTCTAACTCGGTTAAAATTACTACTATATGTGACAAAATCACATTTGCACGCACACGAGATAAAGACATACAAATAGATAGAGGGGACGAAAGAATTGCGGGGTGGGGTCGGGGTGGTGGGGGGGGGGTAGTTGAAGTAGAGTTTGTAATAAATGGAATTCAGTTACTGAGTGACAATGTCGTCAATGGAAGTTAAGATCCTGGAATTCTCGCTGGGGCCCAGTGCACAATTTCAAGTTTGCTTCTCTGGTACCAGAAGGCCAAAGATATGCTTTGTCTGTAGTCCTGAAGTGTAGAATCTGCCACCGTGGCTTTCCTGGCACTTTGCTGGAGAGACAGACAGAAAGGGAGACCTTCCTTCTCCTTTCTGTTCAAATTGCAGTCTGCCCTTTCTGTGAGACACAGTTTAAAAAGACCCCACTTTGGCCAGCAGGTAGGTCATATGACCCTCTCTATGTGTGAAACAGCAGTTTCTGGGAGGGCCGTTGATTTCAAAGCTTTCGGAACACACACGGTGGGGGGTTGGAGTTCTGCCTCTTACACAGACAAAGAAGGTTGATTATCACTATTGCCCAGACCCATCTTGCTAATTGAATCAATTAGCACTCCCATTGTCTCTCTATTCAACTGTCTCTCTGAATGCAAATGTCCAACCATGTTTTCAGCTCTGTTGTTTTTTTAAACAAGTTATGTGCAATGTCCACTAAAAAAGGTTCAAGTAGTGTCTCATATGTCAAAATTAATGTTTCCATTTGGCAGATGTGATTTCCGTCACATCTCCAGCCCTCGCTGAATGAAATGAGAAATTAGGGGAGCATTTCATTGGAAGTTAGAAGGATGAGAAAATACAGGAAAGCACACGTGTATTTCCCTCAATCATTCTCATTCATTCAGAAATCTTAGAAATTGTTTCAGCCCATCTTTAAACACTGGCCCTTTTCCTTGAGGTGGGTCTGAGATAGTTATGTGTTGCCCAAGGGGTTTAAAGTTTCTTTCTATCAGCTTGCAATACATTGGGAATAAGCATTCCAATAAACATGTGATTTTTTAAAATTCATTCATGGGATGTGGGCGTCACTGGCTAGGCCAGCATTTATTGCCCATCCCTAATTGCCCTAACTGAGTGGCTTGCTAGGCCATTTCAGACTCATTAAGAGTCAACCACATTGCTGTGGGTCTGGAGTCACATGTAGGCCAGACCAGGTAAGGACAGCAGATTTCCTTCCCTAATGGACGTTAGTGAACCAGATGGGTTTTTACAACAATCGACAATGGTTTCATGGCCATCATTAGACTAGCTTTTTAATTCCAGATTTGTTAATTGAATTCAAATTCCACCTTCTGCTGTGGTGAGATTTGAACCCATGACCCCAGAGCAATACCCTGGGTCTCTGGGTTACTACTCCAGTGACAATACTACTACGCCACCGCCTCTCCGAGGAGGGAGGTTTAGGGTTTGCACATTTCTCTGATTGTCTAGGGTGCCTTTGTTCCTGTTGGGGTCTGCAGGGGGATGGGTATATTTAATTAGCTCAGCGTTTGAGCTCTGATCATGGGAGTCTGCAGTGGGTGTATCCACTCTGACCTCACTTTCAGTGCTCTTGTGAGTCATGCAAGTGCTGTTCACTTCAGGGTTCCCTTTGTTGGTTCCCTTTTCTCCTGAGTTCCGAAGAAGGGTCACTGACCCGAAACGTTAACTCTGCTTCTCTTTCTACAGATGCTGCCAGACCTGCTGAGTGAATCCAGCATTTCTTGTTTTTGTCCCTTTTCTCCTGACTCTGGGTGAGGATGCTTTGCTAATCTTCCCTTTGTCCTCTGGGACTTTCCTGCTTAGAGGTATTTGTCCAAATTCAACTGCACTCTCCTGCGGCACTTCAACTAGGTGAGAAATTACCCTCAATGGTTCTTTGCCCTCTTGAGGACTTTCTTTTTCCCTGCAGGTTTCTGCAAATGCTGTTAGAAACCCTGGTGAGGTGCTTCTGGTGTCTGCATTTACATAAGAGGATGTGGGGTCTAATTTTTCCAACATTTCAGGGTTAGCTTACCGGACGGTAGGGGTTTTCATTTGGGAATCCTCCCAAACCTCTTTTAACCTGTCCTCTTTGTCCTTTTTGACCCCTTCCTCTCTAACTCTCTGCCAGACCTGTGCTTGTCTCTCCCCTTTTGTTCTTGGCAGGGGTCCCTCACAATTTACCAGCCCTCTGCTGGAGGGTCCTCCAAACACTGGTGCAGGAATTAGGGATGCAGATTTCACTGCAGGTTGGGGCTTCCCCTCAACCTGGCACATGTGGCACGTTCTGCAATACTCCCTTACATCTTTGTGGAGTTTTGGCCAGTCAAACTGTTATCTTATGCAGTCTTTGGTTTTTCGTATACCAACATGTACAGCCATTGTAACCTCATGGGCCATTCTTAATATTTCCCTCCGGTACCACTGTGGCACCACTGTCTGATGAACCACTATCCACTCTTTGTCCTGAGGTCTGTGAGGAGAACTCCACTTCCTCATAAGTACCTCATTCGTTAAATAGTGGCAATCAGAGACTCAGTCTGCTTCAATTTCAGACTGGGCAGCCTGTGCTAACTCTCTAAGTACTGGTTCAGCTCGCTGAATCAGCTTGGGAAGATCCATTTAATCCATTCCCTGGGTCCTCGAACTTTCCAAAGAAAGTTTCAGACAGACAGACCTCATGGTCATCTGCCTGTAGTGCCAATTCTGTCTCCTCTGGGGGAGCTGGTTTGGCCATGGCACGATTCACAACACATTAAGGGGAACGTCGCCTGCCACTGCCCTGTCTCTCTGACCTCCTGCGGTCTCTCTTTCACTACTGGGAAAGCTACCACCTTCACCCTTGCCAGATCATTACCTGGGAGCAGGTCAACCCCATCCACAGGCAAACTAGGGGCAATCCCTAAGGTCAGTGGTCCCGAAACTAGGTCGCACTCCAAGTGCACCCAATGTAAAGGTACAGGCATACACTGCCCTCCAATACCATTCACCACCATTCTGATATTTACTGCATTCTTTGGGGGAAAGGTCATGCCTTTTCCCAGAAAAAGGGATCTGGTGGCCCCTGTATCCCTGAGGATTACTATGGGCTTGCTTGCTCCCCTTGAGGGATATGTATTCTGGGTCTTACTGCTGCTACAGTTAAAAACACAGCCTGCTCAGCTGTGCTTTCCATCAGGGTCTCTTCTCACTGAGCGGGTGTGCCCTGATTAACCCTGCAGGCTTTCCCCATAGTTTCCAGCAGTCAGCTCTTAGATCACCTGCCTTATTACAATGGAAGCACACAGGTCTCCGGGTCTTACTCCTACTTTCAGCACCATTCTTTTTGGCTGGAGGAAGGCCCCCTGTATGTCCAAATTTTCTTTCTAGCCCAGGACTGCTTGGGCTCCGATTACCTTCCTACCCTTTGTCCTTTTCAGATTTTTGGGGGTGACTAAGAAAGGTTTTCCCCTGGGGAACCGACTTGTAAATGAGAGTGAACTCATTAGCCAGAACTGCCTCACCCTATGTACTTTTTGTTCCTTCACATGGGTCTTTATGGAGAGTGGGAGAGAGTTTTTAAATTCCTCTAGTTAGATCACCTCTCTGAGGTTTTCATAGGTGGGCTGTACTTTAAGAGCCCTTAACTACTGGTCAAAAGCCAGCTGCTTACTTCTCTTAAACTCCAAGTAAGTTTGGTCAGCTTGTTTCCAGAGGGTTCGCAACTTCTGGCAGTAAGCTTCCAGTACTCGTTCAAATGCCCCGAGGATAGCATTTTTTGTCAGTTCATAATTTGATGAACTCTCATCTGGACACTTGCTTTGCAACAGGAGAGTCCAGCTCTCAACCGGCCATTTTAATTGTCTTGCAAGTTTCTCAAAAGTCACAAAAAATGCTTGCACATCTCCCTCACTGAATTTTGGAATCAATTGGGAAAATTTGTAAAACTCAGCACACAGCCCTGCATTACTTGTATTCTCCATATTGGCCATGCTCTCACTGGGGTTACTCTGTCGCCCCCCCCCCCCCCCCCCCTCCCCTAGCTAACTCAAGCCGCCTCAGCTCCCTTTCCTCCTGTTCCTTAAGGAAGGTTCTTTCTCTCTGTCTTCCAATTCAAGTGTCCTCTGTTCCAATCTTTGCTCATATTACCCTGTCTGACACTAATTCTAATCCTGTCTCTGATTCTTCGGGTTCGAGGGAAAAATGGTTGGCAACTAGTCTTAGGTGTTCCGATTTCCTAGCTTTGGCATGGAAAGTGATGCCACACTGCTCAGCCATATTCCTCAACTCCTCCATAATAGTGCCTTTAACTTATCCCAAGTTACTTCGCCCTGGCTTGGGAAGGTATTGGCTTCGGATGCGGATATGTTAGTATTCTAGCAACATAAACCATGAGAAAACCTGTACTGAAGACTTTTCTTTTTGATTGGGATCAATTTGATTTCCCACTTCCAATTTCCCATTGGTCTGTGGGTCCAATCCAGATGCTAGCCCCCAAATTTCTGTTACGACCAGGTGAGGAAGGGGTCTCAGGCTCCCCTTTTGACCCTTTCCTGGTTTAGCCATAACAGGGTTTATCTTTTAAGGCACAGTGATTTTAGCTTACCACCGTAGTGAGCATTTTCTCACTGCACTCTAATTGTAATTGCAAATGAACCAATCAGACAGGTTTTTTTAGGTTTAAACAGATGTAAGTTAATTAGCATATCACTCTAACTCGGTTAAAATTACTAAAATACGCAACGCAACCATGCTCGCACGCGCACAAAATAAACACACACACAAATAGATACAGAGGGGACGAAAGAATTGCGGGGGGTGGGGGGGGGGGGGTAGGTGGGGTTGAAGTAGAGTTTGTAATAAATGGAATTCAGTTACTGAGTGACAATGTCCTCAATTGAAGTTAAGATCTTGGAGTTCTCGCTGGGGCCCAGTGCACAATTTCAAGTTTGCTTCTCTGGTACCAGAAGGCCAAAGATTTGCAGATATGCTTTGTCTATAGTCCTGAAGTGTAGAATCTGCCACCGTGGCTTTCCTGGCACTTTGCTGGAGAGAGAGACAGAGAGGGAGACCTTCCTTCTCCTTTCTGTTCAAATTGCAGTCTGTCCTTTCTGTGAGACGCAGTTCAAAAAGACCCCAGTCTATCCAGCAGGTAGGTCATGCGATCCTTTCTGTGTGAAACATGTTAGTGTTCTAGCAACACAAAGCACAAGAGGTTCTGAAGACGGGTCACTGACCTGAAACGTTAACTCTGCTTCTCTCTCCACAGATGCTGCCAGACCTGCTGAGTATTTCCAACATTTCTTGCTTTTATTTCAGATTTCCAGCATCTGCAGTGTTTTGCTTTTATTATACAAGAAAACCTGTATTGAAGTATTTTTTTTTGATTGGGATCTATTTGATTTCCCACTTCCAATTTCTCATTTGTCTGTGGTTCCAACCCAGCTTCTGGGAGGGTTGTTGATTTCAAAGCTTTCCAGGGACACTTGGTGGGGGTTGCAGTTCTGCCTCTTACACAGAAAAAGAAGATTGATTATCACTATTGCCACAATCTTATCACAAGATTATCACAATCTTGTTAATTGAATCAGTGAGCACTCCCATTGTCTCTCTATTCAACTGTCTCTCTGAATGAAAATGTCCAACCATGTTTTCAGCTGTTCAGCTCTGTTGTTTTTTTTAAACAAGTTATGTGCTATTACATTTGCCTTCCAGTATTTTCTGTTTTCACTAAGGCAGTAAATGGGAATGGCTGAGTTAGTAATAGACACTTAAAGGGTGACATGGCCTAGTTTCATAGGATCATAGAAAATAGGAGCAACAGTAGGCCATTCTCCCTGTCGAGCCTGCTCCGCCATTCAAACAGATCATGGATGACCATCGACCTCTATGCTGTTTTTCCCCCAATATCCCCATTTCCCTTGATGTTGTTAGTATTCAGAAATCTATCGATTTCTGTCTTGAACATGTTCAACGATTGAGCTTCCACAGTCCTCTGGAGTAGAGAATTCCACAGATTCACCTCCCTCTGAGTAGAGAAATTCCTCCTCATCTCAGTCTTAAATGGTCTGCCCCTTATTCTGAGACTGTGTCCGCTGGTTCTAGACTCACCAGCCAGGAGAAACATCCTTTCAACATCTACCTTATCATGCCCTGTAAGAATTTCAATGAGATCACCTCTCATTCTTCAAAACTCTAGCGAATACAGGCCCAGTTTCTGCAATCTGCCATCCCAGGGATTAGTGTGGTGAACCTCCGTTGTATTCCCCTTTTGGCAAGTATATCCTTCCTTAGATAAGGAGACCAAAACTGTACACAATATTCCAGATGCGGTGACACCAAGGCTTTATACAATTGCAGCAAGACATCTTTTTCCTGTAATCAAATTGCCTTGCAATGAAGGCCAACATACCCTTTGCTTTCCTGTATACTAGCTTTTAGTGACTCATGAACAAGGATACCCAAGTCCCTTTGGACATCAACACTTCCCAACCTCTCACCATTTAATAAATACTCTGCCTTTTTGCTTTTTTCTACCAAAGTGATCACTTCTCACTTATTCACATTATATTACATCTGCCATGTTCTTGCTCATTCACTTAACCTATACAAATCCCCTTGAAGCCTCCTTGCATCCTCCTCACAACTTACATTCCCACCTAGTTTTGTGTCATCAGCAAATTTAGAAATATTACATTTGGTCCCCACATCCAAATCATTTATATAGATTGTGAACAGCTGTGGCCCAAGCACTGATCCATGCAGTATCCCACTAGTAACAGCAATCCCATCCTGAGAATGACCCATTTGTTCCTACTCTCTGATTTCTGTCTGTTAACCAATTCTCAATCCATACCAGTATATTACCCAAAATCCCTTGTGCTCTAATTTTGTTTACTAACCTCCTGTGTGGGACCTTATCAAAAGCCTTCTAAAAAATCCAAATACACCACATCCACTGGTTCTTCTTTATCTATGCTGCAAGTAACATCCTCAAAAAACTCCAACAAGTTTGTCAAATATGATTTCTCTTACACAAATCCATGTTGACTCTTCCCAATCATATCATTATTTTCCAAGTGTCCAGTTATCTTATCCTTTATAATAGATTCTAACCTTTTCCCTACTACTGATGTCAAACTAGCAAGTCTGCAGTTCTCCGTTTTCGCTCTCAGTCCCTTCTTAAATAGTGGGGTTATATTTGCTACTTTCTGGTCTGCAGAAACCCTTCCAGGATCTATAGAATTTTGAAAGATAACCAGCTACTATCTCTATAGGTAGATGCTACTATCTCTATAGCCCCTCCTTCTATATTCTGGGATGTAGCTCATCTGCTTCAGGGGGTTTATCAATTTTCAATCCATTAATTTTTTAAGGACTGTCTCTTTATTGATACTAATTTGTTTAAAGAAGTCCTTGGGTTCCCTAGTATTTGAGAGATTTTCTGTGTCTTCCTCCGTGAAGACAGACACAAAGTAATTGTTTAGTTTCTCTGCACTTTCCTCATTCTCCACCACAAACTCTCCTGTCTCCGCCTGTAATGAACCCATATTCGTCCTTGCTAATCTTTTCCTTTTCACATACCTTAAGAGGTTTTTACAGTCTGCCTTTATATTTCGAGCTAGCTTGCATTCATAATCCCTTTTCCCTTTCTTTATCAGTTTCTTGGTCCTCCTTTGTTGGATTCTAAATTGCTCCCAATCCTCAGGCTTATCACTTTTTCTGGCAACCTTATAAGCCACTTCGTTTGACCTAATGCAATCTTTAACTTCTTTTGTTAGCCATGTGAGATGACACGGTCAATGGGAGGCTTGTGAATATGGGCAAGGGAATTGAAGTGAGGGGAAGTCAACGACATGAACTAGAGGAATTTAGATGAAGGTTCCTCAGCAATTCTGAGGTAGATAATAAGATCTGAAGAAGAGGTGCGAGGCATAGTAGACAGTAAGGTGTTCAAAGGTAGAGATGGTGCGAGTGGAGTAAGGGGAGAGGTGAAAATGAGACATGGCAATATGAGTCATGCAGAAGTCATGATGGTTATGGTGTCGGACTTAATGGAATATGTAGTTAAGTGAATCAGTCTCAGTGAGGGGGTAGGAGTGATATTCTTGCACAATGCACTTTCAATATTAAACTGCGAACTGTAAACAGGATCCCCCTTGCAAACATTTTCATTTGTGCTGAATGAACAGATTTGTTCGACATGCTCAAAATACATATTAAAAATAATCAACTGATACAACATGTATAGCACATTTAACATAATAAAACACCCCAAGGTGCTTCACAGAAGTATTATGAAACAAAAATGAAACCGAGACACATAAGGAGATATTAGGGCAGACGACCAAAAGCTTGTTAAAAGAGCTTGTTTTAAGGAGCGTCTTAAAGGAGGAAAGCGGAGTAGAGAGAGATGGAGAGGTTTGGGGAGGGAATTCCAGAGCTTAGGGCCTTGGCAGCTGAAGGCACAGCCACCAATGGTGGAGTGATTAAAATTTGGGATGCTCAAGAGGCCAGAATTGGATGAGCACAGATATCTCAGTGGGTTGTGGGGTTGGAGGTGATTACAGAGATAAGGAGAGGGTGAGGTCATGGAGGGATTTGAAAACTAGGATGGAGGGATTTGTAAACAAGGATCAGAATATTAAAATCAAGGTGTTGTTTAAACAGGAGCCAATGTAGGTCAGCAATCACAGGGGTAAATGGGTGAACAGAGTTTGGTGCGAGTTAGGACACAGGCAGCAGAGTTTTGGATGACCTCAACTTTATGGAGGGTGTAACATGGGAGGCCAGCCAATACTGCGCTTTAATGGGCAAGTCCGGAGACATGGATGACGGTTTCTGCAGCAGATGTGTTGAGATGGGGTAAAATCGTGCGATGATACAGAGATGGAAATGGATGTCACAGCGATGACGCGGATTTTGGTTGAAAGCTCATTAGGTGTCAAATATGACACCAAGGTTGTGAACAGTCTGTTTTTTTTATTCATTCATGGGATGTGGGCTGGCTAGGCCAGCATTTATTGCCCATCCCTAATTACCCTTGAGAAGGTGCTGGTGAGCTGCCTTCCCGAACCGCTGCAGGCCATGTGAGGTAGGTACACCCACATTGCTGTTAGGAAGGGAGTTCCAGGATTTTAACCCAGCGACAGTGAAGGAACGGCGATATAGTTCCAAGTCATGATGGTGTATGACTTGGAGGGGAACTTGCAGGTGGTGGCGTTCCCATGCATCTGCTGCCCTTGTCCTTCTCAGTGGTAGAGGTTGCAGGTTTGGAAGATGCTGTCTAAGGAGCCTTGGTGTGATGCTGCAGTCCATCTTGTAGATGGTACACACTGCTGCCACTGTGCGTTGGTGGTGGAGGGAGTGAATGTTTGTGGATGGTGTGCCAATCAAGCAAGCTGCTTTGTCCTGGATGGTGTCGAGCTTCTTGAGTGTTATTGGAGCTGCACCCATCCAGGCAACTGGAGAGTATTCCATCACACTCCTGACTTGTGCCTTGTAGATGATGGACAGGCTTTGGGGAGTCAGAAGATGAGATACTCGCCACAGGATTCCTAGCCTCTGACCTGCTCTTGTAGCCACAGTATTTATATGGCTACTCCAGTTCAGTTTCTGGTCAATGGTAACCCCTAGGATGTTGATAGTGTGGGATTCAGTGATCATAATGCCATTGAATGTCAAGGGGAGATGGTTAGATTCTCTCTTGTTGGAGATGGTCATTGACTGGCACTTGTGTGGCGTGAATGTTACTTGCCACTTATCAGCCCAAGCCTGGATGTTGTCCAGGTCTTGCTGCATTTCAACACGGACTGCTTCAGTATCTGAGGAGTTGCGAATGGTGCTGAACATTGTGCAATCATCAGCAAACATCCCCATTTCTGACCTTATGATGGAGGGTAGGTCATTGATGAAGCAGCTGAAGATGGTTGGGCCTAGGACACTACCCTGAGGAACTCCTGCAGTGATGTCCTGGAGCTCAGATGATTGACCTCCAACAACCACAACCAACTTCCTTTGCACGAGGTATGACTCTAACCAGCGGAGAGCTTTCCCCCGATTCCCATTGACTTCAGTTTTGCTATGGCTCCTTGATGCCACACCTGGTCAAATGTTGCCTTTATGTCAAGGGCAGTCGCTCTCACCTCACCTCTTGAGTTCAGCTCTTTTGTCAATGTTTGAACCAAGGCTGTAATGAGGTCAGGAGCTGAGTGGCCCTGGCGGAACCCACACTGAGCATCACTGAGCAGGTTATTGCTAAGCAAGTGCTGCCTGATAGCACTGTCGATGAAACCTTCCATCACTTTACTGAGGATTAGGAGTAGGCTGATGGGGCGATAATTGGCCGGGTTGGATTTGTCCTGCTTTTTGTGTACAGGACATACCTGGGCAATTTTCCACATTGCCGGGTGCATGCCAGTATTGTAGCTGTACTGGAAGAGCTTGGCTAGGGGCGCAACAAGTTCTGGAGCACAGGTCTTCAGTACTATTGCTGGAATCTTGTCAGGGCCCATAGACTTTGCAGTATCCAGTGCCTTCAGTCGTTTCTTGATATCACACGGACTGAATCGAATTGGCTGAAGTCTGGCATCTGTGATGCTGGGGACTTCAGGAGGAGGTCGAGCTGCAAAATGGTTGCAAATGCTTCAGCCTTATCTTTCACACTAATGTGCTAAGCTCCCCCATCCTTGAGAATGGGGATATTTGTGGAGCCACCTCCTCCAGTTAGTTGTTTAATTGTCCACCACCATTCACGGCAAGATGTGTCAAGACTGCAGAGCTTAGGTCTGATCCGTTGGTTATGGGATCGCTTAGCTCCATCGCATGTTTCTTATGCAGTTTGGCACACAAGTAGTCCTGTGTTGTAGCTTCACCAGGTTGACACCTCATTTTGAGGTATGCCTGGTGCTGCTCCTGGCATGCCCTCCTGCACTCTTCATTGAACCAGGGTTGGTCTCCCAGCTTGATGGTACCAGTAGAGCTGTGAATATGTTGGGCCATGAGGTTGTCAGATTGTGGTTGAGTTGAATTCTGCTGCTGCTGATGGCCCACAGCGCCTCTTGGACGCCCAGTTTGCATTGCTAGATCTGTTCGAAATCTATCCCATTTAGCACGGTGGTAACGCCATACAAGACAATGGACAGTATCCTCAATGTGAAGGCGGGACTTCGTCTCCACAAGGACTGTGCGGTGGTCACTCCTACCAATACTGTCATGTACAGATGCATCTGTGGCAGGCAGATTGGTGAGGATGAGGTCAAGTATGTTTTTCCCTCTTGTTGGTTCCCTCACCATCTGCCTCTGACAGTTGCCAGAAGAGTGATGGAATCGGTTACAAGGGAATGGAGTTTGTGACAGGGACCAAAGGCAATAGCTTTGGCCTTCCCAATATTTAATAGAAGGAAATTTCTGCTCATCCAGTACTGGATGCTGGACAAACAGTCTGACAATTTAGAGACAGTGGAGGAGTCAAGAGAGGTGGTGGTGAGGTAGAGCTAGGTGTTGTCAGCATAGAAATATAAACTTTATTAATCGAGGCATAGAATATAAGAGCAAGGAGGTTATACTAGAACTGTATGAAACACAGGTTAGACTATGTACAGTTTTGATTACTGCATTAGAGGAAGGATGCACCAGAGATGGTACAGAGGCAATTTATGAAGATGTTGCTAGGAATAGATATTTAACTCTGAGGAAAGACTGGATAGGCTGGGATAATTTTCTGACCAGATGTACCTGTGGGGCCTTGTCAAAAGTCTTGCTAAAATCCATATAGACTACATCAATCGTGCTACTCCCATAGACACTACTTGTTACCTCCTCAAAAAGTTCAATCAAGTTAATTAGATACGACCTACCCTTAATAAATCCATGCTGACTGTCCTTGATTAATCCATGCCTTTCTAAAAGACAATCTTTACCGCCCCCTCAGAACTTTTTCCAATAATTTGCCCTCTGCCAAGGTTAGGCTGACTTACTCAGCCTATCCCATACTCCCTTTTTAAACACAGTACATTAGCTATCCTTCAGTCCTCCGGCACCATGCCTGTAGCAAGAGAGGTTTGGAAAATGATGCTCAAAGCCTCTGCTATTATTTCCCTTGCTTCTCTTAGCAGCCTGGGATACATTTCATCTGGGCTTGGCAATTTATCTACTTTCAAAGATGCTGAATCGCTTAATATTTCCTCTCTTATTATGTTTATATTCAATATTTCACATTCATCCTCCTTAACTACAATATCTGCATTGTCCCCCTCTTTTGTGAAGACTGACAAAGTATCCATTAAGAACCATACCGACACGTTCCAACTCCACACACAGGTTACCTATTTGGGCTCTAATCGGCTCTACTCTTTCCTTAGTTTTTGTATTTATAAAACATCTTTTGGTTTTCCTTGATTTTACTTGGCAATATTTTTTTATGCCCTCTCTTTGCTTTGTTAACTTCCATTTTAATTTCACCCCAGCACTTTCTATACTCCTCTAGGCTTTCTGCAGTATTGCGCTCTTGGCAGCTGATCTAAGTTTTTTTTTGCTGTATCCTACTCTGTATGCTTTTTGACATCTAGGGTAGTCTAGATGCTGGAGTCCCACCCTTTTTCTTTGTGGGAATATATTTGTTATGAACCCTCTCTGTCTCCTCCTTGAATGACTCTCATTGCTCTGACACTGATTTACCTTCAAGTCACTGTTTCCAGTCTACTTTTGCTAAATCACATTTCAGCTTAGTAAAATTTGCCTTTCCCCAGTTTAAAATTTATACTCCTGGTCTATCTTTGCCCTTTTACATAACTATACTAAATTTACTGAATTGGTATTGAGATGTACAAAATTCTGAGGGGCCTGGATAGAGTGGGAAGGGCCTATTTACCTTATCAGAGAGGTCAGTATCTCAGGAGCATAGATTTAAAGTGATTGGTAGAAGGATAAGAGGGTAGATGAGGAAAACTTCACCCAGAGGGTGGAAGGGGTTTGGAACCCACTGCCTGAAAGGGTGGTAGCGACAGAAAACCTCATTTTATTTAAAAGGTGCCTGGATGTGCATCTGAAGTGCTGTAACCTGTTGGAAAGTGGGATTAGACTGGGTGACTTTTTTTTGGCCTCTTTCAGTACCATAATCACTCTATGATTCTATTCTATTGATACCCCTTCCACATGCCCAGCTTCACTCCCTAAAACGAAGTCCAGAACTGTCCCTTCTCTTATAAAAGCAAAATTCTACAGATGCTGGAAATATGAAATAAAAAAAGAAAGTACTGGCAGCAGAGTCACATCCAACTCGAAACGTTAACTCTGTTTCTCTCTCCACAAATGCTGCCAGACCTGCTGAGTATTTCCAGCATTTTCTGTCCCTTCTTTTGTTGTGCTTGCTATATACTGGCTAAAAAAGTTCTCCTGAATACATTTTAAGAATTCAGCACCCTCTATACCTATTACACTGAATTTAATCCAGTTAATATGAACATTGAAATCCCTCACTATTACTGCCTTAAGGTTTCTGTACTTCTCAGCAATTTGCCAAAATATTTGCTCTTCTATCTCCCTCTGGCTGTTGTGGGGGGGGGGGGGGGGCGGGGGGGGTGAGGTGGGGGAAGGGGGTCTATAGTACACTCCCAGCAATATGATTGCCCCTTCTTTTTCCCTCAGTTCAACCCATATGCCTTATTTGATGATCCTTCTCGCATATCATCCCTCCTCACAGCTGTAGTTGTTGCTTTAACCAATATTGTGTCCCCGCCCCACCTTTTCTATCCGCTTCTCTATCAGGTCTGAAAACCCTGTCACCAGGAATGTTGAGTTATCATTCTAGTGGGGGAACATACTGACATTTGTGGTTTTTTCTTTTAATAAGTAGTCTGTAGCTCCTCTTTAATTGCTTGTCTTAACTTGCAGCTCTCAATTCTATGTGTGTTTTAATTGTAATAGATTGCCATAAGTAATTTGAAATCCCTTAGAGTTATTACCATGCACAGAACCACTAACCTGCAATCAGTAAGTTAATCAATCTCTGAAGTCATTAAAGTAAAAAAAAAATAGTTCTTGGCATAATCTATATTTATTGTTGAAATGTAAAAGCACTGATGTGGTACCCAGTAACCACAATTAAAATACAGTTCATATTCCATCGCTCAAGAAGTTCTCAGTTTGAATCCAACATATACTAAGTATGCTCTCAAGGCACATTAAAATAATTAAACTAATAGGATCTGCTGAGATCCAGTTGGTATGCCTAGGGTGGAACTGAGCCATCCTGATGGGGAAAGGTTCAAGGCATTATCCTTGAACTATGCTGAGTTGCTGATCTCAGCCAGTATGTTAATAAGGGCAATATAAGTGATCTCAGTGCCCCATGAGCTAAGCACAGGAAAAACAGTGAGCAAGGTTTTCCCGCTCCTAACTGCTATCCAGTGATCTCAGTTGGTTAGAGCGCTAGTGCGGCTGTCAGGTGAGGACAGAATCAGACTCATTTAAGGTGCTCTTCATTATTGAAAAACACCCGGCAACAGGTTAAGTGAGTGGGCAAAATTTTGGCAGCTGGAGTATAATATGGGAAAATGTGAGCTTGTCCACTTCGGTGGGAAGAATAGAAAAGCAGAATATTACTTACATGGAGAGAGATTGCAGAATGCTGCAGTACAGAGGGATTCAGGTGTCCTTGTACATGAATCACAAAAGTTAGCGTGCAGGTACAGCAATTAATTAGGAAGTCAAAAGGAATGTCGGTCTTTATTGTAAGGGGGATGGAGCATAAAAGTAGGGAAGTCTTGCTACAACTGTACAGGGCACTGGTGAGACTGCACCTAGAGTGCTGTGAACAGCTTTGGCCTCCTTATTTAAGGAGGGATATACTTGTATTGGAAGCAGTTCAGAGAAGGTTCACTAGGCTGATTCCTGTGATGAAGGGGTTGTCTTATGAGGAATGTTTGAGCAGGTTGGGCCTATACTCACTCATTGGAATTTAGAAGAATGAGACATGATCTTTTTGAAACATATAAGATTCTGAGGGGACTTGACGGGGTAGATGCTGAGAGGATGTTTCCCCTCAAGGGGGGAATCTAGAACTAGGGGCCACAGTTTCAAAATAACGCCTCTCCCTTTTAAGACAGAGATGAGGAGGAATTTCTTCTCTCAGAGGGTCGTTAATCTTTGGAATTCTCTTCCAGAGAGAAGTGGAGGCTGGGTCATGGAATATATTCAAGGCTGAGTTAGACAGATTTTTGATCGACAAGGGAGTCAAGGGTTATGGTGGAACAGCAGGTAAGTGGAGTTCAGGACACAATCAGATCTTATTGAATGGCTGAGCAAGCTCGAAGGGCTGAGTGGCCTACTCCTGATCCTATTTCTTATGTTCTTATGACCATTACTGTCAAAACTAGCATATTAAGAAATGCCAGAATGTGGCACCAGAAGGCATCTGTGCCGCCAACACAAGTCCGTGCCATCAACATAAGTCACGGGAACATTGTGAGTTAAATATAAACACTAGTTTCAAAGTGCAAACTTATTGACATGTAGACTGCACAGGGGGTCAGTGACATCACTGTAAACCACTATTTTATTGCTGCGATTTGTATTTATATGATGAAGTAATCTCTGAGGAAAATGAAAATTGTTTTATTGCAATAATATGATATAAACAAAAAACTGAAAAGGGCCTCAGCTATAAAATACCACTCCCTCACTGGACAGCTTTTCAGTATCACTGATCTTTATCTTCCTTTTCATTCTCATGACTCTGATCTTGTGCACCTACCCACCTCACCCTACTGACTAGCTCCTCATTTGTGCTGAAAGAATGCTTTGTTTATTTTTTACAATTAAAGTTCAAGTGGTAGTTTTTGAAAGATTAAGAAGGTGTGTTCACTGAGTGATGTGTAGTTCTTAATACATTCCTCCAGCACTAAGCTGTACTAACTGACCATGTACCTGAGTCTGAATGGGTAAATTCAGGAAGCGCCAAAACAACTTGGATCTGCCTGTGTTCATCTGACAGTTTAACATTGCATCTTAGTTATCTGTTCATGAGCTGCTTTCCAAAATGCAAATCACATGACCTCAGTTCCAGCTAAATTGCTGAAGGCTAAAGTATGGGAGTGCCTTTAATAGCATCATGTGACTCCTCGCATGACTTAAACAGCCAGCATTGGAAATTTCCATCCAACTATTTGCCTGCAGCACTTTGCTTCTTGGTTAAGCTGAAAAACACCATGACCTACTTGTGGCTAGCAACTCATACCGATTCCAGTGGATTTTCTCTCCTGCACACAGGATCTTGTATTTTGCGTTGCACTTGTCTTTCCCCTTTCTCTCTGTACCCAGAAAATATTTGTTTGCTGCAAAAAGTACACGGCAGGTAAAATGAAATGGAAGGGTTGTGAGGCAACTCACTCCTGTTTTGAAGGAAACTGATCTCCTTTGCACTCTTTGTATTGTTGACTTGGTGCTGTTTTGAACTGTTTTGTAATGTATTTTTTACAAGTTAAGTACATTTTGGAAATAATAAAAAAATAATTTCTCTCACTTTCTCTTTTTCACAAAATGATACCAGGGTTCAGAGGGTTAAATCATGAGGTCTGGTTGCGTAACTTGGCTTGCATTCCCTTTAGTATGGAAAATTGAGGGTGATCTGATTGCAGTGTGTAAAACGTTGAAAGCGTTTGATTGGATAGATATGGAGAACAATTCCTCAGATGAGGAAATCAAGACCGAGCGGACAAATCTTAAAATTAGAGTGAAGAGGAGGGAAATCAAGAAGCACTTTTTCACACAAAGATAGTTGAAATCTGGAATTTACTTCCTCAAATGGCTGTAGATGTTGGGTCAATTAGGCTTTTCAAGACTGAGATCAATAAGCTTTGGTTAGGTAAGGGTATTAAGGGATTTGGAGTTAAGGTGGGTAAATGGAGTGAAGGTACAGATCTGCCGCGATCTAATTGAATGGCACGGGGAGTTGAACTCCTATAATGAACTCCTATAAAACTGATAGGATCCAACCAAGCCTCTGTATTCCAGCCCCCTTGAAATGTACTTTCTCCTTTTTGATTAATTTTATATCCATGTTCTAGCATTTAGGTGTTTGTGAATCTGGATTCCCAAATCCCTTTGCTGCTCTACAGTTCCTAATCACTTGCCATTAAGAAAATATTCCGACATTTCTCGCACCCGGGGAGTGACACTACTGAGTTACCAAACAGGAGAGATACAAAGTGAAGATCAGATATTTCCTTACAGATTTTAGGGGGAAAAAAATCAAAGAAAAAGTCACCCCAAGATCATTACCAAAATTTCCCAAACAAGCAGCTCTGCTTATAATTTGAGCTGTACTTGGTGAAATGCTCAGTTTAGTGTTAATTAATGTTGAACTCATGTAAGATAACTTCAGACCTGATACCAATACATTACAGTCACTGAACTTGTCATCCTCTTCGGCTGCTTCGAGGATGACGTCTACTCAGGGTTGCGTGTTTCTGCCATGGGTCTTCAGGTGACTGAACAGACCGATTCATGACCCGCAGGACTTTAGGCACGTGGGGCAGGACATCCCACGATGTAGTGGGATCTAGAGTGCAGGATTTGCTTCCTATTCTTTCCTTTTCTGCCACCACTCTGCCTCATCATTCAGGCATTTGGACTCAAAGCATGATGCAGCTTGTTGGACATGTTATCGACATTTTGTATGATTGGTAGCAAGCTCCTCCCAGCCATTAATGTCAATGCTGCTGCACTTCAACGAGAGCTTCAGAGTGTCTTTGAAGCATTTTCTTTGTCCTTCCCTAGAATCCTGGCTATTTGAGAGCAAACAGGACCTGGAAGGCGAGACCACTTTTGGCCATCCGGACGCAGTGTCCAGTCCATAGAGGTTGGTTTTGCAGGGGTTTTGCCTGAATGCTTGTGCAGCTGGCTTCAAGAAGGACACTAGTGTTTGTTCTCTGGTCCTCCCAATGAATCCGGAGGATGCAGCAGAGACATTACTGATGGAATTTCTCTAGTGGCAAGGTGGTCCCAATCATCATGGCTCGACACATCATTGAAATCTGACCACCAACCCATCAAGATCATGTGGACAATCTCAGCGCCCCAAGGGCCCCACATTATACAAAGTCACGCGCAGGCATAAGATCATAAGATCATAAGAACTAGGAGTAGGAGTAGGCCGTCCGGCCCCTCGAGCCTGCTCCGCCATTCAATAAGATCATGGCTGATCTTTTCGTGGACTCAGATCCACTTACCCGCGCTCTCACCGTATCCCTTAATTCCTTTATTGTTCAAAAAGATATCTACCTTAGCTTTAAAAACGTTTACTGAAGTAGCGCCAACTACTTCACTGGGCAAGGAATTCCATAGATTAACAACCCTCTGGGTGAAGAAGTTCCTTCTCAATTCAGTCCTAAATCTGCTCCCTCTAATCTTGAGGCTATGCCCTCTTGTCCTAGCTTCACCTGCCAGTGGAAACATCCTCTCTACTTGTATCTTATCTATTCCCTTCATAATTTTATATGTTTCTATAAGATCCCCCCTCATTCTTCTGAATTCCAATGAATATAATCCCAATCTACTCAGTCTCACCTCATAAGGCAACCCCCTCAACTCCGGAATCAACCTAGTGAACCTCCTCTGCACCCCCTCCAGTGCCCGTACATCCTTTCTCAAGTGAGGAGACCAAAACTGCACACAGTACTCCAGGTGCGGCCTCACCAGTACCCTATACAGCTGCAACATAACCTCTCTGCTTTTAAACTCAATCCCTTTTGCAATGAAGGACAAAATTCCATTTGCCTTCCTAATTACTTGCTGTACCTGCAGACCAACCTTCTGCGATTCATGCACAAGGACACCCAGGTCCCTCTGCATAGCAGCATACTGCAACTTTTTACCATTCAAGTAATAATCCTTTTTACTGTTACTCCTACCGAAATGAATGACTTCACATTTATTAACATTGTATTCCATCTGCCAGACCTTTGCCCACTCACTCAATGTATCTATGTTCCTCTGCAAAGTTTCACAGTCATCTGCACACTTTGCTCTGCCACTCATCTTAGTGTCATCTGCAAACTTTGACACCTTACATGTGGTCCCCAACTCCAAATCATCTAAATAAATTGTAAATAATTGCGGTCCCAACACCGATCCCTGAGGCACACCACTAGTGACTGATTGCCAGCCAGAATAGCACTCATTTATCCCCACTCTCTGCTTCCTGTTAGTCAACCAATCCATGCTAATACTTTACCCCTAACGCCATGCATCCTTATCTTATGCAGCAGCCTCTTGTGCGGCACCTTGTCGAAGGCCTTTTGGAAATCTAGGTACACCACATCCACTGGGTCCCCATTGTCCACCTTGCTCGTAATGTCATCATAGAATTCCAAAAGATTTGTCAAGCATGACCTGCCCTTCATGAACCCATGCTGCGTCTGCCCAACGGGACAATTTCTATCGAGATGCCCTGCTATTTCTGCCTTGATAATAGACTCAAGCATCTTCCCCACTGCAGAGGTTAAGCTAACCGGTCTATAATTCCCCATCTTTTGTCTACCTCCCTTTTTAAACAGTGGCGTCACATCTGCTGTTTTCCAATCTGCTGGGACTACCCCAGGGTCCAACGAATTTTGGAAAATTACCACCAGTGCACCTGCTATTTCTCCCGCCATCTCTTTTAGTACCCTGGGATGCATTCCATCAGGGCCAGGAGACTTATCAATCCTTAGCTCCATTAGATTTCCCAACACTACCTCTCCGTAATAATGATTGTTTCCAGGTCCTCACCGACGTTCGTCTCTTTGTCAATTACTGGCATGTTATTAATGTCCTCCACTGTGAAGACCGATACAAAATACCTGTTCAATGCCTCGGCCATTTCATCATATCCCATAACTAAATTCCCCTTCTCATCCTCTAAAGGACCAACGTTTACTTTAGCCACTCTTTTTTGTTTTATATATTTATAGAAACTTTTGCTATCTGTCTTTATGTTCTGTGCTAGTTTTTTCTCATGTTCTATCTTACTTTTCTTTATAGCTCTTTTTGTGGCTTTCTGTTGACCTTTAAAGTCATCTACCAGGGTCAACAAATGCCAGTAAGGATTAATACACACAAATATATAGTCAGTAATTAACAAAGAACAAAGAATTATATTACCCAGTGGTCCTCTGGGTAGGGGTCATGACCTGTTGGCTGCCCGATCCTGTTCCTTTACCACCTTTGTCTGGCTTTTCTGTATATTTATACACCATCTAATCACCAACCATCAACCATGACATGGGCTGTGGCAAAAAAATGGCCAATCATCTCTCCTTACTTATTTATCCGTACGCTAACTTGATCACATCCTGATCACGTGCCAGGGCTTGTAGCAGCCAAGTTTTTGTAACTTATGTCAGCATGCCTTCAGATCTCATTTTTGACAGCTTTCTGCCTCCTCCAAATTACCCTCCTGTAAGTATGCAGGCACTCCTTCTGAGCTGTGATTTGCCATGACATGTTTAGCCTGACCCGTATGGCCTGGAATTTGTGACTTCTCAGTTTACGACCAGTAGAGCTTGTCCTGCATTTCATCACCTAGCACTCCTGCAAACTTACAATCACACAGAATTTGACACTGAGCCACTTACGAGATTTGATTTGAAGGCTTGTTTTCTTCTCCAGAGCTTCTCTTTGAAATGAATTGTGATCTGTCATCCCGAAACACCACTGATTATTCTGGTGATAAAACATAATTTAACTTATTCTATTACAGTAAAGCCCTGTCATAGGCCTTTATTCAGGTTTGCTTTTGAGTTCTTGGTTGTTATTTCAATTGCCAGCTTCTTTGGAGCTGTTTGTCAGTTTTGTCAGTTTTCCAGATTAGCATTTGTGGCAGAAAGTGATAAAATACAGGTTTGAACTGGTGGAGTAAGATTTTCTCCATGCATTATTTAGCAGAAAGTTACAAACCTGTCAATAAAGAATGCCCACATTTTCTGGTCAGCAACGAAGAATGTATCGGACCCACAGACTCAATATTGAAACATATGGAACTGGGTGATGTTGTAATATTTAGTCACTAGATACTCACTAAATGCATGTTAGGACTTGTTCATGCAAATAAATCTTCTCTTCTTTGGCCTCCTTGTCTCGAGAGAAAATGGGTAAGCGCCTATGGGTGGACAGTGGTTCGTGGAGCAGCGCCTGGAGTGGTTATAAAGGCCAATTCTAGAGTGACAGAATCTTCCATGGGCACTGCAAATAAAATTGGTTGTTGGGGCTGTTACACAGTTGGCTCTCTCCTTGCACTTCTGTCTTTTTTCCTGCCAACTGCTACATTTCTTCAACTCGCCACTCTTTAGCCCCGCCTTTATGGCTGCCTGCCAGCTCTGGTGATCACTGGCAACTGACTCCCACGACTTGTGGTCAATGTCACAGGACTTCATGCCGCGCTTGCAGACGTCTTTAAAGCAGAGACATGGACGGCCGGTGGGTCTGATACCAGTGACGAGCTCGCTGTACAATGTGTCCTTGGGGATCCTGCCATCTTCCATGCAGCTCACATGGTCAAGCCATCTCAAGCGCTGCTGGCTCAGTAGGGTGTATATGCTGGGGATGTTGGCTGCCTCGAGGACTTCTGCATTGGAGATATGGTCCTGCCACCTGATGCCAAGGATTCTCTGGAGGCAACGAAGATGGAATGAGTTGAGACGTTGCTCTTGGCTGACATATGTTGTCCAGGCCTCGCTGCTGTAGAGCAAGGTACTGAGGACACAGGCTTGAAACTCGGACTTTTGTGTTCCGTGCCAGTGCACCATTTTCCCACACTCTCTTGGCCAGTCTGGACATAGCAGCGGATGCCTTTCCCATGCGCTTGTTGATTTCTGCATCGAGAGACAGGTTACTGGTGATAGTTGAGCCTAGGTAGGTGAACTCTTGAACCACTTCCAGAGCGTGGACGTCGATATTGATGGATGGAGCATTTCTGACGTCCTGTCCCATGATGTTAATTTTCTTGAGGCTGATGGTTAGGCCAAATTCATTGCAGGCAGCCGCAATCCTGTCGATGAGTCTCTGCAGCCACTCTTCAGTGTGAGATGTTAATGCAGCATCGTCAGCAAAGAGGAGTTCCCTGATGAGCACTTTCCGTACTTTGGTCTTCGCTCTAAGATGGGCAAGGTTGAACAACCTGCCACCTGATCTTGTGTGGAGGAAGATTCCTTCTTCAGAAGACTTGAACGCATGTGAGAGCAGCAGTGAGAAGAAGATCCCAACAGTGTAGGTGCGAAAACACAGCCCTGTTTCACACCACCCAGGATAGGAAAGGGGTCGGATGAGGCACTGCTAAATGATAAGTCTTAATTACTGCCAAACAATCTCTCTGGCATCGATAATTAACAGTGACAAGTGTGGGAACCTTGTGCAGTGAGGGTAGAGATGCTGTTCTGGTATTTTAAAAAAGAAAAATGGAAAATGGAATTCAACCCGGAGAAGTGTGAGGTGATGCATTTGGGGAGGTCAAACAAGGCAAAGGAATACATGATTAATGGGAAAATACTGAGAAGTGTAGAGGAAGTGAATGTCCTTGGAGTGAATGTCCACAGATCCCTGAAGGTAGCAGGACAGATCAATCAGATGGTTAGGAAGGCATATGGAATCCTTTCCTTTATTAGCAGAGGTATAGAATATAAAAGCAAGGAGGTTATGCTGGAACTGTATAGCTCATTGGTTAGGCCACAACTTGAGTACTGTGTGCAGTTCTAATCACCTCATTACAGAAAGGATGTAATTGCACTAAAGAGGGTACAGAGGGGATTTACGAGGATGTTTCCAGGACTGGAAAAATGCAGCAATGAGGAAAGATTGGATAGGCTGTGGTTGTTCTCCATGGAACAGAGAAGGCTGAGGTGAGGTCTGATTGAAATGTACAAAATTTTGAAGGGCCTGGATAGAGCGGAGGTGAAGGGTCTATTTGTCTTAGCAGAGAGGTCAGTGACAAGGGGGCATAGATTTAAAGTGATTGGTAGAAAAATTAGAGGGGAGATGAGGAAAAACATTTTCACCCAGAGGGTGGTGGGGGTCTGGAACTCACTGCCTGAAAGGCAGGCTGAGGCAGAAACCCTCAACTCATTCAAAAGGAGTCTGGATATGCACCTGAAATGCCGTAATCTGCAGGGCTAAGGACCAAATGCTGGAAGGTGGGATTAGAATAGGTGGATCATTTTTCAGCCGGGGCAGACACGATGGGCCAAGTGGCCTCTTTCTGTGCTTTTAACTTTCTATGATTCTATGATTCAGCCCAAGAGAGGGAACGAGAGACAGCAAGACCTGAGAGCCAAGGTCCAGAGGATTAATTTAAATTATTGGTTTAAAAGGTACAAACTAAATTTTAACAGTGGAAACAGAGTTCTTTTTAAATTATGGACAGGTGGCTGAGACCTGTTGCTTGCAATTCCTATGGCACATGCAAATTTCAAGGCCATGTGTGTAGGAAGCGTCTCCAGCTGCTTGAGCTTGAACTCAGGATTTTCGAGCTTAATGGGCAGCTGGAGACACTGCGGAGCATCCGGGAAGCTGAGAGTTTGCTGGATCATACGTTCCAGGAGGTGGCCACCCCACAGGCAGAGAGAGTTCAGGATAACAGATGGGTGGCCATCTGAAAGAGTAGGAAGAGGCAGAAAGTCCAGGAGTCTGCGGGGTGTGTGCCACCTCTCAAACCAGTACTCAGTTTTGGAGACTGCTGGGAGTGATGAAGGAGTGCAGTCTAGAACATGGCATCAATAGGCAAGGGACTGCACAAAGGGAAACAGCAAAGAGTAGAATGCAGTCGTTATAGGAGATAGGCAGTTCTGTAACTGTCATCATGAGTCCTGCATGGTGTGTTTCCTCCCTGGTGTCACGGTAAAGGACATCACGGAGAGGGTGCAGAAAATTCTGCAGGGGGAAGGGAGTGAGTCAGAAGTTGTGGTACATGTCGGTACCAATGACATAGCGAGGGCAGGTATTGAGGTCCTAAGGTCAGACTTTCAGGAGGTAGGAAGGAAGTTAAAAAGTAGGACCTCAAAGGTAGTAATCTCTGGATTACTCCCAGCGTCGCTCACCAGCGGGAGTAGAAATAGAAAGATAGGGAGGATCAGTGCATGAACAAAGAACAAAGAAAATTACAGCACGGGAACAGGCCCTTCGGCCCTCCAAGCCTGCGCCAATCCAGATCCTCTATCTAAACCTGTCGCCTATTTTCTAAGGGTCTGTATCTCTTTGCTTCCTGCCCATTCATGTATCTGTCTAGATACATCTTAAAAGATGCTATCGTGCCCGCGTCTACCAGCTCCGCTGGCAACGCGTTCCAGGCACCCACCACCCTCTGCGTAAAGAACTTTCCACGCATATCCCCCCTAAACTTTTCCCCTCTCACTTTGAACTCGTGACCCCTAGTATTTGAATCCCCCACTCTGGGAAAAAGCTTCTTGCTATCCACCCTGTCGAAACCTCTCATGATTTTGTACACCTCAATCAGGTCCCCCCTCAACCTCTGTCTTTCTAATGAAAATAATCCTAATCTACTCAACCTTTCTTCATAGCTAGCACCCTCCATACCAGGCAACATCCTGGTGAACCTCCTCTGCACCCTCTCCAAAGCATCCACATCCTTTTGGTAATGTGGCGACCAGAACTGCACGCAGTATTCCAAATGTGGCCGAACCAAAGTCTTATACAACTGTAACATGACCTGCCAACTCTTATACTCAATACCCCGTCCGATGAAGGAAAGCATGCCGTATGCCTTCTCGACCACTCTATTGACCTGCGTTGCCACCTTCAGGGAACAATGGACCTGAACACCCAAATCTCTCTGTACATCAATTTTCCCCAGGACTTTTCCACTTACTGTATAGTTCACTCTTGAATTGGATCTTCCAAAATGCATCACCTCGCATTTGCCCTGATTGAACTCCATCTGCCATTTCTCTGCCCAACTCTCCAATCTATCTATATTCTGCTGTATTCTCTGACAGTCCCCTTCACTATCTGCTACTCCACCAATCTTAGTGTCGTCTGCAAACTTGCTGATCAGACCACCTATATTTTCCTCCAAATCATTTATGTATAACACAAACAACAGTGGTCCCAGCACGGATCCCTGTGGAACACCACTGGTCACACGTCTCCATTTTGAGAAACTCCCTTCCACTACTACTCTCTGTCTCCTGTTGCCCAGCCAGTTCTTTATCCATCTAGCTAGCACACCCTGGATCCCATGCGACTTCACTTTCTCCATCAGCCTACCATGGGGAACCTTATCAAACGCCTTACTGAAGTCCATGTATATGACATCTACAGCCCTTCCCTCATCAATCAACTTTGTCACTTCCTCAAAGAATTCTATTAAGTTGGTAAGACATGACCTTCCCTGCACAAAACCATGTTGCCTATCACTGAATAGCCCATTTTCTTCCAAATGGGAATAGATCCTATCCCTCAGTATCTTCTCCAGCAGCTTTCCTACCACTGACGTCAGGCTCACCGGTCTATAATTACCTGGATTTTCCCTGCTACCCTTCTTAAACAAGGGGACAACATTAGCAATTCTCCAGTCCTCCGGGACCTTACCCGTGTTTAAGGATGCTGCAAAGATATCTGTTAAGACCCCAGCTATTTCCTCTCTCGCTTCCCTCAGTAACCTGGGATAGATCCCATCCGGACCTGGGGACTTGTCCACCTTAATGCCTTTTAGAATACCCAACACTTCCTCCCTCCTTATGCCGACTTGACCTGGAGTAATCAAACATCTGTCCCTAACCTCAACATCCGTCATGTCCCTCTCCTCGGTGAATACCGATGCAAAGTACTCGTTTAGAATCTCACCCATTTTCTCTGACTCCACGCATAACTTGACTTGAGTCATGGTGCCTATCTCCTGTAACGACTGCATTCTATTCTTTGCTGTTTCCCTTTGTGCAGTCCCTCGCCTATTGATGCCATGTTCTGGACTGCACTCCTTCAGCACTTCCAGCAGTCTCCAAAGCTGAGTACCGGTTTGAGAGTCACACACACCCCGAAGAGTCCTGCACTTTCTGCCTCTTCCTACTCTTCCAGATAGCTATCCATCTATCATACTGAACTCTCTCTGCCTGTGGGGTGGCCACCTCCTGGAACATATGATCCAGCTTCAGATTCTTGGGGCAATGGGGCCAGTCCTCGGGCAGGAGGCACCTATTCAAAAGGGACGGGTTACACCTCCACAGGAATGGGACTAATGCCTTGCAGGAAGGTTTACTAGTGTGTTTGGGGAGGGTTTAAACTAAATTGGCAGGGGGATGGGCACCAGCATATAGAAGTAGAAAAGAGGAATAAGGTGCATAAGGAGTGAGAGTGTTAGATTGTACTAGAGAAGGAAGTAGTACTATATTAGATAGGAGCAGACTAAGAAGGACTTTGAGGAATATAAAGACAGGATTATGATGCAGCTATGTAAATGCACGAAGTGAGATGAATAAGATTGCTGAGTTGCAGACCAGGCAAGTTGGACGGAGATCGCAGAGGAGGTCAGCAGTCGTGGGGTCATCCCTCGACCCTGGCTGTGGTGTCACAAGCAGGTTAATGACCTCATGCATTCTGCCATAGTGAGTGCACCACTCATTGTTCACCCTACAGCCTTACAAGTGACAAGGTGTGGCTGTGAGAGTGGTAGAAAGAGCATGCCCACCAAGCCACTGGCAATGGCCAGGCAGCAGCCGCATGCAGGATGCATCCTTGTGGCACTATAATGGACAGTCAGGCTGCCACCAGAATAGGTGCTGTGCATGCCTTTGGTGGGCGAATAACAATGGTCATTTCTATTCTTGCAGGAGAAGACTGCCCACAACACCAACAAAAGCGTCAAGACAGGTGGTGGCGTCTCTTATTTGGCCATCCTGATGCCAGTGGAGGAGGAGACCCTGGAGCTCAGAGGCCAGCATGCCAGCTGGTCCATAGAAAATGATGAGACAGGAGTGGAGTCCTGAGAGAGTGAGTGGCCCAATGGAGGGGTACAATAGAGCCTCTGGCAAACACGAGGCATAGTGCTCATGTGTCCACCATTGATCACATGGAGCTCCACCTTAGGAGTAGTCTGAAAAATGTGATGGAATGCATATTACCCTGCAATTAATCTCTCTCACACAGGTCAAGGACAAGAGTAGACAGCTGCTGAACTAGGTAGACAGCCATCCACCTCTGAGGAGGTGGTGGGGGGCCTCAGAGGGTGCACCCAGCAATGGCCCCACACACTATGGCCCTCTCAGCCTGACTGTCTGGATCTGTACAAAAGTACACGTATTGGCTGGCCCTCTTGAAGATGGCATTGGTGACCATCTTGATGCAGCAATGAGCTGCAGACTGGGAGATCCCACACATATCTCCAGAAGATCCCTGGAATGATCCTGAGACATAGAAATTCAGTGCCCCGGTGACCTTCAGCACCACAGGCCACCACTTCCCACGGGCTTCAGTGCGTCCTCCATCCTGGCACACAGCCTCCCTGGAGAGGCACAGTCTTCAGTATGCAGGAAGATGAGCCTCTGACAGTAGACCCTCTTGTGGGTAACTTCTTCTGTGCACAAAAGGCTGGTTGCGTGCCCCTCTGTGCCCTCCTTCATCCCCTCTGAGGCTGACACTCCAGGTGGCTCTCAGGTTGCTGCTGGCTCACTGCCGGTGGCTGCAGCTCTCTCCCTCTCTGATGTTCCTCCTCACTGGAGGTCTTGAAGCCTAACTGAATGAGCCATGGCAGATAGCTGCACTCAGTTTCCAGGGCCTCTAACCCGTTTCCTCCCCACCACTACTCTATTCACACTACCACCACTTCCGATGGCACTCAAGCAGTATACCCCCGCTGTGTTGGCACATTTGTCCCAACTGCCAATACCCACACTGTTCCACCCTCCCTGCCATGCCACGCTAGCATTCCCAATGGCTGCTCTCTGTAGCTAGCACTCACCTCCTGTTAATCCACCACCTCCTTATACCCAATGAGGTTCTGAAGCCTCACAGCTCCAGTACAGTGTAAAATTAGAAATCTCTGTTAAAATTGCAGTTAAACAGCCTGTTAAACAGGCTTAATTACCTTCCCACCGCATCTCAGCACTAGGTCCTCTTGCCATGCCTGTCGCCATTTGGGAATATCCGGTTGCAATGTAAAGACGTCGGGCTTCCCTCCTGACGCCTTTCGTCGCGATATTCCAACTCCTCCCACCTTCCAGCCCATCGCCACAGGACTGGAAAAATTCAACCCCAAGTGCCTGTGGGGGAACACTTGGGTCAGAGTGTCATAAGGTTTAGATCAGTAATGGAGAAAAGCAAGGAACAAGTTGAAGTAGAACACAAGCAAAATACTGCAGATACTAGAAACCTGAAATAAAAACAGAAAATGTTGGAAATACTCACCAGGTCAGGGAGCATCTGTGGAGAGAGAGAGAATCAGATTTAAAGTTTCAGGTTGATGCATGTCCTCATCCCCATTGTAGAGCTGGTGCTGTCCATGGCTGAGATCGTGGCCAGTGGTGGAGCTGGAGCCATTGAAGATGACAATATCTCCTTACCTAATCCTTATTCTCATATTCCACTTCCCCCTCATCCCACAATCTCTTCTGATTTACAAGCTGCCAAATATGTATATTTGCACTTCTTAGATTCCTTCTTCCCCTCACCACAGTATTACCCTTGTGCCTTTCCCATTTCAGATCCTCAAGAAGTGCAACCTAACCAGGCAGTAAAGGAACAGCAGAAGACAGCAATGATGCAGATACAGGACCATCACTTGATTTCACACTCGCAGCCACCAGCTCAGATATTGCAGTGTGTAATTTAGAGGATTGCATTGAAGTGGGATCTGCATGTGGTGAGGCACTGGGCTCGAGTGAGCTGCAGTCAGGGCAGGGGCAAGGATGGCACAGGTGCCAGCTCGCTGGAGAGCAAGGTCAAATAGAAGTTCCACTGCAGAGGACTCAGATGAAGACTTTGATGGGGTAACCTATAGAAGAAGGCTGAATGTCATGCACAATGAAAAGCTTGGTGCATTGACTGCCCTGCCAGAAAGCCTGCAGTCAATGGTCAAGGCACATGGAGGAGTCTTGCATCAACTTGGCAAAGGGCTTTGCATAGATCTTGAACCCATCCTTTCCAGCATGGAAGTGGTGGCCAACTCCATCAGCACAATTGTGGACCCAACCACAATGCAGCATCTGATGGCTGATGTCGTAGCACAAGCATCAGCCACCATGGAGCATGAACCTGCTGCCCTTTCGAAGTCTCCACGCGAATTCGATGAATAGTCTTTACTTGATAGGCATTCAAAGAAGTTCAGTTGCAGCAGGCATCACACAGTTCTTTCAACACAGAGTATAATGACAGTTCTATATTTGGATTTTAAAATTGGTAGTCTATCAGTCAAAAACTTTACTGCGAATTCCAGAAAACACATTCAGTCAAGAGAGAGTCAATCTTGAAGCAAAGACATCTTAGTTTGGAGGTAAAGAAAAGGAATTTTGCTACCTCCAGAAATACAAATGTTCTTTTCAAAAGAGTTTTTCTTTCTCCTTGGGCAATTAACACAGCCTGCAGCTCATTGTACAATTTCTGCTGAGAGAATTCTTTTCCTTCAAGGCAAGGACATTCCCAGTTCAAACTGGTTTTAGCTGGTTTTTGCACAGTTAAAAGTTACTGTACACCATGTGACCTCTCTCTCCTGCTGTGGCTTGGGAAACAGGTGCACCTATGGCACACTGTTCGCAGGAATCTAAATCTTCTCTCTCTGTCTTAAAGGTACACTGTTTTTAATGGGGGAGAACAAAATGTTCCGTGACACTGTTTGATTACTTTTTGTACCCATGCACTGGCATTTAGGTGTTTGTGTACCTGGATAGCCAAATCCCTTTGCTCCTCTACAGTTCCTAATCCCTCACCATTAAGAAAATATTCTGACATTTCTTGCACCTAGGGATTACAACTACAGAGTTATTAAACAGGAGAGAAACAAAATGAAGATCAGATACTTCCTTACAGATTTTAGGGGGGAAAAAATCAAAGAAAAAGTCACCCAAGATCACTACCAAAATTTCCCAAACAAGCAGCTCTGTTTATTGTTGGAACTGTACTTTTTGAAATATTCAGTTTAGTGTTAATTAATGCTGAACTCATGTAAGATACCTTCAGACCTGATACAGGACCATCTTGCAGATACCATGTTACAGTAATTGATATTTTTATTTTGAGTATTTCTAAGTTCTCTGGGTAGGGGCCATAACCTGTAGGCTGCCTGATCTTGTTTCTTTACCACCATTGTCTGGCTTCACTGTATATTTATACGCCATCTAATCGACAACTATCAACCATGTCAGGGGACTGTGGCAAAAACAGACCAATCAGCTCTCCTTACTTATTTCTGCACATGATCTTGGGCTGCTAAGTGGCAACTAATATCTGTGCCACACAAGTGCCAGGAAATAACCATCTCCAACAAGAGAGAAATAACCATCTCCCCTTGACGTTCAACAGCATTATCATTGCTGAATTCCCCCATTATCAACATCCTGGATGTTACCATTGACCAGAAGCTTAACTGGAGCAGTCATATAAATATTGTGACTACAAAAGCAGGTCAGAGGTGGGAAATTCTGTTGTGTATTGTTGTTCTATGCTGTAGTGCTGCTGGGGCATTCTGGAGAAAGTCTCAAACTCAGGATAAGAACTTTTTATTATTTAAATAATACTATGTACACTCTCATCAAGCCTCCTAAGTTAGAATCCTTTGTGCTGCTACCTCTTCTTCTCCCAAGCCTAACCTCATGTGACTGTTACATCTTCACTCTTATAGTGGGAGGGGTTGCTCTCACTGTTGTCAGCATTAATCCTTTACTTCCTTATACTACATCTCCCCGCAAGGGCTGAATTTTATGCCGCCCCAGTGGATCGGATGGTGGCGTGGGGGGGGGGATGGGGGCAGCGTGAAATTGAGCGGGAGGCTCTGGGAGGCCTTTCTGCCCCGCTTCTGCTTCCACCAACTTTATGGCGGGGGGAGGGGAATGGCCTGCTCACCCGAGGCCAAGCAAGGCCCTTATGTGGACACTTAACGGCCACTTAAGGGCCCTTGCCCGCCTCCACGGGTCTTTTACCCAACCCACTCCTGGGACCCAAGACGCCCCCTCTCCCCCCAAATGACCATCCTAGCCTCACCATGACACGACCGATCCCCCTGGTGAGGCATGCCCAACTGACCTTCACTCCTGGCTCCATATCGTCGGCTGGGCTGCAGTCCCAGCAGTGGACACCACTCCCGGTGGCGTTGCTGGGACTAAGAGCTGCAGGTCCGCTGATTGGCCAGCAGCTCACTGAGGCGGGACTTCCTCCCTCAAGGGGGTGGAAGTCCCGCCTGGGGACAATTGAAACCCGGGGACCCATAAAATGCAGGACGGATCCCCGGGCTAGGTGGAAGTGGGTCCGCCACCGACTTTTACGTTGGTGGCAAATTCCCACCTGCCTAAGGTAAAATCCAGCCCCAAGTCTTTATCCAACACTTTCTCAAACATGTATATATACTTGATTTATCTACTACCCTGTCTCCCCCCAAGTCTCTGACTTCACAGATTTAGCCTGGTTGGAGGTTTGACAACTTTCCCCAATCTGGTTGTAGTTTGACTGGGATGATCAGTAGTTTTCCTTGTACATCTGGATCGCTGGCTTTGATGGCCTTTATAATGGATTGTGGCATTCTGTTTGGTTTGGGTTTGTTCACCTTCATCTGGGTCTTCCAAATGAAGATTGGCTGTTGCTTTTGGGGAATAGGGATAATATTTCTCCTATTTCTTCATGTTTCCATCAGTCATGTGTACCACATACGATCGCTGGTAGTTTTCATGTCTGTGGATTATTGTACCTTCCCTTTCGAGGTCACGTATCCATACTCTTTGACCGTTAAGCAATTTGGGTAAGTTACTGGCTTGAAACCTTCTAATATCATTTCGGGTTTGTTGCCTTCTATAAGAGTTTCCCCTGTCTCTTACTTTCTCATGTATGGTTAGAAATTGAGCGGTTAACTGGCCTCTGTATCGCACAAATCTGACAGTTCTGGATCACGTTCTCTATGTCCTTAGATATTCCAGGCCCACATACTGAAGATTGTGCCCGCGTTCTGCACTTGGTTATTCCCAAATGCCCTTGGTGTAGACAATCGAAGATCTCTGATCTCAGTGAACTAGGAATGACTAGTCTGTCTTTGTAAACTAACAAGTCATTGATAATAGTAAAGTAGTTCCTATACTCAAAGAACATTTTCATTGTTCTCCCATCTGGATGTTCTTGTGGCCACCCTTGTGTGCAATACTGCCATATGCAACTACATTCTTCATCGCCTTTTTGAGCTTGATGTATTTCTTGCAACTTCTGTGTGCTTGCTGGCCAATTTTGTGCTGTATGTTGTGAATATGATTCTATCTCGCATACAAAATTCACATCTTGCTGTGTTGGATGATCTACCGTCACCCATGATAGCACATCGGCTGACGTTTGCAACTTTCCTTGGGCATATACTGTCTCTTACATATATCTCATCACCTTAGACAAAATATTTGTATTCATGGAGTCATTTTTGCAATTTTCTTTCCGTCTAACAAAGGTTTATGGTCTGTCTTGATGACGACATTCAATCCAACTATGTGGTCAGAAAACTTTTCACACGCCCATGTGATGGCTAGTGCTTCTTTTTCTATTACTGCATACCTTGTCTCTGTGTCTGACAAAGCTCTCGATGCATAGAATATTGGTCTATGGGAACCATGAGGTCGCTCCTGAAAAGGAACTGCCCCTCACCCAGTTGAGGAGGCATCTGTCACTATCGGCGTAGGTCGGGTAAGGTTGTGGTGTGCCAAGATGTCCGGTGATATAAGCTTCTCTTTAATCCTCCAGAATGCTTGTTCTTGGTGGGAATTCCAACACCACGCTTGCTGTTTTTAAGAAGTTATCGCAGCGGTTCAGTTATCTGTGCTAAGTGAGGTAGAAACTTTGCTAATTGATTTACCATTTCCAGGAATCTCTGAAGCTGCTGAACAGTAATAGGAATAGGAAATTCTGTAATGGCCCCTGTCTTATGTGGATCTGCTGTTCTACCTTCACTGCTCACTATGTGTCCGAAGAAATGAATTGAGGTCTTGGAAAGTTCGCACTTCTCATTCAGAGTTAGTCCTGCTTTTTGAAGTCGCTGCAGAACTGCCTGAACTCTTTTTGTCATGTTCCTCTACTGACTGTCCATGTATCAGGCTGTCATCCATGTGACAAATAACTCTTTTGAGTCCTTGTAAGATGTTAGACATGGACCTTTGAAAGATCTTTGGTGCGGAAGTTATTCCAAACAAGAGCCTATTGAAACTTAACCTCCTGAAAGGTGTTATAATTGTGGTTAGTAATCTTGAGGTCTCAGCTAGGGGTACCTGCCAAAACCCACTATTAGCATCGAGCTTTGTAAACATAGTGCTCTGAGGGAGTTTCACTAAACTGTGGACATTGGGTGAATCTCACGCGCTATTGCTTCGTTGAGCTGTGTTAAATCCATGCAAATATGCAGAGTTCCATTTTGTTTTGGGACAGGAACCATGGCCGAACACCACTCCATTGATTGTGTTACAGGAGAGATAACCCCTGTTCTTGTCATCTCTTCCAATTGGTCTTGAACTTGGTTTAATAATGGAAGAGGTATCTTTCTGGGTGTAAAGATACACACTGGCCTGGCCCCTTCCTTGAGTGTGATTCTATACTCTGTCTTCCAAGGCCTGTGAACAGCTTCAGGTATTCTGCTTGGAAGCAATTATTTACCTGTGTTTGCTTGACTTTGTCAATCCTCTTGATCAAATTTGATCTTAGAGTAGGTTAAAGGGTCGGCAAAACATCGTGGGCCGAAGGGCCTGTACTGTGCTGTACTGTTCTATGTTCTATGTTCTAAATGCAGGTCTAAGCATGCTTTCTACTCAGTAAGGAAAATTCTTGATTATGCAAGATATATAAGGTCTCCATAATTTGTCTCCCTCTATATTGGAGAGTTGCTTGAAGTTTACTTTTTGCTTTCAGTTGTGTCTCTCTTGGACCATGCAACTGTATTCGCTGGTTGTAGGCAATGTCTCATCAACCATGGCTCTTGGTCTGACAGAACTGTGACACTAGCACCTGTGTCCAGTTTAAAATTCATAAGATGTCCATTTGCGTAGATGTCCACCGTCCAGAATCCTTGGTTTGGGTCATTAATATCTCCTAGTAAATCTCCTCGTTCTTTGATGTCTGGCTATTGTTGCACTTGATTCACTGCTCTTTGCATGAAATTCTTATGCTTTGCACTCTTGAACAGAGAAAATTTACTCTGGCACATTTTCCCATAATGTCCAGTCTTTTTACAATAGTAACACTCGGCTGTTACTACTCCCACCTGTGGTTCTTCCTGGCTCCACAGTGTTGGCATGGTTTCCCTGTGTCATGCACCTTTTCACTTGTGTCTGTCTTCTTTTCCACAAAGTGTTTCTCTGAATTTGGCTTCACAATCTGTACAGTCAATGGACTTCTTTTCATCGACGACTTGTCTTCAGCCCGCAGAATGGCCCTATTTTGTTTGCGTACTTCAGCCTGTCTTACAATTCGAATGGCCTTTTCGAGTGTAAGGTCCTCTTTCAACTGCTAAAGGTCTGACAAGGATTCATCAGCTATGCTGACAACTATTTGGTCTCTTATTAGTTCTGCCTTAAATTTGCCATATTCGCATCCCTCTGCCAATCTGTACAGATCATTTATATAAGAGTCCACAGATTCGCCTATCTTCTCTGCCCGCCTGTTAAATTTGGCTCTTTCAAGAATCTTATTGCTGTGAAGATTGAAATATTTATCAAAAGCTCGAAGTACATCTTCAAATTTATCAGAAGCCTTATTTATCCCTTGTCGCACTATCACGTCGCCTGCAATCGCTCCATTGAATATAAAAGGGATTCACTTGTTCTACTTCTTATTTGGTATGGAGTTAGAAGGCAATCCTAAATCATAGGAATCTTTTTCTCCATAAGGCCCAATTTTGTACCGGATTGGGTCCTTCTTGATTGTGGAAACCTTCAGGCATTTCGAATTTTGAATCCATACTGCTTTCTTTGTTTTTGCAAGGCTTTGTTTTTAAATCTTTCAGGCTTAGATGGAGGTGTTCAAAGTCTTTCTGAGGATTTCCCACGCTTTCTGTCCGCGTTCTGGTTGTATAATGGCTGCCGACTCCACCTGACTCCTGAGTCACCTTTTCATCCAAGATCGACTTCTCTACCCATGTTTTTGACCGAGTGTACTGTTAACTGTTAATGGCCCCTTTCAAAATCTCTCACCTGATCCTGGACCATCGCCCAGCACTGAAACTTGGACCCGATCGCTAGATCTGGATGTCCCATTGCAGACACCCATGCTTCTGTGGTGCAGTCTGAGAGGCTGCATGTCTGTCTCACCAACTGTCCACGTCATCTGTGGCTATGGAGTAGTTCTTGAGTTCATTGCTGTCCCCCGACTGGATCTGCTGTTCTCCTGGTGCACCTTCAGGATGTAAGAAGATCTACAAATCTTCCTTGTCATTTTAACCAGTGCCACCACGTTGTGTGCTGTTGTTGTATTTTGTAGCAGAGCTAAGGTGTTCTGGTGAAAGTCTCAGACTCAGGATAAGGTCAATCAAGAATGCTTTATTATTTACATAATCCTGTATACACTCTCATCAAGCCTCGTAAACTAGCATCCTTCTGTGCTGCAACCTCTTCTTCTCCCAAGCCTAACCTCATGTGACTGTTACATCGTCACTCTTACAGTGGGAGTGGTTTCTCTCAATGTCCAGCATTAACCCTTTACATCCTTATACTACAAATTCTGCGGCAGGTAACTCATCTCCTGACTCCCCAAAGCCTGTCCACCATCTAAAAGGCACAAGTCAGGAGTGTGATGGAATACTCTCCACTTGCCTGGATGGGTGCAGCTCCAACAACACTCAAGAAGCTCAACACCATCCAGGACAAAGCAGCCCACTTGAGTGCCACCCCATCCACAAACATTCACTCCCTCCACCACCGACGCACAGTGGCAGCAGTGTGTACCATCTACAAGATGCACTGTACCAATGCACCAGACTCCTTAAACAGCACCTTCCAAACCCGTGACCTCTACCACCTAGAAGGATAAGGGCAGCAAATGCATGGAAACACCACCACCTGCAAGTTCCCCTCCAGTCACACACCATCCTGACTTGGAACTATATCGCCGTTCCTTCACTGTCACTGGGTCAAAATCCTGGAACTCCCTTCCTAACAGCACTGTGGGTGTACCTACCCCATGTGAACTGCAGCGGTTCAAGAAGGCAGCTCACCACCACCTTCTCAAGGGCAATTAGGGATGAGCAATAACTGTAGTGCTCGCCAGCGACAACCACATCCCTGGAACGAATTTAAAAAAAATGCACAAAATGCAACGATTAAGGTTGGTGAGCTACAAGCAGGTACTGACTTTCTGTTAAAAAAAGCCTGCCAGAAAACCCCGGGTCTGTTGGGGAATGGCTGATCCCGATGTCAGCAGCTGTCAGCTGTGAAACATAAGATTCTGAGCAGGGTTTGACAGGGTAGTTGCTGAGTCAAGAGTTATGGGGGGAGGCGGGGGGGGGGGGGGGAGGTGGGGGAGGAGGGCAGCAGGAAAGTGGAGTTAAGGCCACAATCAGATCAGCCGTGATCTTATTGAATGGCAGAGCAGGATTGAGGGGTGGAATGGCCTCCTCCTATTCCTTATTCCTATGATCCTATGACTGGTCTTGCTGTTGCCTTCAGGGATGGAGATCAGAGGGCCATTGTTGGCAAAGGCATGTTTTCCTGGTGGCACCCTGCTTTTCTGATGCCATTGCAGAGAGGAGAGAGGCGTTCTTCCTGGCTTCAGAAAGGAGAAATATGCTCAGAGAGACCAAGAGGGCTTGGATGGAGATGGCCACAGAGGTCAGGATCCAGGGACTCACGAGAAGGATGTGGGTCCAGTGTAGGAAAAGGTTCAATGACCTCTTGCAGTCTGGTAAGGTAAGTGGCCAGCAGCACCCAATTGATTGGGTACCAACTCTCTAAGCACCAGAATGCAAGTGAGCTGACCTCACAGAATGTCCATAGTTCTCCCTAACATTGTCAGATCAGTCGCAACACTGAGACACAGCCACTCACATATGGAGCGACAGTCAGATGGGAAAATCACTAAGGGGAACACCATCCCACGTGTATGCCATGCTTAAAAAGATGAGGAAGAGCAGCCTACTTATGAATCACTCTCCACTCATCGTGCAGGAGAAGTGACCCCATAATGCTCGTGAAATGGCCAGAACGTGTGGTGGAGTGGCCCAACTGCACACCTTGACCCCGATGGAGGAGGCGCCACTGGAGATCGTCAGGATGCCTTCAGGGATGTGGGGGGGGTTGGCGTGACAGGAGGCCGTGAGTAACAGAGTCATTGGAAAGCTCTTTCTTGAGATGAAGGGCATGGAGGAGACTCCTGCCCAATGCATGCTATGGATCTTAAAACAGTGTCGTCTGAGAGATTGGTGGTGCAGGGGCACTTGTTGAGTAGGACGAGTCTTGAATTCCATTTTCCTGTGTTTCCCCAGGGCCAGTTGCAGAGGGGGAACTAAGTGGACCTGCCCAATCAGCACCGCCATCCTTGGCCGGGTGGTGGGGGGACACCCCCATTACATCATGCATCGACACCTTCTACCAGTGCAGTGACACCTCGGTTGGGCCCCAGAGTAGCGTAGAAAGGGAAGCACTGATTGAACCTCACATCACACATGAGCAGGAGGAGGAGGGAGAGGCAGAGCCAGCTGTGGGCGACCCCCCTCAGAGGACGGAGGACAGACACAGCAAGGCTTTGCTAGGTGAAGATGTCTTGGGTGCTGCAAACAAGGAGGGTCTTCCTCGAGAAGCAGAGACAGATAAGTTCCTGTTTGTCAGATTTCCCTGAGGACTTGAGGAGCCATGGGCAGGCAATGGAGGTGTCCATGCAGCACATGTGCTCTGTCATGACTCAGGGATTCAATTGCATGAGCTGCTCCATGGAGAGATTGGGCAACCTCTTGGAGAGCCAAATGCAGCACAACTCTGAGTGAGTGCAGGAGTAGCGGGCAGATATGCACAGAAAGAGCGAGACTCTTCGTAGTATAGACCGTGCAGTGTCGTAGATGGCACTGAGATGCTCGGAGTGAATGCCAGCTGCATCCCAATCGGTGGCCTCATTAAGCATTCAGGGTCACCAGGAAAGGACTGAGATGGTTGAAGTTGCAGATGAAAGGGCCACCTTTCAGGGGACACTGGAGTCACCCTTCGGCCCCTCGCCCCCTCCAACTCAGGAGCCATCCGTGTGTCAAGGCCCTGTGACAGAGGCAGCCCCTCCAATGACGCAGGTGCAGCAGCCAGTGGTGGAGACCCAACGGGCATCTCCAAGACGATGACGGAAGCCATGGGCATCTCAGCCAGAGGCAGAGAATAGGGAGCAGGCTGCTGCCACCTCATCCTCTGCCACAGGGAGAGTACCATGTAGAGGTGTTAGGGAAAGAAAGGTGCTACACCGTTGTATTCACTTAATGGGTCACCTGGGTGCTTATCTGCACATTTTTACAAATGTGCATCTTTACAATGTAACTTGTTTATGTTATCACTCTGATATGTGTGTTATTGATGGTTCATCTCAGAAGGGGATGTAACATTGTGGGGTGAGTGGAAGGGACATGAGGCCCTGGGATTGCGATATTCCCATGCCTTGTGATGTTGGAGAATGTTGGCAGAGGAACCCTCATTCTGCATGCTTACGGCTGGCAATGAGATCTTGCAGTTACGGGTCATAGCGGTACGATAGCTCTCTATGCTGGAAGATGAGTTTTGGGGTCATCAGCCACAAGGGCTCAGGGGAGATCTGCTGAATCATCGTGGTGCTTGCTACCATGCCAGTCTGCAGTTCATCCTGAGGTCTGGGATGGCGTCGTCAGGCATCCTCCGCTGCCTGGTCGCCGGCCGCCTCTGGAGTGAGACCTTCTCCTCCTCTTCTTCCTCCTCTGAGGTGGAGCAGCATTCCAGTTCCTCTTCATCCATCTCCAGGCCACTTTACATTGTCATGTTGTGCAGGGTGTAGCAGACAACCACGATACGGGACACACTGGCTGGCTTGTACTGGAGGGCACCACCTCATGGGTCAAGGCAATGGAAGCGTAACTTCAAGAGGCCAATGGTCCGTTCAATGCAGGTCCATGTTAGGAGATGGCTCTGGTTGAAGCATCTCTCTCCATCAGTGTCTAGGTTTTGCCAGGCATCAAGAGCGACCTCTTGTCTCCCAGCAGTCACCACACGGAGTCTGGATGTAGGCCTGAAGAGGTACGGCACCTGGCACTCTCGCAGGATAAAGGAATCATGACAGTTGCCCGGGAACTGGGCACAAACCTGCAAGATACGCTTCCTGTGGTCACAAACTGGCTGGACATTCAATGAGTGGTAGTTTGGGCTGGTCTGTTGGTTCAATCGACAACCCCCTGGTCCTGAGAGAATCCAGCAATGGCAGCAAAGCCCAAAGCCTTCTGTGCCTGTGCAGGTCCATCTGTGTCAAAGTGGATGTAATCGCCCTGCCCTCCGGAGTATGGCATCCCTGATGGCGTGATGAGCTGCCGACTGAGTGATGCCACTGATGTCTACAGCTGATCCCTGGAATGACCCGGTTGCATAGAAATTCAGCGCAACGGATACCTTAATGGCTGTAGGTAAGGGACAACACTAAGGGCTGCCAGGCCTCAGGCTATTGTGGATCAGAGCACAAATGTCCACGTCCATCTGCCTGGGTAGGTGCAACCTCCTACAGCACTGGTGCTCTGTCATTTGCAGGCAGCTGACTCTTGGACAGTAGACCCGATGCCTTGCTTAGCACCTTCTTCCACTTGCAGCACCCCCTCCACATGCAGCACCCCCTCCCCGCCCCCTGCTGTGCTCCTCTGGCCTCCTACTGTCCAGGAGGTGCATCTGCTGAAGCTCATCCTGACTGCTCTGTTCAATGTTAGAGTAGCCTGTTCCCATCTGACAATCAGCCCTTCCCATAGCACTCATGGCCCTCTGCATTGTTCACATCTTCTACACCCTGCCATGCTCCAGACATGCTGTTCTGCCCATGTCCTTCCATTTAAACTCACAACAAAGCTTTTTAATGAGCTCCACAATGAGCTCAACTGGCAAACAATTGGAGTAGCACTGGTTTCCCGATCCCTCCTTCCTGGCGTCCCTTTAAAAATAGCTTAGCCTTCCAGAGGTAGCAGGAGCCAGTGCCAACCTCCGAGAACATGATCTTCAAATTGTGCTCTCACCTACTTCCCAACAGCCTTTATAAATCTGGTCCCAAGTGTCTGTGGAGGAACACTTGGGTAAGTGTGATCATGGTATCATAAGGTTTAGATCAGTGATTAAGAAGAGCAAGGGACAACCTAAAGTAGAACAAAAGCAAAATACTTCAGATGTTGGAAATCTGATATTAAAACAGAAAATGTTGGAAACACTCAGTAGGTCAGGAATCATCTGTGGAGAAAGAAACAGGGTTGACGTATCAGGTCAATGCTAGTGTCCCTGCTCCCTAGAGAGTGAGGTCGCATATGAGTTCTGTTGCAGGGGACTCAGATGAGGACATTGCTGGGGTGTCCTACTGATGAACCTGCACACCAAGATACTTGGTACACTGGCAGACCTGCCAGGCAGCCTCTTGTCACTGTCAAGAAACATGGAACAGTCCAGCACCAATATGGCAGAGGGCACTGTGCAGAGTTTGGAGCCCATCCTTTCCACCATGGACTGCTGGCCAAGTCCATGAGAACACTTGCAGAGTCACCCGTGCTACAGCATCTGGTACCCACTATCTCAGCTTCTGTTGCAGCATAGCCTGAAGCCACCCAGCATCTCAATGCTGCAGTGGAAGTTCAAATAGAGGTCATGAGATCCATGCTTGCCGTCATCCAGGCTCAGACTGCTGCCATCATGGCTGTGGATCTCAGAGCTCAAAGGGGCTTGCAGGCTCTCACAGTAGTCCAGCAGATTGAGGATTGCTGAGGTGCCGCCCTGAGAAAGTGGCAGTAGCTCCATGGAGCACAAACCTGCTGTCGTCTCTCAAGAGAACAGCAATCGTGCTCTCAGCACTGCCATTTCACCAGTGCCCTTGCTGTTGCCTCTCATCCAACCAGCCCAGACTGCTGCCGCCCATATCAAGGTGGTGCAGTTTGAAGCCTGACCCTCAAGGCCCAGAGGTCATCCTGCCTGTGAAAATCAGCAGCCTTCCACCAGCCATGCTGCAGCTACCGAGGTAACACTGCATAGGAGCCCTAGGCCAGGCAAGACCCTCAAGAAAGGCGCTGAGGGAATACACAAGGGTGATTAGTTCATTCTTGCTTGTATAATTACAAGTGTTGTTTAATAAAGATGTTATAGCAAGTTTTTTGTTGGTGTCTTTTATTGCAGGATTCTGACCAAGAGGACGTTGTGATGAGATGTCACAGATGAATGGGAAGGTGGGGTATAGTGGAGCAGTAGTGCTGGTGGGCCGTCCTAAGGAAGCTGGAGTCTGAGTAGTCGCTCATAGGCAGCATATCCAGAGTGAAGGGGTCCTGGATGCCTCCTCCCTTCCTTCTCCTCTTCCTCTTCCACTCTATCCAGTGGTGCTATGGAGCCAAATTTCTAGCCCATTGGGTTCCATTCCATATTTATTATAGGCCCCTGCACCAAAAGTTTTAATTTCTAATTCTATGAAAATGATTTTTTTGTGAACAGGGGGACAGAAAAGTAGAAAAAACGAGTGATACAAACAGAGATCAAGAGACAAAAAAGAGAGAGTGATAGGAAGACACTGAAAGAGAGAGACAGACAGATATAGAGTGAGGGAGTCAAAGGCCAGACAATCAGGAGTAGGGTGAATCAAGTGCGTAGATCTCTGAGTCTGACACTCTGATCTGTCATCCCAACAAGGGAGATTTGACACAAAATGTACCTACTCTTCTTCACTTTACAGAAGAAGATGAATTTCAATACATGCTAATGTACCAAAATTGGTGGTGTTGCACAATGGATAAAAGACCTTAAACGATTAAAGAAGCTAAGCAGCATAAGAAACATAGGAGCAGGAACAGAAGCAGACCATTTAAACCCATAGGCCTGTTCCACCATTCAGTGAGATCATGGTTGATCTGTGATCTAACTCCATCGGATAACATAAATCTATCCATCTCATATTTCAAATCAACAATTAATCTAGTATCTTTTGACGTTTGCGGAAGAGTTCCAAACTTTCAATGTCATTTACGTGTCGAAGTGTTTCCTAGCTTCGCTCAGTAAAGGCTTGGTTCTACTGTTTAAGCTATGTTCCCTATTCCTAGATTCCCCAACTCTTCATCCAGTATCTTCCCACCCACATCCGTGACCTCTCCCAGGCCCTCTGTCACTTTAACATTTCCAGTTTCCTGGTCCTAACCATCTCCTCTTCACATAGACATCCAATCCCTCTACACCTCCATTTCCCACCAGGACTGTCTTAGAGCTCTCTGTTTCTTCCTTAAATGGAGGCCCAACCAGTCCTCATCTTCCACCACCCTCCTCCACCTGGCTGAACTTGTTCTCACATTAAACAACTTCTCCTTCAACTCCTCTGATTTCCTCCAAATAAAAGGCGTTGCTATGGGTATCGCATGGGGCCTAGCTATGCCTGCCTTTTTCTGGGATATGTGGAACATTCCTTGATCCAGTCCTACTCAGGTCCCCTTCCTCACCTTTTTTCCCAGCACATTGATAACTATATCGGTGTCGTTTCCTGCTCTCACCCAGAACTGGAAAATTTCAGTAGCTTTGCTTCCAATTTCCACCCTTCTCTCACCTTCACATAGTCCATCTCTGACTCTTTCCTTCCCTTCCTCAACTTCTCTGTCTCCATGTCTGGGGATAGGCTTTGAACAAATATTCACTATAAGCCCACTGATTCCCACAGCTTCCTCGACTACACTTCCTCACACCCTGCTTCATTCCATTCTTCCAGTTTCTCCACCTCCATCGCATCGTTATGATCTAACCTTCCACGCCAGCGCTTCTGATATGTCTTCCTTTTTTCTCAACCGAGGACTCCACCCACAACACCCCCCCCACCCACTGTAATTGACAAACGGCCTCAACTGTGTCCATTCCAGTTCACACATTTCTGCTCTGACCTCTTTCCTTCCCTCCCAGAAACACAATATGGTTCTCCTCACTTTCCACCCCATCAGCCTCATATTCAACAGTGCATCCTCCACTATTTTCACCACCTCCAGCATGATGCCACCACCAAACACATCTTCCCCTTACCTCCCCTTTCAGCATTCCAAAGGAATGATTCCCTCTGCGACACTCAGGTCCACTCCTCAATCATCCCCAACACTCCATCCCCTTCCCACAGCACCTTTCCATGCCAGCGGAGGAGATGTAACACCTGCCCTTTTACTTCCCTGCTTCTCATCTTCCAAAGTCCCAAACAGTCCTTCGAGGTGAAACAACAATTTACTTGAACCCCTTTCAATTTACTATATTGTGTTCACTGTTCACATTGCAGTCTGCTTGATATTGAAGAGATGAAACACAGATTGAGTGACTGCTTTGGGGAACACCTCTGTTCAGTCTGCAAGCGTGATCCCAAGCTTCTGGTCGCCGGTCATGTTAATTTTCCACTCTGACCTTTCTATCTTCGACCTCCTGCAATGTTCCACTGAAGCTCAACGTAAGCACAAGGAACAGTACCTCATCTTTAAATTAAGCACTTTACAGCCTTCCGGACTCAACATTGAATTCAACAATTTCAGATTGTAATCTTTACCCTTATTTTGTTCTCTTGCTTTTTCCTCGATTTGGGTCTTTTTTTGTTTTCGGATGGCAGCTGTTCATAATTCTGCCATTCTCACCTCCTCTAAACACATCTTTTGTTTTTTACTTATCCCATTATCACCTACTTTTGCCCTGCAGCATCATCCCTTTCCTCTTTTCATTTCTCCTACCTTCCACCCTATCACAGACCTTTTGTTTTGTTCTTTCCCCCTATCTTTCACTGCCTCTGTACTTGCTTAAAACCTTTCACACCTCTAACTTTTTCCAATTCTGATGAAAGGTCATGAACCTGAAACGTTAACTCTGTTTTCCTCTACATAGACGCTACCAGAGCTGCTAAGTATTTCCCGTGTTTTCTGTTTTTACTTCAGATTTCCAGCATCTGCAGTATTTTGCTCTTGAAGTAGTTTCTTTCCATGTACTCTATCAATGTCCTCTTAATAACTTGAAATCTTCAATTAAATCATCCCTTAATCTTCTAAATTCCAGGGGAATACAACCCTAGTTGTGCAATCTCTCCTCACAATTTAACCTTTGGAGTTCAGGTATAATTCTTGTACACTGCATTCCCTCAACGGTCAATATATCCTTCCTAAAAGTTGTTGCCCACAACTGCTCACAGTACAGTTTAGTTTAGTTTAGTTTAGAGATACAGCACTGAAACTGGCCCTTCGGCCCACCGAGTCTGTGCCGAACATCAACCACCCATTTATACTAATCCTACACTAATCCCATATTGCTACCAAACATCCCCACCTGTCCCTATATTTCCCTACCACCTACCTACACTACTGACAATTTATAATGGCCAATTTACCTATCAACCTGCAAGTCTTTTGGATTGTGGGAGGAAACCGGAGCACCCGGAGAAAACCCACGCAGACACAGGGAGAACTTGCAAACTCCACACAGGCAGTACTCATAGCTGAAAAATGACTTCTACTGAATTTAGAATTTAGAATTTAGAACATTACAGCGCAGTACAGGCCCTTCGGCCCTCGATGTTGCGCCGCCCTGTGAAACCATCTGACCTACACTATTCCATTTTCATCCATGTGTCTATCCAATGTCCACTTAAATGCCCTTAAAGTTGGCGAATCTACTACTGCTGCAGGCAGGGCGTTCCACGCCCTTACTACTCTCTGAGTAAAGAAACTACCTCTCACATCTGTCCGATATCTATCACCCCTCAACTTGAAGCTATGTCCCCTCGTGTTTGCCATCACCATCCGAGGAAAAAGACGCTCACTATCCACCCTATCTAACCCTCTGATTATCTTATATGTCTCTATTAAGTCACCTCTCCTCCTCCTTCTCTCCAACGAAAACAACATCAAGTCCCTCAGCCTTTCCTCGTAAGACCTTCCCTCCATACCAGGCAACATCCTAGTAAATCTCCTCTGCACCCTTTCCATAGCTTCCACATCCTTCCTATAATGCGGTGACCAGAACTGCACGCAATACTCCAGGTGCGGTCTCACCAGAGTTTTGTACAGCTGCAGCATGACCTCGTGGCTCCGAAACTCGACCCCCCTACTAATAAAAGCTAACACACCATATGCCTTCTTAACAGCCCTATTAACCTGGTTAGCAACCTTCAGGGATTTATGCACCTGGACACCAAGATCTCTCTGTTCATCTACAGTACCAAGAATCCTCCCATTAGCCCAGTACTCTGCATTCCTGTTACTCCTTCCAAAGTGAATCACCTCACACTTTTCCGCATTAAACTCCATTTGCCATCTCTCAGCCCAGCTCTGCAGCCTATCTATGTCTCTCTGTACCCGACAACATCCTTCGGCACTATCCACAACTCCACCGACCTTAGTGTCATCTGCAAATTTACTAACCCACCCTTCTACACCCTCTTCCAGGTCATTTATAAAAATGACAAACAGCAGTGGCCCCAAAACAGATCCTTGCGGTACACCACTAGTAACTAAACTCCAGGATGAACATTTGCCATCAACCACCACCCTCTGTCTTCTTTCAGCTAGCCAATTTCTGATCCAAAGCTCTAAATCATCTTCAACCCCATACTTGCGTATTTTCTGCAATAGCCTACCGTGGGGAACCTTATCAAACGCCTTACTGAAATCCATATACACCACATCCACTGCTTTACCCTCATCCACCTGTTTGGCCACCTTCTCGAAAAACTCAATAAGGTTTGTGAGGCACGACCTACCCGTCACAAAACCGTGCTGACTATCTCTAATGTACTTATTCTTTTCAAGATGATTATAAATCCTGTCTCTTATAACCTTTTCCAACATTTTACCCACAACCGAAGTAAGGCTCACAGGTCTATAATTACCAGGGCTGTCTCTACTCCCCTTCTTGAACAAGGGGACAACATTTGCAATCCTCCAGTCTTCCGGCACTATTCCTGTCGACAATGTCGACATAAAGATCAAGGACAAAGGCTCTGCAATCTCCTCCCTAGCTTCCCAGAGAATCCTAGGATAAATCCCATCTGGCCCAGGGGACTTATCTATTTTCACACTTTCCAAAATTGCTAACACCTCCTCCTTGTGAACCTCAATCCCATCTAGCCTCGTAGCCTGAATCTCAGTATTCTCAACAACATTTTCTTTCTCTACTGTAAATACTGACGCAAAATATTCATTTAACACTGCCCCTATCTCCTCTGATTCCAAACACAACTTCCCACTACTATCCTTGATTGGCCCTAATCTAACTCTAGTCATTCTTTTATTCCTGATATACCTATAGAAAGCCTTAGGGTTTTCCCTGATCCGATCCACCAATGACTTCTCGTGTCCTCTCCTTGCTCTTCTTAGCTCTCCCTTTAGATCCTTCCTGGCTAGCTTGTAGCTCTCAAGCGCCCTAACTGAGCCTTCACGTCTCATCCAAACATAAGCCTTCTTCTTCCTCTTGACAAGCGCTTCAACTTCTTTAGTAAACCACGGCTCCCTCGCATGACAACTTCCTCCCTGCCTCACAGGTACATACTTATCAAGGACACGCAGTAGCTGCTCCTTGAATAAGCTCCACATTTCGATTGTTCCCATCCCCTGCAGTTTCCTTCCCCATCCTACGCATCCTAAATCTTGCCTAATCGCATCATAATTTCCTTTCCCCCAGTTATAATTCTTGCCCTGCGGTATATACCTGTCCCTGCCCATCGCTAAGGTAAACCTAACCGAATTGTGATCACTATCACCAAAGTGCTCACCTACATCTAAATCTAACACCTGGCCGGGTTCATTTCCCAGTACCAAATCCAATGTGGCATCGCCCCTGGTTGGCCTGTCTACATACTGTGTCAGAAAACCCTCCTGCACACACTGGACAAAAACTGACCCATCTAAAGTACTCGAACTATAGTATTTCCAGTCGATATTTGGAAAGTTAATACTGCTTTGTATTCTAGTTCTCTAGACATAAAGGCCAGCATTCCATTAGCCTTTTTTGATTATTTTCTGTAGCTGTCCCTGATATTTTAATGATCTATATACTGGGAGCCCCAAGTCTCTTTGGACCTCAAATGCTTCCAGCTTTTCACCATTTAGAAACTATGCTGATCTAACCTTTTTTTAGGGGCAAAATGGATGACCTCACAGTTGCCTACATTGAAATCCATTTGCCACAATTTTGTCCATTTACTTAATCGATTAATATCTCTTTGTAATTTTATGCTTCCATCTGCACAGCTTACAATGCCAATTATCTTTGTGGCATTGTCAAATTTGGATATATGCCTCTCTATCCCATCATCTAAGTCATTATTAAATGCAGTGAATAGTTGAGACCCCAACAGATCCCTGTGGGACACCACTAGTCCACCAGTCACATTGGTGTATGTATCCATTATTCCTACTCTCTGTCTCCTGAGCAGGCGAATATTTTCCCCTCAATTCCATGAGCTTCAACTTTAGCTAACAGTCTCTTATGCAGGACTCTTATTATCAACCACATCAATTAAAGCAGCCACCAGCCCAGAAGTACATACTTTTAAGAATTAATGAATTGGACAAAGTAACACAGGATGACTCAACAATCATTGCTGTTGAAGGGCCAGAAGTGAGGCAGGATTGGCTATTGCTGTAAGCTTGGGCATAGTCTATACTCAGCCGCTTTGGGACATTAATTTCATGGAATCACCAATGAAACAGAAATTGCACACAATGATAAATTAATAAGCAAATCACTTTCCTTACTGCACAAAATGATGCATGTGAAGAATTATTAACAGTGTATCTATGCATTTGTGATACATAACCAAGGACCAATTTTAGGACTGTAGGCTAAATTTCATGCCCTGTTCAGTTCACATCAAATCACAAATGCATCATCCCTTTAAATATAGAAGGAAAATACTGTGAATGTTGGAAATTTTAAATAGAAACAGGAACTGCTGGAAATACTCAGCAGATCAGGCAGAATCTATAATTAGTGTGTGTGCAAGCTGCAACATGCAGGCTGCACAGCGCAGTTGCCTCAATAATAAAGAAGGTCACATTCAGAACACAAAAATATGGAAAAGGCTATCAAGCCCACCCTTTAAATGTGTAGCCTTGCAGCTCATCTTTTTAATCTCTCATTCTTCATGTTTCTCCCTATATATTGTTAAGACTAGGTAAGAAAGAGGTCTAGGGTTCCCTTTCAGCCTTCACGTGGTCTTGCTATAACAGGGTTTAATTTTAAACACACTGTGTTTTTAGCTCCCCCTTGGTGAATCCTTGTTCACCATTTTCCAATTATATGGCAAAGAAACCAGCACAACAGGCTTTCTCAGGTTTAAAAAAGAAAAATGAAATTTTATTAAACTTAAACTTAAACTCTAATTCAGTTATTGCCTACGCTAGTATGCACATGCAATACACACATGCAGATAGAAACAGAAAAGAGCAGAAGAAAAATAAGGTGGAAAAGTTTGAGGCAATATCTGAAGAGTTTTTGTTATGGTTCTTCAAGCTCACTGTAGAGTCCTTGAATGTAGGTAGATCTTGCTTTTCATTGGGGCCCAGTATTCTTCTTAAACCTTGTGTGCTGTAGGAGACTTTTCTCTTTTGGGGTTCATGTGCCTTCAGTGGGTTTTGGAATTCTGTGAGGAAGAGATGGGAGCAGACAAACAGGAGAGGAGGTCTGCTTCAGTCCAGGAGTATTCTACTTTCTGCAGGCTCCCAGTTAAAAACAATTCAGAAAACCCCAGGTTGCCAAGCAGGTTAGTCATGTGACTAACTGGTCTGACCACGTCTTGGCTCTGTGTATTGTTGTGTCAGGGAATGGTCCTTTGTCTACAAACACTGTCTGTTAATATGCAAAAATGTCTTTCCAGCCAGGTCTCAGCAGGTTTGGCAGCATCTGTGGAGAGAGAAGCAGAGTTAACGTTTCAGGTCAGTGACCCTTCTTCAGAACTTCAGAACAGAAACACGGAGTAGCTTCACTAATGCATGGTACCATACTGCCAAATGAAAAAGCGAATGAACTCGCTCAGTAACATCTTGAAGAATGCAGGACAAAGAACAAAGAACAGTACAGCACAGCAACAGGCCATTCGGCCCTCCAAGCCTGCGCCGATCTTGATGCCTGCCTAAACTAAAACCTTCTGCACTTCTGGGGACCCTATCCCTCTATTCCCATCCTATTTATGTATTTGTCAAGATGCCTCTTAAACGTCGCTATCGTACCTGCTTCCACCACCTCCCCCGGCAGCAAGTTCCAGGCACTCACCACTCTCTGTGTAAAGAACTTGCCTCGCACATCCCCTCTAAACTTTGCCCCTCTCACCTTAAACCTATGTCCCCTAGTAACTGACTCTTCCACCCTGGGAAAAAGCTTCTGACTATCCACTCTGTCCATACCGCTCATAACTTTGTAAACCTCTATCATGTCGCTCCTCCACCTCCGTCATACCAGTGAAAATAATCCGAGTTTATCCAACCTCTCCTCATAGCTAATGCCCTCCAGACCAGGCAACATCCTGGTAAACCTCTTCTGTACCCTCTCCAAAGCCTCCACGTCCTTCTGGTTGTGGCGACCATAATTGCACGCAATATTCCAATTGTGACCTAACTAAAGTTCTGTACAGCTGCAGCATGACTTGCCAATTTTTATACTCTATGCCCCGACCGATGAAGGCAAGCATGCCGTATGCCTTCTTGACTACCTTATCCACCTGCATTGCTACTTGCAGTGACCTGTGGACCCGAATGCCCAGATCTCTCTGCCTGTCAATGCTCCTAAGGGTTCTGCCATTTACTGTATACTTCCCACCTGTATTAGATCTTCCATAATGCATTTCCTCACATTTGTCCAGATTAAACTCCATCTGCCATTTCTCCGCCCAAGTCTCCAACCAATCTATATCCTGCTGTACCCTCTGACAATCCTCATCATAATCCGCAACTCCACCAACCTTTGTGTCATCCGCAAACTTACTAATCAGACCAGCTACATTTTCCTCCAAATCATTTATATATACTACAAACAGCAAACATCCCAGGACTGATCCCTGCGGAACACATCTAGTCACAGCCCTCCATTCAGAAAATCACCCTTCCACTGCTACCCTCTGTCTTCTATGACCGAGCCAGGTCTGTGTCCATCTTGCCAGCTCACCTCTAATCCCGTGTGACTTTACCTTTTGTACCAGTCTGCCATGAGGGACCTTGTCAAAGGCTTTACTGAAGTTCATATAGATAACATCCACTGTCCTTCCTTCATCAATAAACTTCTTCAAAAAACTCATCAAGTTAGTGAGACACGACCTCCCCTTCACAAAACCATACTGCCTCTCGCTAATAAGTTTGTTTGTTTCCAAATGGGAGTAAATCCTGTCCCGAAGAATCCTCTCTAATAGTTTCCCTACCACTGACGTAAGGCTCACCGGCCTATAATTTCCTGGATTATCCTTGCTACCCTTCTTAAACAAAGGAACAACATTGGCTATTCTCCAGTCCTCTGTAGCCAATGAGGATGCAAAGATTTCTGTCAAGGCCCCAGCAATTTCTTCCCTTGCCTCCCTCAGTATTCTGGGGTAGATCCCATCAGGACCTGGGGACTTATCTACCTTAATGCTTTGCAAGACGCCCAACACCACCTCCTTTTTGATAACAACATAACCGAGACTATCTACACTCCCTTCCCTAGGCTCATCATCCACCAAGTCTTTCTCTTTGGTGAATACTGATGTAAAGTACTCATTTAGTACCTCGCCCATTTCCTCTGGCTCCACACATAGATTCCCTCCTCTGTCCTTGAGTGGGCCAACCCTTTCCAGCATTTCATGTTTTTATTTCTGTGTTTCTGTTATAGCTGCAACTGATCAATCATGCCTTGGTATGCATCTTGCAAAGCACTTTGATGGGAATCCAAACATTGTTCCTGAAAAAAATAAAGCCAAACTTCCCATACTTGCCGTGTCCTGATTAGCTTCAAATGCAAAGCTAGGGTTCAGATCATAGCCATCATGGGGAAACAAAAAGAGTTATAACAATAGGAGCCTTTGTACTGTGCTGTTCAAATCTGTACAACAGATGACATTTTATATACTTACGAGATTTTTGATCGTTCCTGACTAACTAGCTCTCTTTCATTGGGGAATTTCTTAAGAAAACAGAGCTTTTTGCAGCTTTCATGGGCTCATGATCCAACCATACCAGCTAATTACAGTTTGTTCCTTAATTGATCGCAAACAAGCCAAAAATCTTATGCTTTTTTGTATAAAAGCCAATTGCTGCCACTCTCTTTTGCTTTATACAGAAAAATAATTCTGTGATTAAAATCTAATCTTGGACCTCTTGTACAATTTGGGTCTGTCAATGAAAAGTTTTATTGATTTTATTGATTTTTGTTTGAAAAAACTAATTGCACTCCTTCTCTCAATTGGCCCTGAGACATGGAAATGGAATCTGACAAAATATCAGTAGAAGCGGAGAGGGTAGCGGCAATGGATAGGATAATGATTCAGAGGGGGAGGTACTAAAAGGCTGGCCATGCTTAGGGTAGATAAGTCACCTGGTCCAGATGGCTTGCATCCCAGGTGCTAAAGAAAGTGGGGATGGAGATAATGGAACGGCTTGCTATAATCTTCCAATTTTCCCTGGATACAGGGGAGGTGCCAGAGAATTGGAGAGTGGCAAATGTGACCCCCTTATTCAAGAAAGGGCGGATGAACTGTTCTCGCAACTACAGGCCAGTTACTTTAATATCAATGGTGGGTAAGGTTTTAGAAACAATAATCAGGGAAAATATCAATAGACACTTAGAGAGGTTCAAGTTAATTAAGGATAGCCAGCATGGATTTGTAAAAGGCAGATCATGCTTGACTAGTCTAATTGAATTTTTTGATGAAGTAACAGAGAAGGTTGATGAAATGAATGTGGTGGATGTTGTTTATATGGATTTTAAGGAAGTGTTTGATAAAGTACCAGATAAAAGGCTGGTTAACAAAATTGAGGTGCATGGAATAGGAGAGTCAGTGTCCAATTGGATAAAATATGGGCTTAAGGTCAGAAAACAATTAGTCGTAGTAAATGGTTGTTTTTCAGAGTGGAGGATGGTAGACAGTGGTGTTCCCCAAGGGTCAGTGCTGGGACTGCTATACACAAATGATTTGGATCTTGAAGTACAGAGTAGAATCTCAAAATTTGCTGATGACACAAAAGTTGGAGATGCAGCAAACAATGAGGATGATATGAACCGCCCACAACAGGACATAGATAGGCTAGCAGAGTGGGCAGACAGGTGGCAGATGGAATTTAATACTGCCAAGTGTGAGGTGATGCATTTTGGCAGGAATAAGGAGAGGCAATATATCCTTAATGGCACAGTTCTAAAGAGTGTGCAGGAACTGAGGGACCTGGGGGTGCATGTGTATCGATCTTTGAAGGTGGCAGGATATAGTGAGCGAGTGGTTAATAAAGCATATGGGATCTTGAGCTTCATTATTAGAGGCTTAGAGTACAAAAGCAGGGAAGTTATGCTGAACCTTTATTTAGCTCTGGTTAGGCCCAACTAGAGTATTGCAACTAATTCTGGTTACCACACTTTAGGAAGGATGTGAGTGTCTTTGACAGGGTACAGAGGAGATTTACAAGAATCGTTCCACAGATGGATGATCTTAGTTACAATGTTAGATTGAAAAAGCTGGGTTTGTTTATCCTTAGAACAAAGGAGATTAAGGGGAGATTTAATAGAAGTGTACAAGATTGTGAAAGGCTTAGATAAGCTAGACAAGGAAAAACTTCCCATTAACTAATGGCACAAGGACCAGGGGACACAGATTGAAAGTTTTCACCAAAAGATGCAGGGGGAATGAGAGGAAGAACATTTTTATGCAGTGAGTGGTAATGACTGGAACTTGCTGCCCACAGGGTGGTGGAAGCGGAGACGATCAATGATCAAGGGGAAGTTGGATGGCCACTTGAGAGAAAGAGATTTGCAGGGTTACAGGGGTTGCGCGGGGGAGTGGGGCTGACTGGATAGCTCCGTGGAGCACTCAATGGGCCAAATGGCCTCCTTCTGTGCCATAAATGACTCTATGACTGTACAGCAGATCATTGCTGCAACTGAGAAATTAAGTAACCAACTGACTTCCAGATCTTTCCAAATAAAATTCTATGGAGCTAGCCATTGGAAGATATATTAGATTGCATGGTCACTCAAAAGCAAATAACACTGGAAGGATAGCAAGGAAGGCATTTGGACAGCACACAGACACAGTGGTAAAACAGACAAAATAACACTGGAAAGGCAGATGCAATAATACTGAAGAGCAGATGGAATAGCACTGGAATTGCAGGCAGAATAATAGTGGGAGGTCACACAGAATAATACATAATGCAATCAGGATTTTAGGTTAATTTATTTTAATAGCAACTCCAATAGTCATCCCACAAGATAGATGAATTGACGCCACAAATAGAAATAAATGAATATGACATGATAGCTATTACAGAGACGAGGTTGCAGGGTGACCAAGACTGGGAACTCAATATTCAAGGGTATTCGACATTCTGGAAAAATAGGCAAAAAGGAAAAGGAAGTGGGGTAGCCTTGTTAATAAAGGAAGGTATCAGTGCGGTGGTGAGTAGTGATATAGGTGCAATAGATCGTGATGTGGAATCAGTTTGGGTGGAAATAAGGAATAGCAAGGGGAAGAGGTCACGGGTGGGAGTCGTCCATAGTAAAAGGCCTGCTCAGGTCAGGAAAAAGAATCCAACCCCAACCCTACCGATCCACAGTGGACCCGAGCCCGACACAGCCCAGGTACTCCAATTTTGCCCCGAGCCCGACCCCACTCGACCCGACCCGAGCCCAACCCGACCATCCCTTTACTTACCTTCTGACTGGCAAGCTCCACGAAGCTGCAGCGCATGCGTGATGACATCATAGTGATGTCACTTGCTCACTGCGCAGACTCAGTTTTGTCCCGGACTCCCAGCTCAGCTAAGTTTTTTATTTTTAATACTTACCGGCAGAGCACTTACCGTGTGTGTTCCGCCCAACCCAACCCGAGCACGACCCGGACACGGCCCGACCCAACCCGAGTCGAGCCTGAAAGCCAGATCTGGAAGAAGGGCCCGACCCGGCCCTAACCCGACACATGTCGTCGGGTCCCATCGGGTTCGTGTCGGGTAGCAGGTCTTTAGTTCGTAGGCCCCCGAAGAGTTGCATCACTATCGGACAAAGTATAAATCGGGAAATAATAGAGGTGTGTAAGAAGGGCGCTACAATTGTCATGGGTGATTTTAATCTGCATATTGACTGGACAAATCAGATTGGCAGAGGTAGCATGGAAGACGAATTTGTAGAGTGCATCAGGGATTGTTACTTAGAGCAATATGTTGCAGAACCTACCCAGGAACAGGCTATTTTAGATCTAGTAATGTGCATGAGGTAGGATTAATAAGAGATATCGTAGTTAAGGATCCTCTAGGGGGTAGCGATCACAACATGGTAGAATTTCAAATTCAGTTTGACGACGAGCAACTCGGGTCTCAAACCAGTGTCCTCAACTTAAACAAGGGCAATTACAGAGGTATGAAGAAAGAGTTGTCTAAAGTGGGATTGGGAAAATAGACTAAGGGGAAGGTCAGTGGATGTGCAGTGGCAGGCATTTAAGCAGATATTTCATAACGCTCAGCAAAAATTTATCCCGGTCAAAAAGAAGGACTCGATGAGTAGGATGGACCACCCGTGGTTAACAAAGGCTGTCAAGGAGAGTATCCAATCAAAAACTAAGGCATACAAAGTGACGAAAACTAGTGGTAGGCCAGAGGGTTAGAATTTTTTAGGAACCAGCAGCAGATGACTAAAAAGCTAATAAAGAGGGACAAAATTGATTATGAAAGTAAATTGGCAAGAAATATAAAAACAAACAGCAAGAGCTTCTACAGGTATATAAAAAGAAAGATAGTAGCTAAAGTGAGCATGGGAACCTTGGAGGATGTGACTGGAGAATTGATAATGGGGAACAGGGAAATGGCAGATAATTTAAACCAATATTTTGCATCGGTCTTCATGGTGGAGGACACTATAAACATCCCACAGATAAGCAAAGAGCTAATGGGAGGAAAGATCTTGTAACAGTCTCGATCACAAGGGACAAAGTATTTGACAAACTAATGGGACTAAAGGCAGACAAGTCACCAGGACCTGATGGCATACATACAAGGGTTTTAAAGGAAGTGGCTGCTGAGATTGTGGACGCATTGGTCAAAATATTCCAGAACTCACTGGATTGCAGGAGGGTCCCAGCGGATTGGAAAACCACTAATGTGACACCCCTGTTCAAGAAGGGAGGGAGACAAAAAGCAGGAAACTATAGGCCAGTCAGCCTAACATCGGTCGTTGGGAAAATGCTAGAGTCCATTACTAAGGAAGAAATGCTTAATGAAATCAAACAGGTTTTGTGAAAGGGAAATCATGTTTGACAAATTTGCTAGAGTTCTTTGAGGATATAACAAGCAGAGTTGATAAAGGGGAACCGGTAGATGTAGTCTTTTTGGATTTCCCGAAGGCATTCGATAAGGTGCCACATAAAAGATTATTGTACAACATAGGAACTGAGGGTATTGAGGGTTATGTATTTGCATGGATTGAGGATTGGTTAACTTACAGAAGACAGAGAGTCGGGATTAATGGGTCTTTTTCAGGTTGGAAAGACATAATTAGTGGAGTGCCACAAGGATCATTCCTAGGGCCTCAGTTATTTACTATCTATATTTATAACTTGGAGGAGGGGGCAGAGTGTAATATATCCATATTTGCTGACAATACAAATATAGGTGGGAGGTTGTGTTGTGATGAGGACATAAGGAATCTGCAAGGGAATATAGATAGGTTGAGTGAGTGGGCAAAAACTTGGCAGATGGAGTTTAATGTAGGAAAGTGTGAGGTCATGCACTTTGGTAGGAAGAATCAAAAGGCAGACTATTATTTAAATGGAGAGAGACTCCAAAAAAATGCAGCACAGAGGGATCTGGGTGTTCTTGTGCATGAAACACAAAGTTTGCATGCAGGTGCAGCAAGTAATTAAGAAGGCAAATGGAATTTTGGCCTTTATTGCTAGGGGCTTGGAGTTTAAAAATAGGGAAGTTCTGTTACAACTGTACAGGGTGTTGGTGAAGCACCTGGAGTACGGTGTACAGTTCTGGTCCCCGTATTTAAGAAAGAATATACTAGCATTGGAGGCAGTTCAAAAGCGATTCACTAGGCTGATTCCTAGGATGAAGGGGTTGACTTATCAAGAATGGCTAAACAGGTTAGGTCTTTATTCATTAGAGTTTAGAAGAATGAGGGGTGATCTTATTGAAACATAAAAGATTCTGAGGGAGCTTGACAGGGTAGATGTTGAGAAGATGTTTCCACTAATGGGGGAATCTTGAAATAGGGGACATAGTTATAGAATAAGGGGACACTCATTTAAAACTGATATACAAAGGAATTTCTTCTCTCAGAGGGTAGTAAATGTCTAGAATTCTCTACCCCAGAGAGTTAGTCATACAGTCGTACAGCATAGAAACAGGCCCTTTGGCCCACCGCGTCCATGCCGACCATAATGCCTATCAATACTAATCCCACCTGCCTGCATTCATTCCATATCCCTCTATGCCTTGCTCATTCAAGTACCTGTCCAGATGCCTCTTAAATGTTGCTACTGTTCCTGCCTCCACCACCTCCTCTGGCAGCTCATTCCAGATACTCATTAGTCTTTGCGTGAAAAATTTACCCGTTTGATCCCCTTTAAACCTCCTCCCTCTCACCTTAAATCTATGCCCTCTAGTTTTAGTCATCCCTACCAAGGGAAACAGATTCTGGCTATCTACCCTATCTATGCCTCTCATAATTTTATATACCTCTATCATGTTCCCTCTCAGCTTCCTTCACTCCAGGGAAAACTGACCCAGCCTATCCAATCTCTCTTTATAACTCAAGCCCTCCAAACCAGGCAACATCTTTGTGAATCTTTTCTGCACCCTCTCTAGCTTAATTACATCTTTCCTGTAGTGCGACGACCAGAACTGCACACAGTACTCCAAATGCGGTCTAACCAACGTCATGTACAACTGTAACATGACGTCCCAACTCTTGTACTCAATGCCTCAGCCGATGAACGCAAGCATGCCATATGCTTTCTTCACCACCCTGTCCACCTGTGCTGCCACTTTCAGGGAACTATGTACTTGCACCCCAAGGTTTCTCTGCTCAACAACACTGCCCAGGGCCCTGCCATTCACTGTATATGTTCTGCCCTGGTTTAACTTCCCAAAATGCATCACTTCGCACTTGTCTGTGTTAAATTCCAGTTGTGGAGGCTAGATCACTGAAGGTATTTAAAGAGGAGGTAGATAGACTTTTGAAATATCAGGGAGTTGAGGGTTATGAGGAGTTGGCATGAAAGAGGAGTTGAAGTCTGGAGCAGATCAGCCATGATCTTATTGAATAGCGGGGCAGGCTTGCGGGGCCAGTTGGCCTATTCCTGCTCCTATTTCTTATGTTCTCTAAACCCCTAACAAGACCTGCCAATGGCAGTGGCAGAGGTAGTTGGACTTGTTGACTTGGCCATTGTAACTCCCAGACCTCATTACCGTAGTACAGACCCGACTCTCATCCAAACCTGGCAGGAATGACATGGAGGCCGGTGGAAGGGAATGGCTTGGAGACTCGTGGGTGGCATCCAAGGAAATGGTCCCTGGCATTGAAGAGGATGAAGAGGATATGTTTCTGATTGCAAGTCTCATGAATCCTCTTCTAGATAGAGTTTGATAATGGATCTACCCAAATGTGGCTGTTCCCCTATGATTAAATAGCCTGCTGACGTTCACTGTCTCAGCTCACACATAAAGAATGGTCACCTAGGCAAGGCACCCAGCAGCCATACCCCAACAAGAAGTCAACACATTTAGAGATGAGTTGGGGAGAAGAGGAAAATAGGCAGCAAAATGTAAGATATATCATGCAGTATTTATCGATTTCTACTGTAATTTTAGTGAAGCTGGGATTGATTACTTCAGAATATTCACTTTCGGACAATACTATACTCAGTTCAGTTTTTAAAAGAGAGAATTTGCATTTATACCGGGCCTTTCATGACCTCAAAACATCCCAAAGCGCTTTTAAGTCAATAAGTACTTTTTGAAGTGTCGTCACTGTTGTAGTTTAAGAATCATGGAATGATACAGCATGCTATATCAATAACTGCCCAATTTGCAAAGTAAGATTTTGCTATTAATTTTATACAGCACTAGAATACTGTCATACAGCTATTAAAATTCAATAGGACCTTTTTTTTTCACCTGCCTCAATTGACAGGAGTGTAATTTCCCTATTATTTGACTCAAGATTTATAGTCACTGAAAATAACTTTGGTTGATCCAATTGGCAGTCATTGGCAATATTTACCATGCCTGTAAAATTGAACAGCCTACAATAACCCAAGTGATATCATAGTCAAATGGGTTAGGGGAAACATATGAAGGTGCCTGTAGCATTGTTCATTGAGGCATCCTCAGCTGTTTAATAAAGAATGTGAAACGTCTCAATTTGCCTGATGATCTGAACATGCTGTAGACTATTTGTGTAGGAAATAGATAGAAGGGGTGTAATGAATAAAGGTTGCTGCTTTAACTGTTTGAAGATATCGCAAAAGGCTGTAAATCGCAGATCTCCTGCACAGCTAATCAGCAGCACAGGCCCCACACCAAGCTCAACTGACTCAGTAATCTTGAAGTTCCCAGGATATTGTTTCCAACACAGTCCCATAGGCAATGACAATCAAATCTAGCTGACCAACATTCCTTCCTTCCCCTAAATCTTCCTGATATTTAGTTTGCTTTTCCACATTTTCGCTTGTCTTTTTGGCACAACTTATTTTACAATTTTCAACTTTACCTTGTGATTATTATTTTGGTTTTCCTCTGCAGTCCCAGGAGAGAGTATTGAGGTGGATAAACTTTTCTAGACATCAAAGGCATCACACACAGAGCATGACCAGCCCCACTGAGGGATGACAACACTCATACAACATCCCTTTTATGTTCCATACAGTGATTCCAAGGGCAATGAAATTCAAATAGAGTTCTTCCATGTTCATTTGCTTTTCTCTCCTTTGGCCAAGCCATGGAGATATCAGATTCCCATTGTTAAATGGAAATAATGCAGCTCTGTGCTTTTGGCTTCAACTGAAGACAAGGCACAAGTCAGGAGTGCAGTGGAATACTCCCTACTTGCCTGAATGAGTGCAGTTCCATTTAAGCATTTAAGAAACTCAACAATGTCCAGGACAAAGCAGCCTGCTTGATTGGTGCACCATCCACCACCTTCAACATTCACTCCCTCACCACCAGCATACAGTGGCAGCAGTGTGTACCATCTACACAATGCACGGCAGCAACTCACCAAGGTTTCTTCAACAGCACCTCCCAAACCCATGATTTCCACCACCGAGAAGAACAAGGGCAGCAGATGCATGGGAACACCACTACTTGCAAGTTCTCCTTAAAGTGACACATCGTCCTGACTTGGAACTATATCACCGTTCCCTCACTGTCGCTGGGTCAAAATCCTGGAACTCCCTCCCTAATAGCACTGTGGATCTACCTACACCACACAGACTGCAGCGTTTCAGGGTGGCAGCTTACCACCACTTTTTCAAGGGCAATTAGGGATGGGCAATAAATGCTGGCCTTTCCAGCAATGCCCACATCCCATGGATGGATAAAAAAACACTGGTTATCCAAAAGCATCTCACACAAGACCCACCGAAATGTTGAGAAGTCTGAGTTTGATTCATTCATATTAAAGGGTGCCATTAAGTTTGCAGGTATTACACGGTCAAAAACCCTTTATTAATATAAAGCCAGTTCATTGCACTTTCCAGAAAATGTTGCTCTCTTTGTCAAACAAAAGGAGCTTGAGTATTTATTGTAGCATGCTCCAATGGGTCAGTGTAGAAATATACCACATGGTGTGTTACTCAGTGGAGATCAGGTAGGGGCAGTTTAGGTTTTTCTGTGATGCCTCCCAAGTTCAAATGCCCTGACACTCACTTTTGAGTCTAAAAACATATGGATGCACCCATGGAAGTGCACCCAACTAGCATGAGTTGCTAACCATGAACTTCTGCAGGCTTCTACCAATCTGTTGCTATTCATTGGACAGAAGATCCGCAGAATCCCTGGAGTAATGGTGTCAGCAGCTGCCTTCTACCATTATGCCATTTCTCTGTGGTGGGGAAAAGAAAAAAAGACTAGCATTTATATAGTGCCTTTCACAACCACCAGCTGTCTCAAAGCGCTTTACAGCCAATGAAGTGTAGTCTGCAGCCAGAATGCACACAGCAAACTTCCACATACAGCAGTGTGATATTGACTAGATAATCTGTTTTTTATGATGTTGATTGCGAGATAAATATTGGCCAGGACACTGGGAATAACTACCCTGCTCTTCTTCAAAATAGTGCCAAGGGTTCTTTTACATCTACCCAAGCAGGCACATGAGGCCTCAGTTTAACATTTCATCCAAAAGACAGCACCTCCAACAAGTACTGCACTGAAGTGTCAGCCTTGACTTTTGTGCTCAAGCCCTGGAGTGGGACTTGAACCTAGAAACGTGTGACTCAGAGGTGAGAGTGCTACCAACTGAGCCACAGCTGAGGTGGAGGGGGAGGCAGCACGGGAGGGGGGCAGTTCCACCCATCCTGTGCCAAAGTTACGTGGGAGAACCACCCCGCAGAAATTCCAGGCGACTATCTCCAGAAGTAGCGATAATTAGGAATCAATTTGTGATATATACAGAGATGTATTCTGCATCTTGGCTCTGCTGACCATTCTGAAAGAAATCAACATTTTCAGCAGCTGTACATGCCCTGCAGCAAAGACCAGAACACATGGATATATATTTTTCCATTGTACTGAGCAGAAGATTGGAAAGATAGGGCACGCCAGTTCCTAACAAGAAATAATAAGGGCACCATTATAACTGCCCTATGACCCTCAAGACTCACTTCCTACAAGTAGCTTCAGCCACTTCACAATTTCTCTCACCTTCCATCTATCTCTCTGCCTATTACCTTCCAGTGACATCTTCATGTTCCTGCGCATGACACTGATTACACCATACATTTCTAGGCCCTATTTTCTGTGGTCTAAGGAGAATTTTTCTTCAGTTCAACATTGTCTTTATAGAGATCTCATTTTCACAGTGCATGATCAATGAATCACTGAATATGTGAGTCATCTGTGTGGAGATTTAGGAATGATGACCATAGGTCAAAACACTAAATTAACAAACAGTAAGTTATGGTGTGACTGCTTGCATGCTTTTGATTTGCGCTAAATCGTTCAGAAAATAAGGAAGTTACATAAACAAATCATATGTCATAGCATGTCATATACTGGAAACAGTCCAACTTAAATGAGGAGATGGGTTTTCAGCTGCCTAGTAGTATATCCTCCCCATTTATCTTCTGGATAACCCTTTCCTGGGTGTGGCAGGAATGAGAAACTGAGGGAGATAGTTACTGTTAGGACAAAAGCACCTTTTCTTAAAATTTGCCTAAGCTCCAAGTGCACTGTTTTTTTTTACATTCTCCTCCTCCTCTCTACATCCCATTGTTTTCAAGTCAAGACTCATCAATCCACTTTCTACTCTTCCCAGCACTTCAGGATTGTAATTCTTTACTATCATTTACCCTACAATCAAAAAGACATTAAAAACCTAAATTCGTCACCACCTAACCTCTACTTGATTTACGGGGAATATTTTCATATTCTGGCTGTTTGTTTCTCACCTGAAAAACCAGCAGTTAAAATTTGGGAGAGGGCACTTCAGCTTGCCCCATTAATGCCTGATGCAATTTTCATACAGGCACTGACCTGTTTTAGGTGTAAGACTGCTTAAATATACAAATTGGGATCCGACATCAGATGTAGAATCCTGTTCGTATTTTTCATCAATAAATGGATACCTCATGCACACTCAACTCATTCATTCCAGATAGTGAATGGTTCAATCAGGGGCCCTTAAAGAGTCCAGTCTCTTCCCAACTATATCTGTGACTCTTCTGGTGCCCTCCGTCACTTTAGAAGTTTCCACTTTCCTCGCCCTAACTGTCTGGCTCTTCACCAAGGAATACACTTACATCCCCCACCAGGACGATCTGATGGTTTTCCACTTCTTCCCTGAATGGAAGCCCAACTGGCACCCATCCTCCACCACCCTCCTCCGCCTGGCTAAACTTGTTCTCACCTTGAACAACTTCTCCTTCAACTCCACTCAATTCCTCCAAATAAAAGGTGTGGCTATGGATACCACATGGGACCTAGCTATGCCTGTCTTTTTGTGGGATGTGTGGAACATTCTTTGTTCCAGTCCTACTCAGGCCCTTCCCTCACTTCTTTTTCTGGTACATTGATAACTGTATCAGTGCCATTTCCTGTTTTCATCCCGAACTGGAAAATTTGCTTCCAATTTCCACCCTTCTCTCACCTTCACATGATCCATCTCTGGCTCTTCCCTTCCCTCCCCTTCCTCGATCTCTCTGCCTCCATTTCTGGGGATAAGCTATCAATGAACATTCACTGTAAGCACACTGACTCCCACAGCTACCTCGACTACATTTCCTCACACCCCATTTCCTGTAAGGCTTCCATGCTATTCTCCCAGTTTCTCCGTCACATCTGTTCTGATGATGCAACCTTTCATTCCAGCGCTTCGGATATGTCATCCCTTTCCCTCAAACGAGGATTTCCATCCACCATTGTTGACAGGGCCCTCGACTGTGTTTGTTCCATTTCCCACACTTCTACTCTCACCCGTTCCCCTCCCTCCCAGAACCACAATAAGGATCCTGTGTCCTCACCTTCCACCCCACCAGCCTCCATATCATCCTCAGCCATTTCCGCCATCTCCAGTGTGTCGACACCACCACACATCTTCCTTTCCCCTGCCCTTTCAACATTCCATAGGGACCATTTTCTCTGCGACACCCTGGTCCACTCCTTAATCACTCCCAACACCCTCTCCTCTTCCCATGGCACCTTTCCATGCAAGCACAGGAGATGCAACACCTGCCCTTTTACCCTGCTCACCATCCAAGGTCTTAAACACTCCTTCCAGGTGAAACAGTAATTTACTTGTACTTCTTTCAATTTAGTGTGCTCTACATTGGGGACACCAAATGCAGATTGGGTGACTGTTTTGCAGAACACCTCCATTCAGTCTGCAAGCATTACCTTGCGCTTCCAGTCGCCTGCCATTTTAATTCTCCACCTTGCTCTTGTGCCAATCTCTCTGTCCTTGGCCTCCTGCAGGGTTCCACACAACTCAGCTTTCACTTTGGCATTTTACAAGCTTCCGGACTCAACATTGAGTCCAACAATTTTAGGCGTTAACTTCTGCCCCCATTTTGTTTCCTTTATCTTTGCAGATTTCGGTTTTGCTCTTGTTTTATCTTTTGGACAGTAGGCATTCATCATACTGCTACTCCTCTAGACATGCATTTTGTCTTTTTCCTTGTCCCATTACCAGTCCTTTTGGCCTTGCAACATGAAACTTTGTGTCATTTAATCTCTCCTGTCACATAGAACCATAGAAATATTATGGCACAGGAGGAGGCCATTCAGCCTGTCGTGTTCATGCCAGCCTAATAAACTAGTCTCCCAAGCTAATCCCACCTTCCAGCACCTGGTCCATTGCCCTGCAGGTTACAGCACTTCAGGTACATGTCCAGGTAGCTTTTAAAAGAATTGAGGGTTTCTGCCTCCACCACCATTCCTGGCAGTGAATTCCAGACACCCAACACCCTCTGGGTAAAAAGCTTTTCCTATTGTCCCCTCTAATCCTTCTACCAATCACCTTAAATCTATGCCCCCGGTAATTGACCTTTCTGCTAGGGGAAACAGATCCCTCCTGTCTACTCTATCTAGACCCCTCATAATTTTGTACACCTCAATCAAGTCACCCCTCAGCCTCCTCTGTTCTAAGGAAAACAACCCTAGTCAATCCAATCTTTCTTCATAGCTGCAACTTTTGAACCCTGGCAACATCCTTGTAAATCTCCTCTGTACTCTCTCCAGAGCAATTATGTCCTTTCTGTAATATGGTGACCAGAACTGTACACAATACTCCAACTGTGGCCTAACCAGCATTTTGTACAGTTCCAGCATTACATCCCTGCTTTTGAATTCTACATCTCGGCCAATAACGGAAAGCATTCCATATGCCTTCTTCACCACTCTATCTACCTGGCCTGCCGCCTTCAGGGACCTGTGGACATACACTCCAAGGTCTCTCACTTCTTCTACCGCTCTCAATATACTCCAGTTTATTGTGTATTCCATCGCTTTATTTGCCCTCTCCAAATGCATTACCTCGCACTTATCTGGATTGAATTCCATTTGCCACTTTTCCGCCCACTCAACCAAACTATTGATATCATTCTGGAGTCTACGGCTATCCTCTTCACTATCAACTACACAACCAACTTTTGTGTCAACAGCAAATTTTCCAATCATGCCTCCCACATTTAAATCCAAATCATTAATATATATCACAAACAGCAAGGGACCTAACACTGAGCGCTGTGGAATGCCACTGGAAACAGCTTTCCGTTCACAAAAACATCCGTCGACTACTACCCTTTATTTCCTGTCCCTGAGCCAATTCTGGATCCAGCCTGCCACATTGCCCTGTATCCCATGGGCTTTCATTTTACTGACCAGTCTGCCATGTGGGACCTTGTCAAATGCCTTACTAAAGTTCATGTAGACTACAGCCACTGCACTACCCTCATCAATCCTTCTTGCTACTTCCTCAAAAAACTCAATTAAGTTAGTAAGACATGACCTTCCCTTAACAAATCCATGCTGACTATCCCTGATTAATCTGTGACTTTCTAAGTGGCAGTTTATCCTGTCCCTCAGAATAGATTCTAATAATTTACACACCACCGAGGCCAGACTGACTGGCCTATAATTATTTGGCCTATCCCTTGCACCCTTTTTAAACAATGGTACAACATTTGCAGACCTCCAATCATCTGGTACCTCTCCTGTATAGAACATAGAACATAGAACAGTACAGCACAGTACAGGCCCTTCGGCCCACGATGTTGTGCCGAACCTTTAACCCACTCTAGGATCAAACTACCTACATACCCTTCATACTACTATCATCCATGTACCTATCCAAGAGTCGCTTAAATGTCCCTAATGTATCTGCTTCTACTACCACCGCTGGCAGTGTATTACACGCACCCACCACTCTCTGTGTAAAGAACCTACCTCTGACATCTCCCCCAAACCTTCCTCCAATCACCTTAAAATTATGCCCCCTGGTGATAGCCCTTTCCACCCTGGGAAAAAGTCTCTGGCTATCCACTCTATCTATGCCTCCCATCATCTTGTACCCCTCTATCAAGTCACCTCTCATCCTTCTTCGCTCCAATGATCCAAGTGTGGTCTAACCAGGGCTTTATAGAGCTGCAGCATAACCTCGCGGCTCTTAAACTCAATCCCCCTGTTAATGAAAGCCAACACACCATACACTTTCTTAACAACCCTATCAACTTGGGTGGCAACTTTGAGCGAACTATGGACATGGACCCCAAGATCCCTCTGTTCCTCCACACTACCAAGAATCCTGTCTTTAAGCCTGTATTCTGCATTCAAATCCGACCTTCCAAAATGAATCACTTCACACTTTTCCAGGTTGAACTCCATTTGCCACTTCTCAGCCCAGCTCTGCATCCTGTCAATGTCCCATTGCAACCTACAACAGCCTTCCACACTATCCACAACTCCAGCAACCTTCGTGTCATCGGCAAACTTGCTAACCCAGCCTTCCACTTCCTCATCCAAGTCATTTATAAAAATCACAAAGAGCAGAGGTCCCAGAACAGATCCCTGCGGAACACCACTGGTCACCGAGCTCCAGGCTGAATACTTTCCATCTACTACCACCCTCTGTCTTCTATGGGCCAGCCAATTCTGTATCCAGACAGCCAACTTTCCCTGTATCCCATGCCTCCTTACTTTCTGAATGAGCCTACCATGGGGAACCTTATCAAACGCCTTGCTAAAATCCATATACACCACATCCACTGCTCTTCCTTCATCAACATGTTTTGTCACATCTTCAAAGAATTCAATAAGGCTTGTGAGGCATGACCTGCCCCTCACAAAGCCATGCTGACTGTCTCTAATCAAACTATGCTTTTCCAAATAATCATAAATCCTGTCTCTCAGAATCCTCTCCAATAATTTGCCCACTACTGACGTAAGACTGACTGGTCTATAATTCCCAGTGTTATCCCTATTCCCTTTCTTGAACAAGGGCATAACATTTGCCACCCTCCAATCATCTGGTACTACTCCAGTGGGCAGTGAGGACGCAAAGATCATCGCCAAAGGCGCAGCAATCTCTTCCCTCGCTTCCCGTAATATCCTTGGGTATATCCTGTCTGGCCCCGGGGACTTATCTGTCCTCATGTCTTTCAAAATTTCCAGCTCATCCTCCCTCTTAACATCAACCTGCTCGAGCATATCAGCCTGTTTCACGCTGTCCTCACAAACGACCAGGTCCCTCTCACTAGTGAATACTGAAGCAAAGTATTCATTTAGGACCTCCCCTACCTCCTCCGTCTCCAGGCACAAGTTCCCTCCACTATCCCTGATCGGCCCTACCCTCACTCTGGCCATCCTCTTGTTCCTCACATAAGTGTAGAACGCCTTGGGATTTTCCTCAATCCTACCCGCCAAGACTTTTTCATGTCCCCTTCTAGCTCTCCTAAGTCCATTCTTCAGTTCCTTCCTGGCTACCTTGTAACCCTCTAGAGCCCTGTCTGATCCTTGCTTCCTCAACCTTAAGTAAGCTTCCTTCTTCCTCTTGACTAGCTGTTCCACATCTCTAGTCATCCAAGGTTCCTTCACCCTACCATCCCTTCCTTGCCTCATCGGGACAAACTTATCCAGCAGTCGCAGCAAGTGCTCCCTAAACAGCCTCCACATTTCTGTCGTGCATTTCCCTGAGAACATCTGTTCCCAATTTATGCTCCCCAGTTCCTGCCTAATAGCATTGTAATTTCCCCTCCCCCAATTAAATATTTTCCCATTCCGTCTGCTCCTGTCCCTCTCCATGACTATAGTAAAGGTCAGGGAGTTGTGATCACTGTCACCGAAATGCTCTCCCACCGAGAGATCTGCCACCTGGCCTGGTTCGTTGTCAAGCACCAAATCCAACATAGCCTCCCCTCTAGTCGGCCTATCTACATATTGAGTCAGGAAACCTTCCTGGACACACCTGACAAAAACTGCTCCATCCAAACTATTTGCACTAAGGAGGTTCCAATCAATATTAGGGAAGTTGAAGTCACCCATGACAACAACCCTGTTACTTCTGCACCTTTCCAAAATCTGCCTCCCAATCTGTTCCTCTGTGTCTCTGTTGCTATTGGGGGGTCTATAGAAAACACCCAATAAAGTGACTGCTCCTTTCCTGTTTCTGACTTCCACCCATAATGACTCAGTAGACAAACCCTCCTCGACGACCTCCCTTTCTGCAGCTGTGATACTATCCCTGATTAGCAATGCCACTCCCCCACCTCTTTTACCTCCCTCCCTATTCCTTTTGAAACATCTAAACCCCGGAACATCCAACATTCATTCCTGCCCCTGTGATATCCAAGTCTCCGTAATGGCCACAACATCGTAGCTCCAAGTACTGATCCATGCTCTAAGTTCATCACCCTTATTCCTGACACTTCTTGCATCAAAATAGACACACTTTAACCCATCATACTGGCTGCAACTTTGCCCTGTCAACTGTCTAACCTTCCTCACAGACTCTCTGCACTCTGTCTCTGCCTGTTCAACAGCTACCCCATCCACTGATCCGTAGCTCCGGTTCCCATCCCCCTGCCAAACTAGTTTAAACTCTCCCGAAGAGCGCTAGCAAACCTCCCGCCCAGGATATTGATGCCCCTCCAGTTCAGATGCAACCCATCCTTCTTGTACAGGTCCCACCTTCCCCAGAAGGTATCCCAATGATCCGCATATCTGAAGCCCTCCCTCCTACACCAGTTCTGTAGCCACGTGTTCAGCTGCACTCTGTTTCCTGTTAGCTAGCCAATCTTCTATCCATGCCAATATGTTATCCCCTACACTATGAGATTTTATTTTCTGCAATAACCTTTGAAGTGGCACCTTATCAAATGCCTTCTGGGAATCTAAATACAGCACATCCACTTGTTCCCCTTTATTCACAGCACATTACTTCTTCAAAGAACTCTAATAAATTGGTTAAACACGATCTCCCTTTCACAAAACCATGCCTGCTTACCTTGAATTTTTCTAAGTGCCCTGCTGTACCATCTTTAATAATAACTTCTAACATTTTCCCTATGACCTACGTTAAACTAACTGGCCTGTAGTTTCCTGCTTTCGTTCTCCCTCCCTTTTTGAATAAAGGAGTTACATTGGCTATTTTCTAATCTAGTGGAACTTCCCCTGTATCTAGGGAATTTTGGAAAATTAAAAGCAACGCACCGGCTATCTCATGAGCCACTTCTCTTAAGACCCGAGGATGAAGCCCATTAGGACCCAGGAACCTGTCAGCCCACAGCTCCAAAGATTTGCTCAGTGACCTTGTTGTAATGACAGTGAAACAGTCAGCATTCAACATCATTTCTCTCTGAAGATGACAGCAACTTCTTGTGTCCACATGTACGCAGTTAAATGTGGAAATCCAGAATTTGCTACCAGTGTTAACCTGCTCCCCCAAAGGATGCCCCTTGCTGAATGAGATGTAATTGCATTTGTAATGGCATGTTAAGTTAGAATTACTGCTGAACAACCTCTCTGGTCCTGACAAACTTATATTTGTGGAATGCCAAATTTCTCCATTCCATGATAATTTTTAAAATAAAAAAGATTTAAAAAAAATTGTTTATGAAATTTCAGCTTCTACCTTAATCCTATGTGCATGTCCAAAACTGTGTTTAATTTTTTTTAATTCAGTCAGGCAAGTGAGCGTTGCTGGCAAGGACAGCATTAGTGCTTATCACTAATTTTCCTTGAGAAGGCGGTGGTGAGTCGCCTTCTTGAACTGCTGCAGTCCATGTTTTGTAGGTACACCCAAAGTGCGGTACAATGACCTGCGGTGGTCTGGCAAGGTGAATGGAATGAGCTTGGCACGTGCCCGACATTAAGTTGAGCGCAGCTTGCCTCTACACTGCAAAGGTTCAGCTATAACAAGACTCAGCAATACTTGAGCACCCTGGGACACTCAGTGACTGGAGGAAGCATTAGCAGTACAGCCACTTATGGAAGAAGTGAGGATGGCACCATGGCAAAGATGGTATGTGATATTGTTTGGCGCAATGCCATCTCGGGTGCCGATGGGTACCCTAACATTCATGACACTCCTGTCCTTCACCTTTCAGAAAAATAGAGCGCACAGCGTCCGGAAGAGGGGGCACACCAGGCGGTGGAGTGACCCTTATCTCAGTCCTGATGCCAATGGAAGATGAGGTCTTGGTGATTGCAAGAGTGGCAACAGGGCACGCCGTAGCTGATCACGAGGTGGGGGTGCACCTGAGAGAGAGTGAATGCCTGAAACATGGCATTGTTTTGGACCAGATACCACATATCTGATCTTATGCACAGATGTTGAAAATTGTGAACTTTATAAAACTGTGCAGAGGCAGACACGCAGAGATGCAACCTTCATTAACTTATGTTTTCTTCGAACTGCAAGAAAAATGCTGGAGGAAGAGCAGGAGATGGCAGACAAGCCAATGCAGGCCTCAGAGGGTGATCGGCCCAAGGAAGATGCACCGTCATAGAAGTCAAACGCACCATCCACCAGCACAGTTACAGGCACCTTGGCGGGACCTGCGCCACGTGTTGGAAGTTTGCCATAGGATGAGGAGCACGGAGCATGTAAGCAGGTGATGAAGGCTGGTGGCAGTCCCTATCGGAGGATGGAGGATAGCTCGCTGGAGATGCTGAGCCTCGGAGGTCATTCACAAAGAAGGTGCTTGTGGAGCAGCAAAGGGAGATGTGCGGATCTCTGGCAGAGTTCCCTGAGGCTGTGAATGTCCTTGGCAGAAGATGGAGAAGGAGTCTATACATGCCATGAGTATTGCCATCTCTCAGTCAAATTAATGTATGAGTACCTCCTTTGAAAGAATGGCCACCCTCTGGGGCTCATATATGCCAGACCAATGAATGGATTCACGAGCAGTAAGCTGGTCTTCACAACGTGGCAGCAATGCTCAATAGCATTGTCAGTTCCATTGCAAAGATGGTAAGCAGGTTCTAGGAAGTGCTGGCAGGTGCTAGCTAACCCCTACATAGCACCCAAGTGCAGTTGTGTCATGAAAGGGCTGGGGCAGGCAGGCCTACTGGTGATGGGGCACTTCCTCAAGGCACCCCATAGTCACTGGCTGGTTCCCACCCCCAGACTCTCTGCCAGAGACACACGAGCTGCTTTCTGCCCCCATGGTTGAGTATGCCCCTGCAGAGATGCAGGTGGGGCAATCTGTGTCTCAGTCACTCAGTCATCACGTACGCTGCAGCACGAAGGACAGCAGCCCTGGGCATCTCCTTTGCCAGAGCAGTGAATTGAGCAGGCTGCCTTCATGTTGGCCTCAGCCATAGGGAAAGCACCACATAGAAGCTTATGGAAGAGATCACATAAATGACAGTAGTTTCACCAAGGGCCACACATGGGTGACATTTTGAATGTCTGTGGAAGTTGCACATACGTGATTTGAATGAAGGATCATTTGCTGATGAACTCATAAGTGCCCTACGGTTGATGTTGGGTCATCGAAATCAGCAGGTTATGAGTGCTGCAGAGCGCAGGTAAGATATACTCGTGGGATGAAGTGTGGATATGGGCCGGGGAAGGCAATGGGTAAGGTGAAGCATTGTTTTGGGCAACCAATAGTGATCTAAATAGGACAGTTCTAAAGCCATCGAATGCAGCCAGAGTCCCTTTTATGGCATGCATGAGGGCATTCTGTGCGTCCCTTCCATACAGATCTATCTGCTGCTCCTCTTCATCCTCCTCATCCTCATCCAAGGATAGCCTGCGCTCATGCCCGTTATCTCTCTCCAAGCTCCTCTCCTCGCTGCATTGCTATGTTGTGTAAGGCACAGCACATGACCACTATACGTGACTCTACCGAAGTCCTCTATCACTTTAATAGTTTCAAATTTCCATGCACTAACCTTCTCCTCTTCACCGTGGACATCCAATCTCTCTGCACCTCCATCCCCCACCAGGATTATCTGAGGGCTGTCCCCTTCTTCCTTGAATGAAGGCCCAACTAGTCCTCATCCTCCACCACCCTCCTCCGCCTGGCTGAACTTGTTCTCACTTTGAAAACTTCTCTTTTAACTCCATTCACTTCCCCCAAATAAAAGGTGTCACTATTGGTACCCACATGGGTCCTATCTATACCTGCATTTTTATGGGGTACGTGGGAACATTCTTTGATCCAGTGCTATTGGAGCCCTGTCCCTCACCTCTTTTTCCACTACATTGATGACTGTGTCAGTGCCATTTCCTGCTCTTGCCCTGAACTAGAAAATTTCATTAACTTTGCTTCCAATTTCCACCCTTCTCTCACCTTCACATGGTTCATCTCCGACTCTTTCCTTCCCTTCCTCAACTTCTCTGTGTCCATTTCTATGACTATCAACAAATATTCACAATAAGCCCACTGACTCCCACAGCTACCTCGACTGCACTTCCTCACTCCCTGATTCCTGGAAGGTCTCCATTCCATTCTCCCAGATTCTCTGTTGCATCTGTTCTGATGTTGCAATCTGCCATGCCAGTGCTTCTGATATGTCTTCCTTTTTCCTCAACCAAGGATTCCCATCCACTATAGTTGACAGAGCCCACAACCATACCCGTCCCATTTCACGAACTGCTGCCCTCACCCCTTCCTCTCCCTCCCAGAACCATGGTAGGGTTCCCCTTGTCCTCCCCTTTCACTCCACCAGCCCTTATATTCAACAGATCATCCTCCACCATTTCCTCCACCTCCACATTGTCCCCTCACCTCCGCTTTCAGCATTCCGAAGGGACTGTTCCCTCCATGACATCCTGGTCCACTCCTCAATTATCCCCAACCGCCCCTTCCCTTCCCATGGCACCTTTCCATGCAGGCATAGGAGATGCAGCACCTACCCTTTTACCTCTTTTCTCCTCACCATCCAAGGCCCCAAACACTCCTTCCAGGTGAAACAGTGATTTATGTGTACTTTTTCAATTTAGTATACTGTATTCGCTGCTCAGAATGCGATCTGCTTTACAACGGGGAGACTAAATGCAAATTGGGTGACCACTTTGTGAAACACCTCTGTTCAGTCCGCAAGCATGACTCCAAGCTTTGTCGCCTGTCTTTTTAATTCTCCACCTTGCTCTCACACTGACCTCTCTGTCCTCGGCCTCCTGCAGTGTTCCAATGAAGCTCAATGTAAGCTCAAGGAACAGCACCTCATCTTTCAATTAGGCACTTTACAGCATTCTGGACTCAACACTGCAATCTCTGCCCACATTTTATTTCCTTTTCCTTTGCAGGTTTTGTTTTTAGTCTCATTTATCCCTTGTTTTTGCTTTTGGATGGCAGTTATTCATTAGTCTGCAATTCACACCTCCTCTAGACACATCCCTATGGCTCTACATCACCAAGTCTTCTCTCATTTAAGCTCTCCTGTCTTCCACACTATCACAGACCTTCCCTTTTGCTCTTTTTCCACTCTCTCCCTTTCTCTTGCTTAAAACCCATTACATTTCTAACTATTCCCAGTTCTGATGAAAGATCATCGACCTGAAACATTAACTCTGTTTCTCTCTCCAAAAATGCTGTCACACTTGCTGAGTATTTCCAGCATTTTCTGTTTTTATTCTAGGAATTGCCCTTTCTTTGAAAAGGCTAGAAATCACCATTTTTCATCACAATTTATAAATTATCAAAGGAATTGCAGGAACGTATGGTTTTTGAAACATGCAATGCCAGAAAATAGCAGCTGAAGTCGGCACACCTCAAAATCATGATCCCGAAGCACTTCTGTAGTATTAAACACAATGCTGACCCAGTATAAATGTTGGACGTTTATTAATGTAGCTGTGCACTGTGCAGTATTTGTGGATAACAGCTCAGTGCAAATTGCTGCAGAGATCTATGAAGTAATAAAAAGTTCTGGCATATGCTGGCAACTTTTTGTAATGGAATGTATCAATTTGATCTTTTTGGGCGAAGATGCAGGCCTCAAATATACTAAGAAAGTAACAAGAACAACAACTTGTAATTATATCGCACCTATAATGTAGTAATACTTCCCAAGGAGCTTCATAGGAGTGTTATCAAACAAAATATGACACTGAGCCACAGAAGGAGATATTAGGACAAATAGCCAAAGGTTTGGTCAAAGAAGTGAGGAGTCTGGACAGAGTAGATAAGGAGAAACTGCTCCCGTTAGCAGAAGGTTCAAGAACCAGAGGACACTGATTTAAGGTGATGGGCAAAAAAAGCAACAGCGACATGAGGAAAAACATTTTAGGAAGTGAGTGCTTAGGATTTGGAATGCCCTGCCTGAAAGTATGGTGGAGGCAGTTTCAATCGTGGCATTCAAAAGAGAATTGGATAATTATCTGCAAAGAAAAAAATTGCAAGGCTATGGGGAAAAGACAAGGGAGTGGGACTAGGTGACTTGCTCTTCCAGAGAGCTGGCACAGACACAATGGGCTGAATGGCCTCCTTCTGTGCTGTAACCATTCTATTTTGTTCTATTCTATGATAAGTAGGTTTTAAGGAGCATCTTAAAGGTATAAAAGGAAGTTTGAGAGGTGGAGAAATTTAGGGTGAAATTCCAGAGCTTAGGGTCTTGGCTGCTGAAGGTACAGCCGTCAGCAGTAGAACGATTTAAATCAGGGATGCTTAAGGAGCCAGAATTGAAGGACTGCAGCTACATCGGACAGTTGTAGGGCTGGAGTAGATTACAGAGATAGGGATGGTGAGGTCATGGTGTGATTTGAAAACAAGGGTGAGAATTTTAAATTTGAGGCGTTACTTAAGTGGGAGCCAATGTCAGTGAGCATGGGGTAACGAGCATCACAATTCCTATTGAATGAATGTGCTTCGTGTTAAATACCTGGACCTGGTAGCAGTCCAGAAGGAGCTGTATGACTTAAAGAAGAGCACAAGACAGGATATATAAATTCTGCCAGAAACATTAACTTCTCTTTTTCAGTTTTCGAGCTGATTTGTTTCAGATTTCCAGGTTTTCTTTTTATCTTGAAACAGGTCTATTATGGTTGTATCTGAAGTGACATCATATTCTAAGTAACTTTATAACTGTACTTCTAATTTTAAAAGCTTATAGCCGAAAATGGAAGGATGTTTCCAGTTTGCTGATTAAATCTGATTAGAGAGGACATTCTAATAGTTGCTAGTTAATCTGCTGCTAACTTTTCCAATATTCATCAGTATAATAGTGGTGAGGGAGGATTTGAAAAATATTTAAAAAGCCAGGTTCTGTAAACATAACCAGTTTGCATACATTTTGCACTAAGAACATTGTATAGACTTCCAATGTCATATAATTGGGAAGATTGCAATATCATACCTTAGGATCGTGAGCTCAAGCATTTTCCCTTTGTTTCTGTCATTAGAGAATGATAGAAGATAAAGGCAGGCAATCCTAGCCTCCACAGCACTAAACTGTTTTATTCACATAGCCACCCTGGGGGAAAATGTATTCCTTTTTTTCCAGGCAGAAAATAGGGTAAAAAGGACCAATTTTGGGGCAATACATCTCATCCCCCAAAGGTGCCGAATATAAATGCAACTCCATATTGGCTTGGGCAACAGTCAGAAACCCTGGCGGCTACCTAATACTGGCATTAGGCCCAAACCTGTATGTTGTCCAGGTCTTGCTGCATGCAGGCACGGACTGCTTCATTATCTGAGAAGATTTTACTATATTGTATATTGTATTTAGCAAGGAAGAAGGTGCTAACCAGGATGTGGTGAAAGAGGAGGTAATTAAGACACTAGAAGGATTTGAAATTGATAAAGAGGAAGTATTAGATAGGCTGTCTATACTTCAAGTTGATAAAGCACCAAGACCGGATGAGATGCATCCAAGGATACTTAGGGAAGTGAGAGTGGAAAATGCAGAAGCACTGGCCATAACTTTCCAGTCTTCCTTAAACTCAGGGGTGAAGACAGAGGGCTGGAGAATTGCAAATGTTACACCCTTGTTCAAAAAAGGTGCAAAGATGAGCACAGCAAATACAGGCCAGTCAGTTTAACTTCTAGAAACAATAATTTGGGACAAAATTAATAGGCACATGGACAAATGTGGGTTAATTATGAAAAGCCAGCATGGATTTGTCAAGGGAAAATTGTGTTTAACTTACTTGCTGGAGATTTTTGAAGAGGTAATGGAGAGGGTTGATGGGGCCACTGCTATCGATGTGGTGTACAGATGGCATTTGATACAGAGCCGCACAACAGACTTGTGAGCAAAGTTATAGCTCATGGAATAAAAGGGACAGTAGCAACATGAGTACGAAATTGGCTGAGTGACAGGAAACAGAGAATAGTAATTAATAGATGTTTTTCAGGCTGGAAGAATGTTTGTAGTGGAGTTCCCCAGGGATCAGTGTTGGGACCCTTGCTCTTCCTGACTTTTATATGAATGACGTAGACCTTGGCGTACAGGGCACAATTTCAAAGTTTGCAGATGATACAAAACTTGGAAGCATTGTGAACTCTGAGGAGGATACAGCAGAACTGCAAAAGGACATACACAAGTTGGTGGAATGGGCAGACAAGTGGCAGATGAAGTTCAATGTGGAGAAATGTGAAGTGATTAATTTTGGTAAGAAGAACATGGAGAGACAATATAAGATAAAGAGTACAATTCTAAAGGGGGTGCAGGAGCAGATGAACCTGGGTGTATATGTGCATAAGTCATTGAAGGCAGCAGGACAGGTTGAGAGAGTGGTTAATAAAACAAACAGTATCCTAAACTTTATTAATAGGGACATAGAGTACAAGAGCAAGGAGGTTATGTTGAACTTGTATAAGACACTAGTTTGGCCTCAGCTGGAGTATTGCATTCAGTTCTAGGTGCCACACTTTAGAAAAGATGTGAAAGCATTGGAACGAGTGCAGAAAAGTTTCACAAGATTGGTTCCAGGGATGAGGAATTTCAGTTATGCAGAGCGATTGGAGAAGTTGGGACTGCTTTCCTCGGAGAAGAGAAGGCTGATTTGATAGAGGTATTCAAAATCATGAGGGGTCCGGAGAGAGTAGATAGGGGCAAACTGTTTCCACGCGTGAAAGGATCGAGAACGAGAGGGCACAGATTTAAAGTAATTGGCAAAAGAAGAAAAAGCAACATGAGGAAAAACCTTTCCACGCAACGAGTGATTAGGATTTGGAATGCACTGCCTGAGAGTGTAGTGCAGGCAGGTTCAATCGAGGCATTCAAAAGGGAATTAGACTGTTATCTGAAAAGGAAGAATGTGCAGGAGGGAATGGCATTAGGTGATTTGCTCATTCGGAGAGCCGGTGCAGACACGATGGGCCAAATGGCTTCCTTCTGTGCTGTAACAATTCTGTGATTCAGTGAGTAGAAAATGGAACTGAACACAGTGCATTTATCAGTGAATGTCCTCATTTCTGACCTTATGACCTTATGATGGAGGGAAAGGTAATTGATGAAGCAGCTGAAGATGGTTGCACCTAGGACACTGACGCAAGGAACTCCTGCAGTGATGTCCTGGGGCTGAGATGATTGGCCTGCAATAGCCACAACCATCTTCCTTTGTGCTACGTATAACTCCAGCCAGTGTAGAGTTTTCCCCCTTATTTCCATTGACTTCAATTTTGCTAGGTCTCCTTGATGCCACACTCAGTCGAATACTGCCTTGATGTCAAGGACAGTGTCTCTCATTTCACCTCACCTCTGGAATTCAGCTCTATGTTTCATTTTTGGACCAAGGCTTTAATGTGGTGTGGAGCTGAGTGGTCCAGGTGGAACCCAAACTGAACATCAGTGAGCAGATTATTGCTGAGTAAGTGTCACTAGACAACACTGTCGATGACAACTTCCATCTCTGCTGATGATTGAGAGTAGACTAATGGGGCAGTAATTGGCCAGATCAGATTTATCCTGTTTTTTGTGGAGAGGACATACCTGGGCAATTTTCCACATTGTTGGACAGATGCCAGTGTTGTAACTGTACAGGAAAGTTGGTGAGAGGTGCAGCTAGTTCTGGAGCATAAGTCTTCAGCACTATAGTCAGGATGTTGTCAGGGCCCATAGTCTTTGCTGCACCCAGTATGCTCAGCCGTTCCTTGATATCTTGTGGAGTGAATCAAATTGCCTGAAGACTGGGATCTTTGAAGCTGTGGACCTCAAGTTGGATCATCAACTCTGCACATGTGGCTGAAGATGGTTGCAAACACTTCAGCCTTGACTTTTACACTGACGTGCTGGGCTCTGTCATCATCGAGGATGGGGATGTTCATTGAGTCTCATCCTCCTCACATCTTCTCCCACTAAGTCCTACTCACCCATTGTCACCGGCCTGATGACAAACAGGCTCCTGGGCCCCAATAACTGCTGGTCTCGGGAAGGTTCAGCCTGTGAGATCCTGTCAGCTTCTGTCCATTGTCTTTTAGCTGTATTCTGGCACTCACTCCTAATGGTGAAGGGAATGATATTTTATCTTCACTCAAAAAAGACTTCACCGGGCTACTCATTTTTTATTTCTTCAATTGCTTGTTTAACCTGCTCCATGGACAAAGCTCAAAGTATTATATCATGACAGTATACTCTTGAAGGTTGGCTTCCTTCTCTTTGTAGTAATTTTCTGATTCTGTCTTTTTTTGGTGGTGCCCATGTATTAGAAACATAGGTCATTGTATTTAGGTTGGTGACTTGTGACAAAACTGATCTACTGCTGTAATTGATTCCAATGACCAAAACCTTTTTTGCTACTAAATTGTTAAAACAATGAAAGGAAACACACTCACTCATAGAAACAATTGCACGAATTTGTTTCCTAAATCCTAAATTGGATTTTTCAATTGAACAAATGATTGATTCGTACTTGTTGACAAGGGTCAAATGTTCAACAAGGCAATGTTGAAATTTCCTAATTGACTAATTTCAATAGCTTTTGCAATGATCTTAGTAATGTTTTTTGGTTTATATTTCAGATTGTACTATTAAAGACTCTGGGGATTGTATTGTGCTTTAAACAAAAGTGTTCTCAAAAGGAGAAAGTAAGGAAGGTAAACTAAAGCTGTTGAACTTCTCTTTGCACAGTATCATTGACTCAGATTGGTTTGTGAAAATTATCCATTAGCTTGATTTAGAAAAACAACTTTCAATTTGAATAAGTACTAAACAGAAGGACACCAATTCCCTCGATACCACTGCCTTCCTTCTTCTGTGTTCCATTCCTGTAACCTAGAGCCCTTTAATTTATAGCACCCATGGTTTATTTTTAATCTAAAACCAATTGTCTTCCATTAAAGCACATTAAATGCCATTGAGAGTCATCACCCCTCCTTCCCAACCTATTTGCATATTAAATATAATATTCTTCCAATTGGAACTCAAATATTGAGCTCCAGGTAATGCAAATCTGGAGCATAATTGCCACTGGACTAGTAATCCAGAGACCCAGGATAGTGCTCTGGGGACATGGGTTCGAATCCCATCACAGCAGAAGGTGGAATTTCAATTCAATTAATAAATCTGGAGTTAAAAGTGAGTCTAATGAAACTATTGTCGATTGTTGTAAAAACCCATTTGGTTCACTAATATCCTTTAGGGAAGGAAATCTGCTGTTCTTACCTGGCCTGGCCACAGCAATGTGGCGGAACAGTGGCGCAGTAAGGGCGGCACAGTGGCGCAGTGGTTAGCACCGCAGCCTCACAGCTCCAGCGGCCCGGGTTCAGTTCTGGGTACTGCCTGTGCGGAGTTTGCAAGTTCTCCCTGTGACCGCGTGGGTTTCCGCCGGGTGCTCCGGTTTCCTCCCACAGCCAAAGACTTGCAGGTTGATAGGTAAATTGGTCATTATAAATTGTCCCTAGTGTAGGTAGATGGTAGGAGAATGGTGGGGATGTGGTAGGGAATATGAGGTTAATGTAGGATTAGTATAAATGGGCGGTTGTTGGTCGGCACAGACTCGGTGGGTCGAAGGGCCTGTTTCAGTGCTGTATCTCTAAATAAAATAAAATAAAATAAAATAAATGGTGAGCATTTTGTGTTAAAGCTATTTGTATAATATCTCTGTGATTAGTGTGGTACTGCACCTGCTGTCTGCTTAGATTACATGCTCAAGGCAGAGGTGGGATTGCTATTAACTGATGCCATGTCGACAGTAGAGAGAAAACAATCACTTGATACTTAAACAGGCAAAAGCACAGTTAACACAGGGTCAGTGTGTTAACATTTACTGCCCAAGATCGAAACATCCTAAAGATATTAAACACCAGCAATCTTTGTTGTCTGTTAGCCAACTAGCCCAGACTGCTGCCACCCTTGTTGTGGTGGTACAGTCCGAAGCCAGCCCCTCAAGGCCCAAAGCTGCTGGAGGACATCCTGCAAGGCCATCTGCAATCTCCCTCATTGAAAGTCAGCAGCCTTCCACCAACCATTGGGGTAATACTGCTTAGGCACTAAGGGAATGTATAAGGATGCTTAGTTGAGTTTTGTGTGGAATATTGAATGTTTTGTTGGATAAAGTTGGTTTGGAATAGTTGTTCTGTGGTGGCTTTTTTTTCAGTTTTGTGGACAAGAGGACACTGTGATGGTCTGTGACTGAGGGATGGTAAGGTGTGGGACTGTTGTAGAATGCGGAGTTGGGGTGGTATTCCCGGGAACTGGAGTCGAATGAGGTAATCGCGGTCGGCCCGTCCAGAGTTTGAATGTGCCGGCTGCCTCCTCCCTTCCTCTTTCTCCTCCTCTTGCGGTGGTTACCAATGCCTGGTGGCCAGGGCTGTGCCCTCATCATGGTCAGCTTGTGGAAGATGCAGCAGACCATCATGAATTGGGACACCTGCTCCTGTGAGTACTGGAGGGCTTATCAAGGCAGCAGAACCATTGCTTCAGCAGCAAGGTGGCCATGTGTGGTTGGGTTGGAGAAGGAAGTCATAAGCTAGGTGTAGAGTGGACAGCCTTTGTTACCCAGCAACCACCCTCTGTTTGACGTGGTGGCTGAAAGATTGATGGAACAGTGGGATGTCACAGAGAGAATGTATCACGGCTCCTGACAGGATAGAGGGCATTCACCGGTATAATGTGATGTACCAACTGCACATTAAGTGAGTGGTAACCTTTGCGGTTTCAACACATCTCAGCACTGAGATGTGGTGCCCTCAAAGCCTCTTGTGTCCAGTCAATGGCATCCTGCACCATGGGGCAGCCCCCTCTGCTGGTAAAGCTACGTGCTATTTTCTTTCTGTTCAGAGAGAACACAATGAAGTCCCCTTTCCTGGCATAAGGAGCATCTGTCATCTCTCTGATGCAGCAATGGATGGTGAACCATTAGATGTTAGATATCTCACCTGTTCCAGCCTTGGAGGATCCCATGCGATGAAATTCAGGGCCATGGGCACCTTCACAACTACTGGCAGCATTGTCCTCGCTCTGCTCTGCAGCTGTAGGTCCGGTTCCAAAACGTGACAGATTTCTGAGAACACCTCCTCTGTGAATCACAGACTGCTCCTGGCTTAGGTGGAGGTAAGAAAAATGGTCCCGGAAGCCCCTTGGTAAATAAGGCCTCCTGCTGAGTGCCCTTCTTTCCCTTTACATCCTCCCTCTGAAAATAGCGTGCCTTCTAATTTGCTGCCTCGGCACCATCTCCCTCTCATGCTGCAATTCAAAGTGGACTGCAACTGAAGCACCCATGACTGGGAGCAACTGGTATGCCTAGAACCTTTGCAGTCACGACCAATGCCTTCTCCACATGCAGTACCATTCCCTGCAGACTTCATCAATTGCTAGCAACTCCTCAACACACCCAGCACTTCTACAAACAGAGCCAGTAGAAAGGAATCAGCAAGTAGTGGATGATCCCTTTAAATAGCACTGGTGCGGGGAGGGGATATACTTCCTGCTGCTGAATGCATGTTGCATTGTACATATTTAAAAGTGGGCGTTGACGAGAGTGGCGAGCTACAAACCGGCAGCAGTGGCGTCAAAGCAGCTCAAATCAGCCTCACATGATGACTGACATCATGATCTGCCTACTCTTCATACCTTCAGCGTACTCTTTTAACACCTGCGCTAGCATCCTCACCAAGATGGCATTTCGCGCAGGCCATGCCAGAAATGGGTGCAAGCGGTGCAGATGCCACTTTGGTACCAAAACAACACCCATAGTGAAAAATCTACGGCCACTATGGAGTCAAATTTTGCCGTCAGGGACTGCTGATCTGTGGGTGCTGCCTGTACCACGCGCACACTGAACAATAAAGTTGGGGTCAGCTCATTTAAGTATATTTTTGGTGCACAATACTTGATGTGCGGGAGGACTTCGGAATCAGGGAGGAGTATCCAACATTAGCTGCTCTTAAAGGGGACCATTCCAAGGTGCTGATTGGGAGGTGTTACTGCAGGAAATGCTACACTTTTTGGAGTGGAGGAGCACCCTTCAGACACGATTACTGCCAGAGCCGCCTGGCTGCAGGTTACTGAATAATATAAACAGCCTGCATGTGGAAACTGGTGAGGAAGAAATATGTTGGGCGTGAAATTTCCAAGACTAATGCTCATTTTGTATAATTTAGCAATTTTTCTTTTACAAGGCACTTTAATCATACTTTTCTGTAAACTCGGTGGAACATCATAAAGAGCGAATCCATTGCACTCTGCCAACGATTCATTCACTTTCCAAATGCATAGGCACATGAAGAAAGAATGACTTTCAATTATAACATCCCAACACATTTTACAACCAATGAAATACATTTTTTTGAAGTGTGGTCACTGTTGTAGGAAATATGACAGCCAAATTGCACACAGCAAAGTCCCCCAAACAGCAATGTGATATTGACCTGACAATCTCTTTTAGTGATGTTGTTTAAGGGATAAATATTGGCCAGCATACTGGGAAGAACACCCCTGTACTTCTTCAAAGTAGTTCCATGGGATCTTTTACCTCCACCTCAGAGGGCAGACGAGGCCTCCGTTTAACGTCTCCTCTGAAAGACTGCAGGTCTGACAGTGCAGAACTACCTCCGTACTGTGCTGAAGCGTCAGTCTAGATTCTATGTTTGGGTCTCTGGGGTGGGACTTTGCCCTCACAACCTTCTGACTTAGAAGTGAGAGCACTACCAACTAAGCCACGGCTAAAACCCTAGCAAGCCTCTCAGTTGTATCAAACTGCTGCAAAAAACTACCTTCACCACATGGACTGTAGCAGTTTATGAAGAAGACCCAGCTTTCCATCTTGGGGTAATGAGGGATGGAGAATAAATGCTGGCCAGCGACATTCACAACCGGGAATGAATTTGAGAAAAAATCAAATAACTCCACATCCCATCTGCTGACAAGGACCTGTCTAGTTCTTCCTTGAAACCTGTAACGGTTTCTTGTCCCACAACACCTGTCAGTAATCTGTTCAACAGACCTACTACCCTTTTAGTTAAAAAGTTCCTCCGATTTCTATCATCTTCTCTCTCAGTCTTCTCTTTTCAAGAGAATCCTTCCTCATGAGTCACTCCCTTAAGTTGCAGGATCAACCATGTAGCCCCATGTAGTCCTAATTGATCCTCTAGGAGAGAAACGCCCTGTCTGGCGTATGTCTTCCAAACCTCCTCTGCCTCCTTCTCAAACTGTTAATGTAGATGAATGCCCAAAGGTGTACCCATATAGGCAGTGCACAATGAAATCTGTGGGGAAACAGGCAAAGGTAACATATAGCCTACAGCTTTGTAGAATCATAGAATGGTTACAGCACAGAAGGATTTTAGCCCATCCTGTCTGTGCTGGCTGTCTTCAAGAGCAATTCAGCTAGTCCCACTCACTTGCCTTTAACCCGTAGCCCTGCAAATGTTTTCTTTTCAGAAAATTATCCAATACCCGTTTGAAAGCCATGATTAAATCTGCCTCCTCCACACTTTCAGGCAATGCATTCCAGATCCTAATCACACGCTGCATAAAACGTTTTTTTCCTCATGTCACCTTTGGTTCTTGTGCCAATCATCGTAAATTGGTGCCCTCTGGTTCGCCATTCGCCAGTGGGAACAGTTTCTCCTAATCTACTCTGTTCAGACCCTTCATGATTATGAAGCTTGAGATTAAGTTCATTTGCAGCAAAACAACTGAACGGCAAAGCAGGGTAAAGAGCTGAACAGCAAAGATGCACTATAGTGAAAAGTATCTCATGAGTGCTTACAGAAAGTCCAAACGAATGTAAACACTTTAAGGGGCTGAATGGCCAAGTCCTGTTCCTATGTTTAGAGCAAAGACCCAGCATGAAGCAAGTGGCCTTCTGTGCAGCACCAGTTTCATACACACGCTGAGGATCTGTACTATTCAGACTCTATAGCTACATTATGGGACATAGTCCTAAATTACATATGTTGCAGGCTGTTGATGAGTGTAGCACATGATTGCTGAGCAGATCTCAGGTTTTAGCACTACCATAATGTAAGGAGGCAAAGCCTGATGTGCAGCAGTAATATTGGTATTAATAATACGTTATCGGCCTTATGACCTATCACCTATGCTGCCCTTTAAATTGAGGTAAAAGTGGAATGGTTAAAACATTAATATATTGTCTTTTATTTTGCTCCAGTACATATAAACAGATCAATTAAGTAGAGAAATACAGGCCAGAACTTGTAGATTGTTCAGGGAAAATCTGTGCCAAACAGAAAACAGTTGTTTTTTGCAAAGCCTGGTGGTACTTTGATAAAGGGAATTGTAAATGGTTAGCTTTGAAGTTGAAGTTTGCAAAGCTATGTTTATTGGTTTTTTATGTGATGCGTGGGAAGGTTCCAAGAAAAAAATACTGCCAGAACCCAAGGATTTTACATTTCAATAAATTTCCTTTTTAAACTGTTCAACTTTCTTGGATGTTACTTAACTGTACTCAGTAATGTGGACAATTAAAGACTGCTTTCAATCACCCCAACCTGGCAGGAATGATGCGGGCTTGGGGATGGGGGGTGAAAATGGTCGAGGAGAGGTTCACACTGCTTTCCCAAATTATTATCGCTTTCCACTATTTTTACTTGCCAGATTTCAGATACGGGAAAGGTGCCCACTGCAGAGGAGGAGGGGGGGGGGGGCTAATTTAAATAGTGCATCCTGATGACATCATCAGGACATGCATGCCATTTTAAATTCGGGTCTGACTATACCCTGTAGAGTCTTCAACCTGTCAGCAAAGGTTGGTGGCAGTGAGGATTCTCACTATAGGAGGCCTAGGTAAGTGACTTTTAATGGCTCCTTGTGGGGCAAGAGGAGCCATCTGTTTGGAATATCTCTTAAACCAAGGTTGCTGCTGTTTCATTGAATGCTGAAATCAAGTGAACATTTCTCTACCTGTGCATCAGGACTTTGCATCCTTTTGTTTCCCTCTACATTTTCTCTTGTTATTTTTGAAGGCTTGAGTTTGTGGAGAGACAGTTTCATCTGTGGCTCAGTTGGTAGCACTCTCATCTCTCAGTCAGAAGGTTGTGAATTCAATTCCCACACTAGGGACTTGAGCACAAAGTCTAGGCTAACACTCCAGTGCAATACTGAGGGAGTGCTGCATTGCCAAAGGTGCTATCCTCTGGATAAATCCTTGGTTAAACCAAAGCCCCATCTGCCCTTTCAGGCGGATGTAAAAGATTCCTTACTGTTATTTTGAAGGAGAGTTGAGGAGTTCTCCTGATGTCCTGGCCGATATTTATTCCCCATCTAAAATCACTAAAACAGATTATCTGGCCATTACCTCATTACTGCTTGTGGGAGCTTGCAGTGTGCAAATTAGATGTTGTATTTCCTATATTACAACAGTGACTACAGTCCAAAAGTACTTCATTGGCCATAAAAGCACAATATAAATGCCTAATAGTGATATAAACTTTCACACCATGTGTTGTATGAAGGAAAAGTATGCATTAGAGCATTTTCCTCATTGTTTTTGTCTGGCACTGTAAACCTGCATTCTCTTGCTCAGCAGCTTCCATCCTTGCAGTTTGCACCTGGAATTTTGCAGGTTGATGCCTATCTAATGGGGTCACCCTTGTTTGCTACAGTTCCTACTGCAGCATCTCCGAGCCTTTACTGAGTGTAGGAGTCTTTGGTACCATCCTTATAATGTGCATGTTGATGCCTAATCTGTATTTTTCCCTTCAGTAGAAGAATCACGGGTACTGCTGTTTGATGGTGAGCAGCAATCTTTAAGAGCTGGTGGTTTGCCAAATTTACCAGCAATCAACAAGTGTGGAAAAGAAGCACAGGGAATCCATTCAAAAAGCACATGAAGGGAGACCTTTGCTGGCACAGTCAAGGAAGCTAATTATCTCTGTTGCTGATACATACGCATCCATATCATAGGTGAATGCAAATCCCAAATTGCAAAATCATGCTGATTTAAAGAAAACTTATTTCTGATCTATTTGTCATTAATCTTCAATATTGTCTTTCAGATTAATGAATGTTTAATAAAAGGATAAATAGTCATTTGGTAGTACAGAGCTTGAGTATTGCTGAAAACAGAGACATTTTGTCGAAGCTTTTTGTCTTGCACTCATCAGGACAATTCGCAAGAATACCAATGTAAGGGAAAACAACAAATTTATACTGTATGAGAAGAGAGTGCTGATTGGTTGGCAAATGGACTCTGATTGTTAGAGGTGTTGCCATGGAGAATGCACCAGTTTATGGTGACTGACAGTTAACTGCCAGGCTTTGTTTGAAATTTAAACCAAGCAGCTTGACTCTGATTGGCCAAGGCATTGCCCTGAGGAATGAACCAGCAAATGGCTGTCACTTATTTTGTTTAGCTGTAAAAGATGCAATGTGTGTACATGTTCTTTCTGTCTGCAAAGAACAGGGCCCTATGTATTAATATATGTAGCTTCCAGTACACACAAATGCACCACACAGTGAGCCCTACTGACAATCTTAAATTGGTTGTCAGCGTAATTCTTAGCTCACTGAGGATTATTTAGCAACTGTTGTCCAGTCGCAGAATCACATCTAATGTTAAGCACTGTGTTTTGAGTTTTACAAGCAAGGTCTGGTTGGGTATGGTCTGTACCCTGCTTGTTGTGAACAGCAGAAGGGACATGTTGTTTGATACAATCCACCAATGTTTAGGATGTATGGCCTATATAGCTAGCATCACACTGGCACTGAAATTCATATATCACATTACTCATCTGTGGGATGGGCAGAATGTATTTTTGGCTTGACAGCAGACCCTGTTAGTGGCGAACACCAAACATGGTCCTACTGTATAGTAGCAGCGTGAAACAGCTAGCTTTACCTGTTGCTCAAATTTTTTGGGATACATTACCCTTCTAGGGTAATCTGAGGTAGACTGGGCACTTTTCAGCGCTGAAGTTGATGGCCTTAGGCCGGTTCATAAGATGGCCACATATATTAATACACAGGGCCCTGTTCTTTGCAGACAGAAAGAACATGTACACACATTGCGCCTGTTTCAGCTAAATAAAATAAGTGACAGTCATTCGCTGGTTTATTCCTCAGGGCAACACCTCCACTTGCCAACCAATCAGCATTCTGTTCTCATACAGTATAACCTTGTTGCTTTCCCTCACATTGGTATTCTTGTGAATTGTCCTGACGAGTGCAAGACAAAAAGCTTCGACAACGTGTCTCTATTTTCAGCAGTACAAAAGAACAAATGGCTAAATTTAAAGTGGTAGTGGCCATGAATCCTTTTTCCTTCTAGTAGGAAAAGGAAAAGCAAAGACTGAATCACATACCTGAGGGGGTAAGGGGGAGGAATCATCATGTGGTTCATTTTCATGATAATTAGGTATTAGAAGCAGCGATTGAGGCTTAGCAAATCTGGAACCTTTCAGGCCAATTTTCACTTTGCCTCCCCTCCCAGACATTAAACAGCTGTTGTAGATGATGGCCCATGATGGAAAGCACCTGATTCACATCGAAGTTGATGAGAATGAAGCTATTTTAGGTCACAAAATTCAGTCTGTAGTCCTGGTAGTTTTGGCACTTTGGGTGTTATTTTAGTACCAAAGTGGTGTCCGTGCTGCCTCCACTCACTTCCAGCAGGGCTCGCGCCAAACGCCATCTTGATGACGGCATTAGCACTTGCACGATGAACGTACACCAGAGGTATGCAGAGTAGGTAGATCATGACATTAGTTAGTGTCCAACACTGATCTGACGCCAGTGCTGCTATTTTTGACCTCACTCTCTCTAAAAAGTGCACAGCTGAAAGAGGAATCAGCAGCAGGAAGGACCGTCTCCAACCAACACTATTTAAAGTGATCATCAACAACCTGCAGGTTAGCTGGTGACTGCTTTCTACTGGCTCTTTTGAGTTTGTGGAAGTGCTGTATGTTTTTGAGGAGTAGCTTACAGTTGGTGAAGTCTGCAGGGGGTGGTGCTACATGTGGGGAAGGCATGGCTTGTGACTGCCAGGGCTCTGGACGCACCACTTATTCCCAGTCACTGAAGCTTTAGTTGCAATCCCTCTTGGGCTGCAGCATGAGAGGGAGATGGTGCCGAGGCTACAAATAAGAAGACAAGCTGCTCGTAGAGGGAGGAGGAGGAGGAGAGAGAGAAGAGTGCTCAGCTGGAGGCCTTATCCACCTTGCGTCTTCCAGGAGCACTTTTCATACCTTCACCTAAGCCAGGAGCAGTATGTGTTTGTCACCTGCGATTCTCGAAGGAGGTGTTTATAGAACTCTGCCACCTCTTGAAACCAGACCTCAGAGCAGGGCAAGGGCGACACTGCCAGTGGCTGTGAAGGTGACTGTGGCGCTGAAATTCATTGCACAGGATCATTCCACTTGGAACAGGCGATATATCGTCCAAACACACGACTTCGACTGCCTAGAAGCACAAGGGCAGCAGGCACATGGGAACACCATCACCTGCAAGCTTCCCTCCAAGTCACTCACCATCCTGTCTTGGAAATATATCGCCGTTCCTTCATCGTTGCTGGATCAAAATCCTGAAACTCCCAGCCGAACAGCACTGTGGGTTTAGCTCCACCACATGAACTGCAGCGGTTCAAATAGGCAGCTCATCACTACCTTTGTAGGGCAGTTAGGGATGAGTAATAAATACTGGCCTTGCCAGTGTCGCCAGCATCTCATGAACAAATAATAAAAAAAACTAACATCTCCCAATTCATCATCCAATGCTGCATCAGAAAGTTAACACAGGCTCTTACCAGGAAATCAGACTTCATTGTATTCTCTCTAAACAGGAAGAAGCAGGAGGAGCATGCACCTGGGTTTGCCAGGAAAGCAGACCTCCCCCTGGTGCAGGGTTCCATTGTCTGCACACACGTGACTTTGTGGGTTCCGCATCTCAATACTGAGACGTACCGAAACTGTAAAGGTTTTCATTCGTTGAATGTGCAGTTGGTGTGTGCCCATGCTCAGTACATTGTTCTGCTGGATGCTCGTTATCGTGGCAGCAGTCATGATGTGTTCGTTCTGTGCCAATCCACTGTTCCATTAATCTTTCAGTCACCACATGAAACCACAGGGTGAATGCTGGGTGATAAGCACTGTCCACTTTACACTGACTCATAGCTCCTTTCCACAACCCTGCCACACATGGTCAGCATGCGGGATCTTATCCCCTTGAAAAATAATTGTTGTTCCTGACCCCACGCTCGCTGGCAGTGCACCCACCCGTGCAATCTTCCACAAGGTGGCCTCCTATTTGGCTGCCTCTTTGCACTTTAAAAAAAAAATAAACTGTAGCCACACCTGCCAGGCCACCTCTGTGGAGAGGATAGACCTTCTCAGGATGATCTGTGGCCACAGCTGTGGCCACTGACCCTGCGGCTCCGTTGGGGGTGGGGTAAGTATTAGGGTACCCCGGCCAGCTGCCGGCAAACTGCCTCCAGGCACCTGGCGGGCTTTGGTCTCAGACCCTATTCAGGTGGTGTCCAAAATCTGCCCACAAATGGACAGTTAATGATTCAAATTGACTATCCATTGGGGATACTGTTTGAAATGCTGATTGCTTTCTCACATTATGCTTACAGCCTTTCTACTTCAAACTTGCCCACCATTGCCTCTCTTTCCTCTTTTTCCTTCTGTAATTGTATTTTGTCTCTTTTTTGCTGCAACTGCATCTCTCTTTTCTCTGTTTTCCTTCTGAAACTGCAATTCCGCTTTTTGCGTTTCGAAGTGAAGTCTAGCTAGGGCTACCTTTTCAGACTCAGATTCCATGATTGCTTGTTCTGCTCAGGGACAAGATTAAAATGGCTAGCTAAATTCATTAGTATTTTGGGGTTCTTTGTTTTTCTTTGACAGCGACTCCCACCTAAGTAGCTACAACTTTTAAACTTTCAATACTTAGTTGATTTAATTTATCATGGGATATGTCTTCCTGCTCTTTAAACTCCTTAGCATTAAATGTGGCCTTTTTCTTTTGCTTCTAGCACTGTAGAGAAGAAAGGAATACAAGAAAACCTGTTTGTTTAATTTTCCAGTTTTAGAAGTCAATTTTCCTACCGTTTCCAAATTTCTCATTCAATCTTAATATTCCAAAATCCCAGCTCAGAGCCCGCAGTTTGTTACAGGATGTGGGTAATGGGGGCTGGGTTCCACTTTTCACCTCCTAACTGACTGCAGATAGTGGGCTGAATTTTGTTCAGCTCCCGATGTCGGGCTCCGTGGAGGGGTGGGTTGCCGGAAGATCGGAATGGCAGCAGTCGTCACGGAGCCCCGCGCCAGAATTGCCGGGACAAATCTTCCTGGCAGTGGCAAGGCTCTGTGGCAGCTCTTCTGTCGCTCGGCGATGCAACCTGACTTTAAATATTGAAATGAACGTTAAGCATACATTTAAATACAATTCTCCACGATCTTCTTGTCGGATCCGGATCTTCAGTGCGACAGGCGGCACTCATGTGCCTTCACTTTCCCATCCTGGAAAAGCTGGCGCTGCCAAGGTGGGGAAGGGGTGGTTACAGCATTTTCAGTGCAGTTGGGAGAGAAGGGGACAACTCTGCAATTTTAGTTAAGTAGGGGTGGGGGGAACAGGTCAGACATTTATTTTCAGTGTAGTGGTGGGGGGGCGGGGAATGGGGCAACTCTGCATGCTCTGAGCAGGGCTGTCAGCCTTTTAAAAATGGCGCCAGTACCTGCGCAGAGACAGATGATGCCGTTCACGGCATTGCCAAGGCCGCCCCCACCACAGGACTGGGGGGTGGGGGGGGTGGGGGAGGGTGGCGGTTCGCGGGCAGCCGCCCTGCATATTGTAAAGAGCCACCATGCTCAAGGTCATGGTTGATTGGCAGCCCATACGTGTCAGCCGCCATTTTGTTCAGCCGCCGCCACGTCCAGCGGCAAGGAAACAAAATATAGCTGAGTGTTTTGTGAAACTAATATTTCAGCCCCTGTCTTTTGTTTGCGAAATAACCAGTGACAGGTTTTCTTGTAGGTTTGAAGCAGAAGATTAAATATTTAATGAACAATAATCACCCAAAATGATGGCAACACCAACCACACAGACATTCACTCTCACATGCACACTCAAGAAAAGATGGATAGAGGGTAAACTGTATGAGGTATTAAGAGCTCAAGGTGTAAAAGTCTGTTGTTTTTAGGAAAACCTGTGGGATCCTCTTAGAATGGTAGGTTGTTTCAAGTTGCAGGCCTGTTTGCTGGTTGTCTTGCATTTGCTGGGACGTTGAAGTCTACTGGAAGTCAGCACTTTAGTTTGAAGATGGTGCTGATATTTCAATTTTCACAGGTGGAGGAGTTGTTTAAAAGTCACTCTCTTATTTCTTTGCTGCAGTTGGTTGTGAACGCATCTCAGCAGGGTTCAACTGTCTTAGCTGGAACTGATCGCTCTCTCTCTCTCTCTCTCTCTCAGCCTTGTGCTGGGATTAAAGATGGCTTTCAAGTTCTCTCCGTGGATGGAGATCTCTGGCTGCCGTTTTGATGTTCTGACGTTCTCAAAAAATGGTTATCTTTAAAGATGAACTCATTAAATGTTCGTCTCACCCATGTGACTTCAAGTTTCAGTTCCTGAGGGGTTATACAATAGCTTTTGATGCTAGTCTATTTTGATAAGATGAGGTATTTTCTTTATTGGAGTGATGTTAGCTGGAGATGCTGTTGGGGGAAGGGTTGGTATCTGTGAGTGCCTTTGTTTTAGCTTGTTTTTGTGGATCGTTCACATCCACGTGTGATGAGCTGTCTATATTTCAATGCACTTTAGTTGATTTTAATGAATTTTAGTTCCAGCAGATATGAATATGTATTTCAGTGCAGGGGAAGGTGAATGTCATGTGACTTTGTCCTCCCTCTTGTTGAAGGCAAGTGTACCAATTTTTACATTTTTATTTTACACTGTCCAGTTTATTTTTGTATTTCCATTGCTGCACTTGCCATGAGCTTGACAAAATAAATGTGTCTTTTTTTTTAACACAAATGCTGTTTGTTCATTCCCTGTCAAGTATAATAATTTTCCATTGTGCCAGGGTTACAGCTAACTTCTCACCTTTAGAACCTGAGTTCAAAACTTGAGCAACAGCACCTTACCTTTCACCTGTGCACTTTACAGCGTTCCGGACTCAACGGGCTGGATTTTAAGAGCCCGCTGCGGTTATTGGCAGCGAGCTCAAAAACTGGACCGCACGCCAAAGAGTCGCCGCGATCACATACGCGGCGGCTCATTTAAATATCGGGGGCGGCCTGCCCCCCACAATCACATGGAGGAGGCGGGCTGTCCGCCCCTGGAAATGGCGTTAGCTGCCTGTGCGCAGGCGCTGGCACCACTTTTAAAGGGCAGCAATCCCTGCTGGTCAATTTGAATTTTTGAAGATACACTCGCCCAACATTTATTAAATAAATTTCTAACGCCCCTTTCCCAACCCCCAATAACAATTACAGTAACTAAGTGCCCTCTCCCCCTCCCAAAATACTTACCTTTCAAATCTGACCTTCCCCGCCCCAAGACTACACAAAGTTTAAGTTCACTCCTTCCCAGCATCCCCTGCACCCATTACATTTATTTGATCCCATTTTCCCCCAACCCCCACTCAGCACCGAAAATATGAACTCTTCCCCCCACCTCCCCCTCCCCCCCCCCACCTCCTCACCAGCGTCATGTTGGCTTTCCCCGGCTAGGGAATTGAAGGCGCTGGAGTGCCAGCCGCCATGCTGAAGATCGTGGTGGGCCCAGAAGGTTGAAGGTAAGTCCCTTTAAATTTATGCATGTGTTTAATTTAAATATTGAAAACTAGGTCCCGTCGCCTTGTGCCTGGGAGGCCACCACTGAGACTTGCTGCCGCTGGGAGGATTGGTCCGGGCCCTCTGGGTGTTGGGCTTCGTGGTGGACTGCTGCCGGCCCCATCTTTCAGCCCCCCCCCCCCACCCCGCCACAGTGCCCGATGTTGAGGGCTTGGTAAAATCCAGCCCACCATTTAGTTCATTGAATTGTAGATCGTAACCTCTGCCCCCATTTTGTTTCCTTTTTCTTTGCTAGTTTTGGCTTTTCTCTCTTGTTTCTCTTTTTGGCCTTGCACCATAAACCATTTTGTCATTTACTCTCTCCTGTCTTCTACTCGCCCCCTTTCACTTGCTTAAGACCTAATTACATTTCTAACTTTTCCCAGTTCTGATGAAAGGTCATCGAGCTGAAATATTAATGCTGCTTCTGTCTCCACAGATGTTACCAGATCTGCTGAGTATTTTCAGCCTTTTCTGTTTTAATTTCAGATTTCCAGTATCTGCAGTATTTTGCTTTTGAAACACTGTTTAAATATGTTACCAATGTAAGGAGAAGAATATATATTTTCTTCTGGCAAACACAGAGGAGTCGATTTTTGTCTTTACTCAGGACAGATTCGGGTAACAGCTGGCCAACAGCAGTATGGAGAAGTTTAGAATAAGAAAGGCATAAGTTTATGAAGGTGGGGGGATACGGAAGGAATTTCACTTCAAATTCATGACAGGTCTGGACAGAGTAGCTAGGAAGAAACTGTTCCCATTGTTGGAAGGGTCAAGAACCAGGCAACACGAGGAAAAGCTTTCTCACGCAGGGTATGGTTAGGATCTGGAACGCATTTCCTGAGAGGGTGATTGAGGCAGATTCAATTGTGGCTTTCAAAGGGAATTGGATAACTATCTAAAGAGAAAGAAAATTGCAGGGCCAACAAGAAAGGGCAGGGGAGTGGAGCTAGCTGAGTTGTCCTTGCAGAGAGCTGCATGGACATGAAGGGCTGAATGGCCTCCTTCTGTGTTCTAATGATTCTATGAGCATTAAGCACCACCTGGATAGAGCGCAGAGAGAAGAATACGGCAGGAAGAATTACATATCCCTAACTGGAAGCACCTGACAGAAGGAAAAGGGCTGAGTTCTTTCACAGGCATGTGATCCTTTCTGCTCAGCTTTCCTCTCTGTGCTCTGCTTAGTTTTACACCCAGGCAGTAAGTGCAAAAATCTACCCCAAAACTTTAATATATTTTCATTGGGGATAGGACGAGCAACAATTCTAGCAGAGCATATTATCATTTTGAATGTGTGAGAATCCACGTTTGATTTTGTGTGTGAATTTGATCTGAACTGACTCAGTCTGTACTGGTTCGACTCATCATAAATCTGACCCGAACCACCAAAAAATATCAATTGAAGGACTATTGTAATCGATAACTAATAGTCCCTGGATATTTTTCAATAACAACCACATTCTTATGACAGTCTGACAATAATCATTTATACAGTGCCTATCTCATCATGTTGCATTACGTCATGAACATGGTCATTATTGCTGCAACTGATGGCCATCTGGAGTACTCCATTAACTTAGTACAGCGAGTCTTGTTTTCATATGGCGGATAATTAGAAACATAGAGGAAAAAACGAGATTATCTGTTATGAATAGTGCATTGTCCTCGCTGTCAAGTTCCACAAATGTTTATCATTCTCTTAGACCGCATGAGGTATTTCGTACATTCACAAATAACATTTAATTCCTTGCCAAGGACATCTGATGCTTCAGTGGCAATAACCTTTACTTTCAGTAAGTCATTTTTAGATGCAATGTCTACAGCAAAGACATGTAAATACATTTCCTTTAAATCCTGAAATGGTGATTGGTTGAATAGTTCTAAATTGCGAGACCTGAAACATTAGCTGGAAAGTTTCAAAGTGATTTAGTATAGTAAGATCGAAGCAATCCCATAAAAATAACGTGCTTTTCACACAGAAAACATCCCAAAGTGCTTCACAGAAGTGTAATTAAAGAGATGAGCTTTAAACAGGGGGGTCTTAAAGGACCAGAGGGAGGTGGAGGGCTGGATGTGATTTAGGGAGAGAGTTCTGGATTACAGTGCCTAGGCGCAGAAAACACAGCACCAATGATAAAGTAAAGGGAGGGAGGATTTGTGTCACAGGGAGAGTTTGGGCGACGTGAGTTGTAGAGCTGGAGGGGGTTAAGGAAATAGGGAGGGGAAGGTAAATGTGAATGAAAAATTGAGTATTTGGGAGTCACAACACAGTAGAATCTTTTGTATGATTATCTTAAACAGTTCTCAACTAAGAACTTTTGGGGCCCTGGGCACCAAAAACACTCTGGGCCATTCTGCACACCTCACACAATCACCCTCCAATCTAATGTCAATAACTATATCGTAACCAATCTGCTGACTCCACTTTCTGGCAGTACTTAACTGCTAGAATATTATAATCCAGGGCTTGTATGAATTATTTCTGCATATGGAGTTTCACTGCGGGCCCCATACATTTTTGCAGCATTCCTCCTTTCATGCCTTAAGGTGTCAACTCCATATAAGGTCAAATTCAATGGATGCCCTGCCATAGCTCATTCAAGTGGTCATTCTTTATGTGAAAGCTTAGACAGTTTTCTTGGCAGGGTATTTGATTGTGGGGAACATCACAGCCTGTACTATTGCCTCTGAATCAGAAGGTTAAGGGTTCAAGCACCAATTAGCATATACCTTAGACTGACACTTATGTGTAATACTGAAGGAGTGCTACACTGTAAGAGGTGCTAGCAGTTAGATAAGATGTTAAACCAAGTTTCTGTTTGCCCTCTCAGGTAAATGTAAAAGCTTTCATAGCATTATTCAAATGAGAACAGGGGAATTCTGCTAGATTCATTTGAACGTCTCCATTGAGGCTGTTTCTTGCTTGGGGAATTTCCTGTAAATGAAGGGAAGGTGGCAAAGTGCTTTCCTCCCATTGGATTCCCCTTTTGATCATTTATTTGTTACATAAGATGGAACAACCCAGCAAGGCAGACTTGTACGCAGCACCTGAGGAGACTCAGGACCCTCCTACAGATAGGGGAAGCAATTCATTATTGACACCTGGCCTGGCTGATATGTGATTCCATACCCACAGCAATGTCACAGACCTGAAACGTTAACTCTGCTTCTCTCTCCACAGACGCTGCCAGACCTGCTGAGTTTTTCCAGCATTTCTTGTTTTTATCCCACAGCAATGTGGTTGACTCTTAACTGCTCTCTAAAATGGCCTAGCAAGCCAATCAGTTGTACTCAAGAAGTCAGCTCACTACTACATTTTCAAGGGCAGTTAGGGATGGGCAATATGTGCTGCCCTTGCCTGAAACCCCAATGAATGAATAAAAAAGCTGGAAAAAAATCGGTTTCTATCTACAGAAAATGCTGGAAAATCTTCAGCAGGTATGGCAGCATCTGTGGAGAGAAAATCAGAGGCTGAATTTTCCCAGACCTTGGTAGGAGGTTAGAAGGCAGGACTGGGAGCAAAGTTGTATGATAGTGCTTTGGGTCATTCTTTAAAATTCTTTCATGGGATGTGGACACCTCTGTTGTTCTCTCCATAGATGCTGCCAGATGAGCTGAATATTTCCAGCCTTTTCTGTTTTTACGCCAGCTTGTCAGCATCTGCAGTCTTTTGTTTCTGTTTCTATTTATTCTGTCCCATCCCTTCATCACTTTAAATACCTCGATGAAATCATCTCATATTCTCCTCGACCAAAAACCAGTTGCAGGTGTGCAATCTGTAATTTTCTGAGCTACACTCCCTGTGATTGCTGCTGGAGCACAAAAACAGCCCTCTCACATATAATGACCACATGGAATGCATTCAAATGGGGCAGGAGAAAACTTGTCCATGAGTCACAGAACTTGTTTGCACCTGATTGAAACAAGAATTAAGTCAGCATAGCTGCGTGCAATTTTATTGTTTATTACAGTGTCTGTATGTAACAGTTGGGTAGAAATTTGAGAAGCATTTAATCACTGTCTTGGTAACAGCTCTTCAGTCAGTCACTTTTAAAAATGTTACAATATGTTGTGAAAGGCTCCAGTTCAAACTAAAGAATTCTGTTTAAACTTTACACAATATAAGAAAAATTCTAGCCAGTTACACCACTTTTGCATGAGACGGTGCAAGCGACAGAAAGTGTATAATTATTCTTGGTTACGTATTAAGTGCCTCATGTTGGTGTGAAAGGTTCTTTAGGTGTGACTTGACAAGTGTACTTTGAGTGTACTTTTGTAATAATACAGTGCTGGGAGCTTCGTTCTGCCATGGTACAGAACAAACTTCTTACTTTGTGCACGCTGAGGCACTTTTCTATTGTATTTCTTTTGACCATTTTGGAGTGGTGGCAGCTGGGGGGAGGCTGCAGGGAACTTGCAAAGAGCTGGGTTTTGATTTAACCTAAAAATCTTAATTTTTATTATCAATGAGTAACTAGAGTGAAGGCTAACAATACCAGAAACCATCAAGGCTAAAAGGAGTAGGCACAGACTGAAGTTCAAAGTCAAGAGTTCAGAATTATGCAGAACATGCAGTTTTTAAAAATTCATTTATGGGATGTGAATGTCACTGGCTAGGTCAGCATTTATTGCCCATCTCTAATTGCCCTTGAGAAGGTGGTGGTGAGCTTCCTTCTTGAACTGCTGCAGTCCATGTAGGATAGGTACACCCAAAGTGCTGTTAGGAAGGGAGTTCCAGGATTTTGACCCAGCGACAGTGAAGGAACGGCAATATAGTTCCAAGTCAGGATGGTGTGTGGCTTGGAGCGGAACTTGCAGGTGGTGGTGTTCCCCTGCATTTGCTGCCTTTGTCCTTCGAGGTGGTAGAGGTCGTGGGTTTGGAAGGTGCTGTCTAAGAAGCCTTGGTGCGTTGCTGCAGTGCATCTTGTAGATGGTACACACTGCTGCCACTGTGCGTCAGTGGTGGAGGGGAATGAATGTCTGTTTGTGGATGGGGTGCAATCAAGCGGACTGCTTTGTCCTGGATGGTGTTGAGCTTCTTGAGTGTTGTTGGAGCTGCACCCATCCAGGCAAGTAGAAAGTATTCCATCACACTCCTGACTTGTGCCTTGTAGATGGTGGACAGGCTTTGGGGAGTCAGGAGGTGAGTTACTCGCTGCAGGACTCCAAGCCTCTGAACTGCTCTTGTAGCCATGGCATTTATATGGCTACTCCAGTTCAGTTTCTGCTCAATGGTAGCCCCCAGAATGTTGATAGTTGGGGATTCAGCAATGGTAATGCCATTGAATGTCAAGGGGAGATGGTTAGATTCTCTCTTGTTGGAGATGGTCATTGCCTGGCACTTGTGTGGTACAAATGTTACTTGCCCCTTATCAGCCCAAGCGTGCATATTGTCCAGGTCTTGCTGCATTTCTACATGGAATGCTCCAGTATCAAATGATTCGTGAATAGTGCTGAACATTGTGCAATCATCAGTGAAAATCCCCACTTCTGACCTTATGATTGAAGGAAGGTCATTGATGAAGCAGCTACAGATGGTTGAGCCGAGGATACTATCCTGAGAATCACCTGCAGTGATGTCCTGGAGCTCAGATGATTGACCTCCAACAACCACAACCAACTTCCTTTGTGCTAGGCATGACTCCAACCAGCAGAGAGTTTTCCCCCTGATTCCCATTAACTCCAGTTTTACTAGGCTCCTTGAAGCCATACTCGTCCAAATGCTGGCTTGATTTCAAGGGCAGTCACTCTCAGCTCACCTCTTGAGTTCAGCTCTTTTTTCCATGTTTGAGCCAAGGCTGTAATGAGGTCAGGAGCTGAGTGGCCTTGGCGGAACCCAAACTGAGCGTCACTGAGCAGGTTATTGCTAAGCAAGTGCTGCTTGATAGTACTGTCGATGACACCTTCCATCACTTTGCTGATGGTTGAGAGTAGGCTGATGGGGCGGTAATTGGCTGGGTTGGACTTGGCCTGCTTTTTGTGTATAGGACATATCTGGGCAATTTTCCACATTGCCGGGTAGATGCCAGTGTTGTAGCTGTACTGGGACAGCTTGGCTAGGGGCGCAGCAAATTCTGGAACACAGGTCTTCAGTACTATTGCCGGAATATTGTCAGGGCCCATAGCCTTTGCAGTGTCCAGTGCCTTCAGTCATTTCTTGATATCACGCGGAGTGAATCGAATTGGCTGAAGTCTGGCATCTGTGTTGCTGGGGACTTCAGGAGGAGGCTGAGATGGATCATCCACTTGGCACTTCTGGCTGAAGATTGTTGCAAATGCTTCAGCATTATCTTTCGCACTGATGTGCTGGGCTCCCCCATCATTGAGGATGGGGATATTTGTGGAGCCACTCCTCCAGTTAGTTGTTTAATTGTCCACCACCATTCACGACTGGATGTGGCAGGACTGCAGAGCTTAGATCTGATCCGTTGGCTATGGGATCGCTTAGCTCTGTCTATCGCATGCTGCTTACGCAGTTTGGCATGCAAGTAGTCCTGTGTTGTAGCTTCAACAGGTTGACACCTCATTTTGAGGTAAGCCTGCTCCTGGCATGCCCTCCTGCACTCTTCATTGAACCAGGGTTGGTCTCCTGGCTTGATGGTAATGGTAGAATGGGGGAGATGCCGGGCCATGAGGTTACAGATTGTGGTTGAGTACAATTCTGCTGCTGCTGATGGCCCACAGCGCCTCGTGGATTTTTTTTTATTTCCAAAATATACTTTCTTCATAAAAATCTGTAAAAATTACATTCCCAAACAGTTTAAAACAGCATCAAGTCAAAAAAAACAAAAAGTGCAAAGATGATCAGTTTCCTTCAATACAATCATGACTTGCCTCACAACCCTTCCATTTCATTGTCATGCCATATACATTTTTACATTTACAGCACACACAATTTTCCCGATACAGTTCGAGGGGTTTCCCATGGATCCAGCCCCTCAGTTCAGCTTGGTAGGGGGACCTTACACTGTGGCCTTTCCCCATTGAGCCTTTGCTGCGGTTGCCCCAAGCTTTAGTGCGTTCCTCAGCACGTAGTCCTGGACCTTGGAATGTGCCAGTCTGCAACATTCGGTGGTGGACAACTCTTTGCGCTGAAAGACCAGCAAGTTTCAGGCAGAACAAAGGGCGTCCTACACCGAATTGATAGTCCTCCAGCAGCAGTTGATGTTTGTCTCGGTGTGCGTCCCTGGGAACAGCCCGTAGAGCACAGACTCCTGTGTTACAGAGCTGCTTGGGATGAACCTTGACAAAAACCACTGCATCTCTTTCCACACCTGCTTTGCAAAGACACATTCCAGGAGGAGGTGGGCAACCGTCTCTTCCCCACCACAGCCACCACGGGGGCATTGTGCGGAGGGGGCGAGACTTCGGGTGTGCATGAAGGATCTGAAGGGGGGGCCCTTCTCACCACCAGCCAAGCTACGTCTTGGTGCTTGTTTGAAAGTTCTGGTGATGAGGCATTCCGCCAAATGACTTTGACGGTCTGCTCGGGGAACCATCCGACAGGATCCACCGTCTCCTTATCCCGTAGGGCCTTGAGGACATTCCGTGCAGACCACTGCCTGATGGACCGGTGGTCAAAGGTGTATTCCCGCAGAAACTGCTCCACGAAGGATAGGTGGTACAGCATGGCCCAACTGCATGGAGCGTTCCGCGGCAATGTGACCAGGCCCATCCTTCGCAACACCAGGGACAGATAGAACCTCAGCACATAGTGACACTTGGAGTTTGCGTACTGGAGGTCTACACACAGCTTGATGCAGCCGCACACGAAGGTACACAGAGCTCTCTCTGTGTACCTTTTGGAAGAAGTAACGCGAGCACGTCTCATCCTGCTCGATGGAGCGGACTCTGGACCGGAAGATGATCTTGGAGGCCTCCTTGGCAAAGAGCGAGGCCTGCTGGCTCTTCACCTCTTGGAGGTCCTCCTTGACCTCGACCCCCATTGACTGCAACCAGAGCAGATTTTGCATACTTTTCTGGAGTCGGGACATTTCCCTCTGTCTCTCTCTCGCCCTCTGAACACCTTTCTGGATGAAGAACCTCTTGATGTTCTCCTTAATCGCTTCCCACCAATGAACTGGAGACTCAAAGAGGGGTTTCACGGTCCTCCAACCTTTGTAATCCCTTTTGAGTTCCTCAACGTTCTCTGGGGTTAGCAGTGTAGCATTGAGATTCCACGTCCCTCTGCCAACCCGCTGGTCATCCTGTAAGTGACAGTCGGTCAGTAAGAGGCAGTGGTCGGAGAAGAACACCGGCTTGACATCGGTGGATCCGACCGTGATGGGATAGGACGCAAACAGGAAGTCAATCCTGGAACGGGCAGACCCGTCCGATCTTGACCATGTGTATCTGTGCTGCGCTCCGTCTGCAGGTTTGCTGAAGATGTCGTGTAGCAGACGTAATGTACAACAACGCACCGCTCCGGTTGATCAACGTGTACGCCCCGGTACAACGCAGTGAGCGGCTGACCATCTTCCAGCAGCTCCCACTGCTGCTGGCGACGTCCAGGCCGGTCATCCTAGGCGGTGACTTCAACTGCATCATCGATGCGGCTGGACGATCCGGCAGTGACAACAGCAAACTGGACGCTACGTCCAGATTCCTAATAGAGACACAGCACCTCATGGATGCCCAGTTTGCATTGCGAGATCTGTTCGAAATCTATCCCATTTAGCACGGTGGTAGTGTCACACAACATGATGGAAAGTATCCTCAATGGGAAGGCGGGACTTCATCTCCATAAGGACTGTGCGGTGGTCACTCCTACCAATACTGTCATGGACAGATGCATCTGCGGCAGGCAGATTGGTGAGGACGAAATCAAGTATATTTTTCCCTCTTGTCTGTTTTTCCCTCTTGTTGGTTCGCTCACCACCTGCCACATACCCAGTCTAGCAGCTATTTCCTTTAGGACTCAGCCAGCTCAGTCAGTAGTGGTGCTACCAAGCACTCTTGGTGATGGACATTGAAGTCCTCCACCCAGAGTACATTCTGTGCCCTTGTCACCCTCAGTGCTTCCTCCAAGTAGTGTTCTTCATGGAGGAGTACTGACTCATCAGCTGAGGGAGGGTGGTAGGTGGTAATCAGCAGGAGGTTTCCTTGCCCACGTTTGACCTGATGCCATGAGACTTCATGGGGTTTGGAGTCAATGTGGAGGACTCCCATGGCAACTCCCTCTGAATGTATACCACTGTGGGGCTGCCACCTCTGCTGGGTCTGTCCTGCCAGTTGGACAGGACGTACCCGGGGATGGAGATGGCAGTGTCTGGGACATTGTCTGTCAGGTATGATACCTTGAGTATGACTATGTCAGGCTGTTCCTTGACTAGTCTGTGGGACAGCTCTCCCAACTTTGGCACAAGCCCCCAGACGTTAGTAAGGAGGACTTTGCAAGGTCGACAGGGCTGGGTTTGCCATTGTCGTTTCCGGTGCCTAGGTCGATGCTGGGTGGTCCGTTTGGTTTCATTCTGTATTATTGACTTCGTAGCCGTTAGATACAACTGAGTGACTTGTTAGGCCATTTCAAAGGGCATTTAAGAGTCAACCACATTGCTGTGGGTCTGGAGTCACCGGTAGGCCAGACCAGGTAAAGACAGCAGATTTCCTTCCCTCAAGGACATTAATGAACTGGTGCCAGTATTTATGCTCCACACGAGCCTCCTTGCACTCTACTGGCATGTGAATTTCCACCTGACATTTAGAATGCCAACCTGGTGAAGTACAATACAGCCCTGACTACCTGCATGCTAAACAGTGGAAGCAGCACCACAGACGGAGCTAAGCAATCCCACAACCAACAGATCAGATCAAAGCTCTGCAGTCCTGCCACATTCAGTCATGCATGGTGGTGGGCAATTAAATGATTAACAGGAGGAGGAAGCTCCATGAGCATCCCCATCCTTCACAACAGCAGAGCCCAGCATATATGAACAGACGAACACACGAATTAGGAGCAGAAGTAGCCCATTCGGCCACCTGAGCTTGCTCCACCATTCAATAAGGTTATGGCTGATCTGTTTGTGTCTCAAATTCCACACTCCCAACTACCCCTAATAATCTTTGATTCCTTTGCCTAACAAGAATCTATCTACCTCCACCTTAAAAATATTCAATGACCCCGCCTCCATCACAGAATCACAGAATAATACAGAATCACAGAATAATACAGTGCAGAAGAGACCCTTCAGCCCATCAAGTCTGCACCTATGCATTAAAGACACCTGACCTGTCTACCTAATCCCATTTGCCAGCACTTGGCCCATAACCTTGAATGTTATGACGAGCCAAGTGCTTATCCAGGTACTTTTTAAAGGATGTGAGGCAACCTGCCTCTACCACCCTCCCAGGGAGTGCATTCCAGACCATCACCACACTCTGGGTAAAAAAATTCTTCCTCAAATCCCCCTTAAACCTCCCGCCCCTCATCTTAAACTTGTGTCCCCTTGGAACTGACCCTTCAACTAAGGGGAACAGTTGCTCCCTATCCACCCTGTCCATGCCCCTCGTAATCTTGTACATAATCTTGGGCGGCACAGTGGCGCAGTGGTTAGCACCGCAGCCTCACAGCTCCAGTGACCCGGGTTCAATTCTGGGTACTGCCTGTGTGGAGTTTGCAAGTTCTCCCTGTGTCTGCGTAGGTTTTCTCCGGGTGCTCCGGTTTCCTCCCACATGTCAAAGACTTGCAGGTTGATAGGTAAATTGGCCATTAGCAATTGCCCCTAGTGTAGGTAGGTGGTAGGGAAATATAGGGACAGGTGGGGATGTGGTAGGAATATGGGATTAGTGTAGCATTAGTATAAATGGGTGTTTGATGGTCGGCACAGACTCGGTGGGCCGAAGGGCCTGTTTCAGTGCTGTATCTCTAAACTAAAACCTCGATCAGGTCTCCCCTCAGTCTTCTCTGCTCTAGCGAAAACAACCCAAGCCGATCCAACCTCTCTTCATAGCTTAAATGTTCCATCCCAGGCAACATCCTGGTGAATCGCCTCTGCACCCCCTGCAGTGCAATCACATCCTTCCTATAATGTGGCGACCGGAATTGCACACAGTACTCCAGCTGTGGCCTTACCAAAGTTCTATACAACTCCAACATGACCTCCCTGCTTTTGTAATCTATGCCTCGCTTGATAAAGGCAAATGTCCCATATGCCTTTTTCACCACCCTATTAACCTGCCCTTCTGCCTTCAGAGTTCTCTGGACAAACACGTCAAGGTCCCTTTGTTCCTCAGAACTTCCCAGTGTCAGGCCATTCATTGAATACCTCCGTGTCACATTACTCCTTCCAAAGTGTATCACCTCACACTTTTCAGGGGTAAATTCCATCTGCTACTTTTCCGCCCATTTGACCATCCCGCCTATATCTTCCTGTAACCCGAGACACTCAACCTCACTGTTAACCACTTAGCGAATCTTTGTGTCATCCGCGAACTGACTAATCCTACCCCCCACATAGTCATCTATGTCGTTTATATAAATGACAAACAATAGGGACCCAGCGCAGATCCCTGTGGTGCGCCACAGGACACTGGCTTCCAGTCACTAAAACAGCCGTCTGTCATCACTCTCTGTCTCCTACAGCTAAGCCAATTTTGAATCCACCTTATCAAGTTACCCTGTATCCCATGTGCATTTGCTTTCTTGATATGTCTCCCATGTGGGACCTTGTCAAAGGCTTTGCTGAAATCCATGTAAACTACATCAACTGCACTACCCTCATCTACACACCTGGCCACATGCTCAAAAAATTCAATCTGACAAAGCCATGCTGACTATTCCTCATCAAATTTTGCCTCTCCAAGTGGAGATAATAATAATAATAAGTTCCCAAAGCACTTTAACAAAGGAGAAAAGAAATGGTTGTAAGTGGCTGACATGATTAATAGAGAATCTTCTTCTTCTTTGGCCTCCTTATCTCGAGAGACAATGGGTAAATGCCTGGAGGTGGTCAGTGGTGTGTGGAGCAGCGCCTGGAGTGGCTATAAAGGCCAATTCTAGAGTGACAGGCTCTTCCACAGGTGCTGCAGAAAAATTTGTTTGTCGGGGCTGTTATACAGTTGGCTCTCCCCTTGCACCTCTGTCTTTTTTCCTGCCAACTACTAAGTCTCTTCGACTCGCCACACTTTAGCCCCGCCTTTATGGCTGCCCGCCAGCTCTGGCGAACGCTGGCAACTGACTCCCGTGACTTGTGATCAATGTCACAGGATTTCATGTCGCGTTTGCAGACGTCTTTAAAGCGGAGACATGGACGGCCGGTGGGTCTGATACCAGTGGCGAGCTCGCTGTACAATGTGTCTTTGGGGATCCTGCCATCTTCCATGCGGCTCACATGGCCAAGCCATCTCAAGCGCTGCTGACTCAGTCGTGTGTATAAGCTGGGGATGTTGGCCGCCTCGAGGACTTCAGTGTTGGAGATACGGTCCTGCCACCTGATGCCAAGTATTCTCCGGAGGCAGCGAAGATGGAATGAATTGAGACGTCGCTCTTGGCTGACATACGTTGTCCAGGCCTCGTTGCCATAGAGCAAGGTACTGAGGGCACAGGCTTGATACACTCGGACTTTTGTGTTCCGTGTCAGTGCGCCATTTTCCCACACTCTCTTGGCCAGTCTGTACATGGCAGTGGAAGCCTTTCCCATGCGCTTGTTGATTTCTGCATCCAGAGACAGGTTACTGGTGATAGTTGAGCCCAGGTAGGTGAACTCGTGAACCACTTCCAGAGCGTGGTCGCCAATATTGATGGATGGAGCATTTCTGACGTCCTGCCCCATGATGTTCATTTTCTTGAGGCTGATGGTTAGGCCAAATTCATTGCAGGCAGCCGCAAACCTGTCGATGAGACTCTGCAGGCACTCTTCAGTGTGAGATGTTAAAGCAGCATCGTCAGCAAAGAGGAGATCCCTGATGAGGACTTTCCGTACTTTGGACTTCGCTCTTAGACGGGCAAGGTTGAACAACCTGCCCCCTGATCTTGTGTGGAGGAAAATTCCTTCTTCAGAGGACTTGAACGCATGTGAAAGCAGCAGGGAGAAGAAAATCCCAAAAAGTGTGGGTGCGAGAACACAGCCCTGTTTCATGCCACTCAGGATAGGAAAGGGCTCTGATGAGGAGCCAGCATGTTGAATTGTGCCTTTCATATTGTCATGGAATGAGGTGATGGTCCTTAGTAGCTTTGGTGGGCATCCGATCTTTTCTAGTAGTCTGAAGAGACCACGTCTGCTGACGTGGTCTAAGGCTTTGGTGAGATCAATGAAAGCAATGTAGAGGGGCATCTGTTGTTCACGGCGTTTTTCCTGTATCTGACGAAGGGAGAACAGCATGTCGATGGTCGATCTCTCTGCATGAAAGCCACACTGTGCCTCAGGGTAGACGCGCTCGGCCAGCTTCTGAAGCCTGTTTGGAGTGACTCGAGTAAAGACTTTCCCCACTATGCTGAGCAGGGAGATTCCACAGTAGTTGTTGCAGTCACCGCGGTCACCTTTGTTTTTATAGAGGGTGATGATATTGGCATCGCGCATTTCCTGGGGTACTGCTCCCTCGTCCCAGCACAGGCATAGCAGTTCATGTAGTGCTGAGAGTATAGCAGGCTTGGCACTCTTGATTATTTCAGGGGTAATGCTGTCCTTCCCAGGGGCTTTTCCACTGGCTAGAGAATCAATGGCATCACTGAGTTCCAATTTGGTTGGCTGTATGTCCAGCTCATCCATGACTGGTAGAGGCTGGGCTGCATTGAGGGCAGTCTCAGTGACAACATTCTCCCTGGAGTACAGTTCTAGGTAGTGCTCAACCCAGCGGTCCATTTGTTTGCGTTGGTCAGTGATTATGTCCCCTGATTTAGATTTGAGGGGGGCGATCTACTTGATGGTTGGCCCAAGAGCTCTCTTAATGCCATCATACATTCCTCTGATGTTTCCGGTGTCTGAGGCCAGCTGAATATGACTGCATAGGTGTTGCCAGTAGTCGTTTGCGCAGTGCCTGGCTGTTCTTTGTGCAGTGCTTCTGGCTGCTTTAAGTGCTGCGGATGTTAACTCGCTGGGGGCTTTCTTGTAGTTCAACAGTGCAATGCGCTTAGCGGCTATGACAGGTTCCAGCTCTTCATTATGAGATTGAAACCAGTCTGCATTTCTCTTCGCACTTTTGCCGTAGGTGGTCAAAGCTGACTCATAGATGGCGTCTCCGATGTGGGCCCACTTGGTCTCAGCATCCCCTGTGGGAGTGTTTTGAAGGGCTGTTGCAAGTGAATTTAGAAATTTTTGTAACAGCTGTGGGTGAGAAATTCTGCTCGAGTTGATGCGCGGGTGGCCCTTCTGCTTGGAGTGATACAACTTCTTTGGTCTGAGTCTAACCTTGCTGCACGCCAGGGAGTGGTCAGTGTCGCAGTCCGCACTGTGGAAGCTGCGTGTTATTTGAACACTGTTTAAGGCGGCTCGCCTTGTGACAATGAGGTCTAGCTGGTGCCAACGACGCGATCTTGGGTGCCTCCATGAAACCTGGTGACAGGGTTTAGTGTGAAAGAACGAGTTGGTGATGCAGAGGTTATGATAGGTACACAACTCAAGCAGTCTCTGCCCGTTCTCATTCATCCTTCCAATGCCATAGCGCCCAAGGCAGGAGGGCCATGAGTCATGGTCGGCCCCAACCCTGGCATTAAAGTCCCCCAGCAGGAATAGGTGTTCGGTGTTGGGTTTGCTGCTAATGATGTTATGGAGTTCCTCGTAGAGCTGATCTTTAGCTTCAGGTGGGGAGCAGAGTGTTGGAGCATAGATGCTGAGTAGGTGTACTGGACCAGAGGTGGTGAGCAGTCGGATGGACAGTATGCGTTCCGAGCCATTTGAGGGAGGCTCTATCATGCTGAGCAAGGAGTTTCTGATGGCAAAGCCCACTCCAGGTTAATAGAGAATATTTATGGAAGATGTGGCTGGCTCCTGTACATTGACTTTGTAAGGTCATTAAACTTTATTGGGGTATATATTTGTCTTGGGCGGTAACAGTATGACCGAAAGTGAACTGGCAGCCTGTTTTGTACATTGCCATCTTTTCTTTTTGATTGATTTTTTCTGCCTTCCTATAGTCCCTGTAGACTATCTTGGCTCTGAACAGTTGGACTTATACTGTACTGGGCCCAATAAGCTGCTGTAGATCTTTAAATCCTGCAGAATTAAAAAGTTCCTGCCCCAACATGGTGAGCTTCCAATCAGAGGCAGGACTATCACAGAGCAGTTGCAACAATTAGGTTGACTCCAGAAACTGGAAGTCAAACACTTCAGTTCCAATGGATGCAAATGATGCCCTTCCATTATCTAGGCTGCCAACTGTATCCTATACAGTTTCAATCAAACCTTGAAAGGGTAGAGTGTGGCAGGATTTGTACTCCTGATGCTTCACACAGTGAGTCACCTTTCTCAGCCAGATGCCTGACTGGAGGTAGGAATGAAAAATTGTATGGATGATTTTGTGCACAACGGGCAGTTGGTCAGATAATGACATTGGTCGTTCCTTGCCTGCACTCAAAAAGGGAGAAAATCTTGCAGAAGATAAGAGAGCTGGGTGTATTAGTGTAAATGCTGAGTTAAGCCACAAAAGCTGGTGTCTATTAATCCAAATGAAAACAGGGCCTATAAAAAGACGCTATCAATATTTTTTAATAAACCTTGAACAGGGGCATGTTGAACAAACAATGTTAACTGTTTGATGTGAAGCTTTGAATTCTCTTTACAGAGATCATTAGGGAGTCTCTGGACTAATCACTATTAGGTCTACTAGTTCCAGCAGCTCTATCTGAGTGAGCGACTGCACTTTAAAAATAATTCATTTGGTTGTGGAATGCTTAGATTTATCCCGTGGACATAACGAGACGTTATACAGCCAGCTCTGCAAGTGAAAGACAATCTAATACTTCAGTTCTGAGATCCCAGAGAAGGGTCGCTCCCAAAAAATTTACTTTGTGCTTCTAGATGTTGATGGGAGATGCTAAGTATTTCCAGCAGTTTCTGTTTTTATTTTGAGATTTATGACATTTGTGGTCTTTCATTTTCATTCCACATTCCATTATTGCTAAGGCCACTGCTTTGTGGTTTCATGAAAAATGAACAGAATCACAGAAGGTGATCCCAAAACACCAGTAAAAATCCTGGTGGAAGGGTTAAATTGGATACCTGCCGAAAACAGATAAGGGGAACAGAGATGTGCGATGAACCCATACTGTTTCAATGTACTGCAGGCACCATGCCAACTTTGTGCTGCTTGCTTATTTGACCGATTTCTGCGTGCAGCCAGTGCCAGCTGTGCTGTTCATTGGCTGCACGCATCGGTAGGGGCCCAAAATGTAAGATGCCAGCACCACTTAAAACCAGCCTGCGCTTTTTTTATTCACTTGTGGGATGTGGATGTCATTGGCAAGGCCAGCCTTTATTTCCCATCCCTAATTGGTATAAGCAACCTTCTTGACATGCAGCAGTCCATATGGTGTAGGTAGGGAGTTCCAGGATTTTGGTCCAGCAACAGTGAAGCAACGTCGATATAGTTCCAGGTCTGGATGATTTGTGACTTGGAGGGGAGCTTGCAGGTCGTGTTGTTCCCATGCGTCTGCTGCCCTTGTTCTGCCAGGTGGTGGAGGTCATAGATTTGGAGGGTACGAACATACAAATTAGGAGCAGAAGTAGGCCATTTGGCCCATCGAGCCTGCTCTGCCATTCAACAAGATCATTGCTGATCTGTTTGTGTCTCGAATTCCACACTCCCGTCTACCCCCAATAACCTTTGATTCCTTTGCCTAACAAGAATCTATCCACCTCCACCTTAAAAATATTCAATGTCCCCGTCTCCACCACCTTTTGAGGCAGAGAGTTCCAAAGTCGCACAACCCTCTGAGAGAAAATTTTTTTCCTTATCTCTGTCCTAAAAGGGCGACTTCTTTTAATTTTAAAATAGTGTCCCCTAGTTCTGGACTTGCCCACAAGAGGAAATATCCTTTCCATATCCACCTTGTCAAGACCATTCAGGATTTTATATACTTCAATTGAGTTCTCCCCTCACTCTTCTAAACTCCAGTGAAAACAAGCCCAGTCTGTCCAACCTTTCCTCATAAGACAACCCACTCATTCCAGGTATCAATCTAGTAAAACTCCTATGAAGCACCTCCATTGCATTCACATCCTTCCTTAAATAAGGAGGCCAAAACTGCACACAGTATTCGTGATGTGGTCTCACCAATGCCCCTTATAACTGAAGCATAACATCCTTACTTTTATTTTCAATTCCTCTCATAATAAAGGATAGCAATAATAAAAGTGCTGCTGAAAAAGCATCAGTGAGTTCCTGCAGCGCATCTTGTAGATGGTACACAATTCCACTGTGCCCCAGCACTGGAGGGGGTGAATATTTAAGGTGGTGGATGAAGTGACGGTCAAGCGGGCTGCTTTGTCCTGGATGGTTTCCAGCTTCTTGTGCCTTGTAAATGGTAGACAGACTTTGGGGAGTCAGGAGGTTAGTTACTTGCTGCAGAATTCCCAGCCTCTGAACTGCTCTTGTACCCACAATATTTATACGGCTGTTGGAGTTAGGTTTCTGGACAATAGTGACCCCAAGATTTTGATGGTGGGGATTTCAGCGATGGTAATGCCATTGAGTATCAAAGAGAGGTTTTTGATTTTCTCTTGTCAGAGATGGTTATTGCTTGGCACTTATGTGGTGCAAATGGTACTTGCCATTTATTAGCCCAAGCCTGAATGTTGTCCAGTTCTTGACTGCTTCAGTATCTGAGGAATTGTGAATGGTACTGAACATTGTGCAATCATTAGCAAACATCCCCACTTCTGACCTTATGGTAGAAGGAAAGTCATTGATGAAGCAGCTAAAGATTTTTGGGCCTAGGACACTTCCCTGAGGAACTCCTGCAGTGACATCCTGGGGCTGAGATGATTGACCTCCAATAATCTTTGTGTTAGGTATAACTCCAACCAGTGGAGAGTTTTCTCCCTGATTTCCATTGACTTCAATTTTGCTAGGGCTCCTTGATGTTACACTTGAGTCAATACTGCCATGATGCCAAGTGCAGTCACTCTCACCTCACGTCTGGAATTCAGCTCTCTTGTCCATGTTTGGACCAAGACTGTAATAAGGTCTAGAGCCGTGTTGTCCTGGTGGGACCTGAACTGAACTTCATTGAGCAGGTTACTGGTGAGTAAGTGCTATTTGACACTTTCCATCATTTTTCTGATGATTGAGTGCAGACTGATGGGGTGGCAATTGGCCGGGTTGGATTTCTCCTGCTTCTTTTGGATGGGACATACCTGAGCAATTTTTCATATTGTTGAGTGATGTCAATGTTGTGCCTGTACTGGAACAGCTTGGCTAGATTTGTGGCTAGTTCTGGAGCATATCTTCAGTACTACAGCTGGAATCCTGTCAAGGCCCATAGCCTTTGCTGTATCCAATGTGCTCTGCCATTTCTTGATAACGTATAGATTGAATCGAGTTGGCTGAAGACTGGCTTCTGTGATGGTGGAAACCTTAGGAAGAGGCTGAAATCCACTTGGCACTTCTAGCTAAAGATGGTTGCAATCACTTCAGCTTTGTTCTTTGAGCTCACGTGCTGGGTTCTGTTATCATTGAAGATGGGGTTTTTTGGTGCCACCTCCTCCAGTTAGTTGTTTAATTGTCCACCACCATTCAGGACTGGATGTGACAGGACTGCAGAGCTTTGATCTGATCCATTGGTTATAGGATCGCTTAGGCCCATCAGCAGCTTCTCATTGAACCAGGGTTGATCCTCTGGCTTGATGGTCATAGTGGAGTGAGGGATATGCCAGGCCATGAGGTGATACCACCAGGTGATAAAGAGGTCTAGGGTTCCCTTTCAGCCTTCACCTGGTCTTACTGTAACAGGGTTTAATTTTAAACTGTGTTTTTAGCTCCCCTTTGGTGAATCCTTTTTCACTGCTTTCCAATTATAAGGCAAAAAACCCAGCAAAAACAGGCTTTCTTAGGTTTAAAGAAGAAAAGTTGAAATTTATTTAAACTTGATCTCTATTCGGTTGACGCCTACGGATACACGACGTGCCCACGCTTGCATGTATACACGACACACACATGCAAATACAGACAGAAAAGAGCAGAAGAAAAATAAAATGGAAAGGTTTGAGGCAATATTTGAAGAGTTGTTGTTACGGTTCTTCCAGCTCACTGTAGAGTCCTTGATTGTAGGTGGATCTTGCTTTTTGTTGGGGCCCAGTATTCTTCTTAAACATTGTTCGCTGTAGGAGACTTTTCTCTCTTGGGGTTCATGTGTCTTCAGTGGATTCAGAGGCTTGTGGGAGGGAGATGGGAGCAGACAGGAGAGATCTTCTCAGATCAGGAGCAAACAGACTTTCCCCAATTCAAAGTCTGTGTACAATTCAGAAAAAACCCAGGTTGCCAAGCAGGTTAGTCATGTGACTAACTGGTCTGACCATATCTTGCATTTTAGCAGTTTCTGGAATGCTCCTCTTACACACAATACCTGGTAATCAAGGACCATTGTGGGTTGAATGTGTCAGGGAATGGCCCTTAGTCCTTCCAATCACTGTCTGTTCGTATGCAAATGTCTTTTCCAGCCACGGCTGATATGTTTAACAAGTCCTTTCTTCACTCCAGTAACCGTTTCAAATCAATATTCATGACAAAATTAATGTGCCTCATTCTTGGCAAGTGGGTGTCTAGCATGACATTACAAATTGTGGTTGAATACACAGAGCCTCATGGATTCCAGCTTTGAGCTGCTGGATCTGTTCAGAATCTATCCCATTTAGCACAGTGGCAGTGCCACACAACACAATGGAGGATATCATCTCCACAAGAGCTGTGCGGGGATCACCCCTACCAATACTGTCATGGACAGATCCATCTGTGACAGGTAGATTGGTGAGGGTGAGGTCAAGTAAGTTTTTCCCTCTTGTTGGTTCTCTCACCACCTGCCACAGGCCCAGTCTGGCAGCTACGTCCTACAGGACTCATGCAGCTCAGTCAGCAGTGGTGCTACCGGGCCACTCTTGTTGATGGACATTGGAACCCCTAACCAGAGTACATTCTGTGCCTTTACAAACTTCATTGCTTCTTCCAAGTTGTGTTCAACATGGAAGAATACTGATTTATCAGCTGAAGGGTGGTAGGTGGTAATCAGCAGGGGCTTTTCTTGCTCATGTTTGACCTTATGCTATGAGATTTCATAGGGTTTGGTGTCAATGTTGAGGACTCCCAGGCTCATTTCCTCCCAGCCCGTATGCCACTGTGCTGCCATCTCTGGTGGGTCTGCCTTGCTGGTGCGACAGGACATACCCAGAGATGGTGATGGAGGAGTTTGGGGAATTGACTGACTCTTTAAGTATGATTCTTTAAGTACGACTATGTCAGGCTGTTACTTGACTAGTCTATGGGACAGCTCTTCCAATTTTGGCACTGCTTGAGAGTGTGTTGGAGGCAGATTCAATCCATGCCTTCAAAAGAGAACTGGATAATTATCTGAAGAGAAAAAATTTGCAGGACTACAGGGAAAAGGCAGGGGAGTGGGACTAAATGAGTGGACATGACAGGCCGAATGGACTCTTTCTGTTATGTAACCATTTTATGATTTAAAGTCTCCAGATGTTATTGAGGAGGACTTTGCAGGGTAGACTGGGAAGGGTGTGGCTTTGTCGTTTCTGGATGGTCTGTCCAGTTTTTTGTAGCAGTTTGATACTTAAAGCTAGCCTGCATCCTTTAAAAGGGAGGTGTATTGTGGCTGGAGCAGGTGCTGGAAGTCATGCAGGAAATGACTCTGACCTGGGAAACATTGAATGGCACCACATGGGAGAGTGCGGGCTCCAAGGTTTTCAGCTGCTGCACTGGAGGTCTTGGTGGAGGAATGGAAAGAAGGAGAGATGTCCTGTATCCACAGGGGGCCAGGAAGGCCTCCAGATGCACAGTTAAAAGGCCATGGAAGCAGATAACCAGAGAGGTCAATACCAGGAGTCTAGCCCTGAGGATCTGAATGCAGTGCCATGAGAGGTTTAATGACCTCACATGAGTGGTCAAGGTTAGTTAATGCATCTTCCTACTGCAGCACTACCCTGAGGCACTGCCCAATTCAGTATATCCCCATCACTCACCTACCAATAATCTCTATCAATCAGAACTCATTCCTGACATTCATATGCTTCATCGCACCCACACACACGTAGTGCTGCTGAAAATCTCACACCCGTATCTCACAGCTATTTAAGCATGACAGCCACATTAATAAAACAGATTGCACGGCACTCACTGATACATTTCCCTCTCCCCTGCAGGACAAGGTGGCACACAACTGGAGGCAGCAGGAGCTAACCAGAGGGGGACAGGAGGAGACAGTGCTGGCCATTATTGGAACGAGCACTGCTGAGGCTGTGGTCAGTGGCTGGTTTGAATCCATCGAAGATGATGGTATTCTCATACCCAATCCTTCTCACATCCCGCATCCCCCTCATCCCACACTCTCTTCTGACTTACAAGCTGCCGATGATGTAAATATTCACCTCTTAGATTCCTTCCTCCTCTCACCATAGTCTTACCCTTGTGCCTTTTTCTTTTCAGATCCCCAAGAGGTGCAACCTGACCAGGCAGTGAAGGAACAGCAGAAGACAGCGATGATGAAGACACAGCAAAGTCACTTGATTTCACACTCGCAGCCGCCAGCTCAAATATTGCAGTGCGTAATTTAGAGGATTACATAGAAGTGGGATCTGCATGTGGTATGAATGTAGTGGTAGTAGGGGACAGTATAGTTAGGGGGATTGACACTGTTCTCTGCAGCAAAGAGCAGGAGTCCAGACGGCTGTGTTGCCTGCCCGGTGCCACGATTCAGGACATCTGCTCAGGGCAGGAGAGGAACTCAGTGGGAGGGGAAGGATCCAGTCATCGTGGTCCATGTAGGTACCAACGACATAGGCAGGACAAGGAAAGAGGTTCTACATAGTCCGTATGAGGAGCTAGGCACCAAATTAAGAAGCAGAAAGAGAAATTACTTCACCCAGAGAGTGGTGAGCCCGTGGAATTTGCTACCACGGAAAGCAGTTGAGGCCAAAACATTGTATGTTTTCAAGAAGGAGTTAGATATAGCTCTTGGGGCGAAGGGGATCAAAGGATATGGGGAAAAAGCGGGAACAGGTTACCGAGTTGGATGATCATAATGAATGGCGAAGCAGGCTCGAAGGGCCGAATGGCCTACTCCTGCTCCTATTTTCTATGTTTCTATGTTTCTAACCTCAAAGGTAATAATCTCTGGATTATTACCTAAGCCACGTGTAAATTGGCATAGGGCAAATAAGGTTAGAGAAATTAATGCGTGGCTCAAAGACAGGTGTGGTCGAAGTGGGTTCCGGTTCATGGGGCACTGGCACCAGTATTGAGGAAAGTGGTGGCTGTACCGTTGGGACGGTTTACATCTGAACCATGCTGGTGCTGGTGTTCTAGCGAGCCGCATAACTAGGGAAGTAGAGAGGGTTTTAAACTGAATAGTGGGGGCTAGGAATCAAATTTGGGAAGATATGGTAAATCACGGAGTAGAGACAAGGCAACAGAGAAAGGTATTAATATGGGAAATGATAAACAGACTGTGACAAGAAGGGGCAGAGCGCACAAACCTAAAAGTATATCAACTATTATAACCGACCGCTCCAGTCTAAGCCCACAATCAAAATATACGATTCTGATTGTGGTGGGAGAAACACACTGTTAATTCAATCCTGTCTCTCCACAGATCGCTTAACATATCATTTTAAACTTTCCAAATTAAAGAAAGACCCAGCCAAATTGTACCTCTATTAACCCCCGAATGAGGCTAACCAAACCAGGTGTCTTTAAATCAACAAATTAACTGTTTAATTAGAAAAACTAAATTCTTAAACACTATGAAGATATAAACAACATTTAAAATAGAAAAAATTAGAGTCCTTGAAAATTTATGTTCCTGCCAGAGGTTGAAGTCCTCACAGCCGTCCGATGGGGGAGAAAAAAGTTCTTCAACAGTAGAACAGTCCATAGTCTAATTCCAGCAGTAAGTGATGCTTTCCTTCTCCAGCGATGACCGCAGTAGATCAACAATTACCAACTTAGAGTCATAGAGTTATACAGCACAGAAACAGGCCCTTTGGCCCATCGTTTCCATGCCGGCCATCAAGCACCTATCTATTCTAATCCCATTTTCCAGCACTTGGCCCGTAGCCTTGTATGCTATGGCTTTTCAAGTGCTCAGCTAAATACTTCTTAAATGTTGTGAGGGTTCCTGCCTCTACCACCACTTCAGGCAGTGCGTTCCAGATTCCAACCACCCTCTGTGTTAAAAAATGTTTTCCTCAAATCCCCTCTAAACTTTCTGCCCCTTACCTTAAATCTATGCCCCCTGGTTATTGATCCCTCCGCTCAGGGAAAAGTTTCTTCCTATCTAACCTATCAATGCCCCTCATAATTTTGTATACCTCAATCTTGTCCCCCCTCAGCCTTCTCTGCTGTAAGGAAAACAACATTAGCCTTTTCAGTCTCTCTTCATAGCTGAAATGCTCCAGACCAGGCAACATCCTGGTGAATCTCCTCTGCACCCTCTCCAGTGTAATCACATATTTCCTATAATGTGGTGCCCAGAACTGTACACAGTACTCCAGCTGTGGCCTAACTAGTGTTTCATACAGCTCCATCATAACCTCTCTGCTCTTATATTCTATGCCTCGGCTGATAAAGGCAAATATCCCTTATGCCTTCCTAACCATCTTATCTACCTGTGCTGCTGCCTTCGGTGATCTATGGACAAGTACACCAAGGTCCCTCTGACCTTCTGTACTTCCTAGGGTCCTGCCATCCATTGTATATTCCTTTGCCTTCTTAGTCCTCCCAAAATGCATTACTTCACACTTCTTAGGATTAAATTCCATTTGCCACTGCTCCGCCCATCTTACCAGCCCATTTATATCATCCTATAATGTAAGGCTTTCCTCCTCACTATTTACGACACCACCAATTTTCGTGTCATCTGTGAACTTACTTATCATGCCTCCTGTATTCACGTCTAAATCATTAACGTACACTACAAACAGCAAGGGTCCCAGCACCGATCCCTGCGGTACACCACTGGTCACAGGCTTCCAGTCGCAAAAACAACCCTTGACCATTACCCTCTGCCTCCTGCCACTAAGCCAATTTTGGATCCACTTTGCCAAATTGCCCTGGATCCCATGGGCTGTTAACTTCTTAACCAATCTCCCGTGCGGGACCTTATCAAAAGCCTTACTGAAGTCCATATAGACTACATCAACTGCTTTACCCTCATCTACACATTTCGTCACTGCCTCAAAAAATTCAATCAAGTTAGTCAGACACAATCTCCCCCTGACAAAGTCATGCTGACTATCCTTGATTAATCCTTCCTCTCCAAGTGGAGATTAATCCTGTCCCTCAGAATTTTTTCCAATATTTTCCCAACCACTGATGTTAGACTCACTGGCCTGTAATTACCTGATTAATTAACTTGCAAACACTTTCAATAGAATCAATCTGACTTTAGAGTTTTTGAAGGATAAAAGATTGTCACAGTCTAAGTTCCCTTCCTTCAGTTTAAATTATCAGAGATCTCTGTTTTGGCTTGACTTTTTTTAGAATTTTGAGAGATCATAAACAAACAGACTAAATTCACTTCCTTCAGTTTAAATTAGGTGAGAGCTCTTCTTACAGGTGCTGGACTCTTCTGTAATGAGTTCTTTTTATGTTGTCTGATGCAACATAAATGAAATGCGTGGAGACCAGTTTGTTGAAGATCTCAAACAGGTTTATTAAACAGCTAAACTATTATGCACAGTAAAGAGCTATTTACAGAACCTTCCTCCAGGTGTTACAGTTACAGAGTGACTTTTTTTTGTTCATTCATGGGATGTGGGCGTCGCTGGCTATGCCAGCATTTATTGCCCATCCCTAATTGCCCTTGAGAAGGTGGTGGTGAGCTGCCTTCTTGAATCGCTGCAGTCCATGTGGGGTAGATCCATGTACACCCACAGTGCTGTTGGGAAGGGAGTTCCAGGATTTTGACCCAGCGACAGTGAAGGAACGGCGATATAGTTCCAAGTCAGGATGGTGTGTGACTTGGACGGGTCTCAGGCTTCAAGTCACATGATTACATCCTGGTACTTAGCTCATTAGCATACTAAAATCTTACAGGGACATCACTCTTAAAGGCAATCATACAACATCTTCCATTCTCATTGACATTGGCAAGAAACATTCTGGAAGGCTTCTCAATGCCCCAAGTATTTCATTGCACGTACCCATCCGCCTTTTTCTGTAGGCTACCCCATCGAAGTCTTCAACTGAGTCCTTTGCAGCAGAACTCATGCAACCTTGACCTATGAGGAGCTGGCACTTGTGCTATCCTTGCTCCTGCCCTGGCTGCATGGTGCCATGGTCAGGTTGCTCATCCACCCTGCAGCCTGCACTCTCATCCAAACAAGCTGAAAGAACCTCAAACTTGGTATGCAGTCAGAGAGGGAATGGGTGACCACCAGGCAGTCTAAGAGAACCAGGCAGGAAGTGCAGGAGTCCCCTGAGTCTATCTTGCTTCCTAACCGGCTTTCCATTTTGGACACTGGTGAGGGCAATGGTTCCTCAGGGGAATGCAGTCAGAGCAAAGTCGGTGGCACCACGGGTGGCTGAGATGCACAGGAAAGGAGGAAGAACAGTGGAAGCGCAATAGTGATAGGGGATTCGATAGTAAGGGGATCAGACAGGTGTTCCTGCAGCAGTAAATGTGACTCCAGGATGGTGTGTTGCCTCCCTGGTGCCAGGGTCAAGGATGTCATGGAACGGTTACATGACATCCTTCTGGGGGAGGGTGAACAGCCAGAGGCTGTGATCCACAATGCTAACAATGACATGGGTAGGAAGAGGGATGAGGTCCTGAAAGCAGATTTTAGGGAGTTAGGAAGGAAATTTAAAAAGAAGGACCTCAAAAGCAGTAATCTCAGGATTACTCCCAGTGCCATGTGCTAGTGAGCATAGGATTAGGAGGATTGATCAATTGAACATGTGGCTGGAGAATTAGTGTAGGAGGGAGGGCATCCGGTTTCTGAGGCATTGGGACTGGTTTTGGGGCAGGTGGGACGGGCTACACCTTAACAGGACCAGAACTAATATCCTCGCAGGGAGATTTGCTCGTGCTGTTGGGGAGGCTTTAAACTAGCTTGTCAGGGGGATGGGAACCTGAGGGGTAGCTCAAATTGAAAGGAAGTAAAGCTGGTAACAGGAGGTAGAAAAGTAGCAAGTGACATTAGAAGACAGGCGAAACAAAGGCGAGCATCAACTAGGCTTAGAATGCAGAATATTCAGAAGACAAGGTTGAGGGCACTACCTGAATGCACGCAGCATTCACAACAACGTAGATGATTTAAAGGCCTAAATAGAGGTAAATGGGTATGATCTAATTGCCATAATGGAAATGTGGCTACAGGGCGACCAAGACTGGGAACTGAATATTCAAGGATATTTGACATTTAGGAAGGACAGGCAAAAAGGAAAAGGTGTTGCGCTGATAATAAGGGATGGGATCAGTATATTAGTAAGGAAGATCTCCGATCGGAAGAACAAAATGTGGAATCTGTTTGGGTGGAGCTAAGAAGTGGCAAGGGTCAGCAAACACTTGTAGGAGTTGTTTATGGGCCACCAAACAATAGTGGTAGTGTGAGGCATGGTATTGATCAAGAGATTAGAGAAGCATGTAGCATGGGTAATACAGTAATTATGGGTGATTTCAATCTGTATATAGACTGGGTAAACCTAATGAGCACAAAAGCTGTGGAGGACAATTTTCTGGAGTGTGTTAGGGATGGTTTTCTCGAGCAGTATGTTGAGGAACCAACTGGAGAACAGGCTATTTTAGATCTAGTATTATGTAATGAGAAAGGGCTAATTAATAATCTTGTTATAAAAGAATCTTTAGGGATGAGTGACCATAATATGCAAAATTTTACAATATGCTTGAAAGTGAGGTAGTTCAATTTGAAGCCAGGCAGGGTGTTAAATTTGAACAAAGGAAATTATGTAGGTATGAGGGGCAAATTGGCTGAGGTGGATTGGGAAAATACATTAAAAGGTATGATAGTACATAGGCAATGAATAGTCTTTAAAGAAATATTACATAGTTTACAGCAACTGTACATTTCTTCAAGGCACAAAAACTCCAAAAGTAAAGGCAGTCAACCACGGATAACAAAAGAAGTTAAGGACTGTATAGGATTTAAAGAAAAGGCCTATAAAGTTGCCAGAAATAGTAGTAAACCTGAGGATTGGGAGGATTTTAGAATACAGCAAAGGAGAACCAAGAAACTGATAAAGAAAGGGAGAAGAGAATATGAATGTAAACTAGCAAAAATTATAAAAAAGGACTGTAAAAGCTTCTGCAGGTACGTAAAAAGGAAATGTTTGGCTAAGACAAATGTGGGTCTATTACAGGCAGTCAGGAGAATGTATAATGGGGAATAGAGAAATGGCAGAGAAGCTAAATGATTACTTTGTGTCTGTCTTCACTGAGGAAGATACAAAACATCCCCCAGAATTAGAGATCCAAGGGGTTAGGGAGAATGGGGAATTGAAGGAAATTAGTATGAGTGAGAAGGTTGTATTGGAGAAATTAATGGGGCTGAAGGTTGATAAGTCCCCAGGACCTGATATTCTACATCCCAGAGTATTGAAAGAGGTAGCTATGGAGATAATGGATGCTTTGGAGATCATCTTCCAAAATTCTATAAACTCTGGAGCAGTTTTGGCAGATTGGAAAGTCGCAAATGTCACCCCACTATTTAAGAAGGGAGGGAGAGAGAAAACAGGGAATTACAGACCTGTTAGCCATACATCAGTTGTTGGGAAAATGCGAGAATCTATTCTAAAGGATGTGGTAAATGGACACTTGGATAATAATGATCTGATTGGGCAAGGTCAACATGTATTTATGATTGGGAAATCATGTTTGACGAACCTGTTAGAGTTTTTTGAGGATGTTACTAACAGAATTGATAAAGGGGATTAGGTGGACATGGTATCCTTGGATTTTCAGAAGGCTTTTGATAAAGTCCCCCACTGGAGGTTGGTTAGTAAAATTAAAGCACATGGGATAGGAGGTAATATTTTGGCATGGATTAAGGATTAGTTAACAGGCAGAAAGCAGAGAGTAGGAATAAATGGGTCATTCTTGCGTTGGCAGGCTGTGACTGGTGGGGTACCGCAGGGATCAGTGCTTGGGCCCCAGCTGTTCATAATATATATCAATGATTTGGATGTGGGGACCAAATGTAGTATTTCCAAGTTCACGAATGACACAAAACTAGGTGGGAATGTGTGTTGTGAGGAAGATGCAAAGCGGTTTCAAGGGGATTTTGACAGACTTGGTGAGTGGGCAAGAACATGGCAGATGGAATATAATGTGATGTTATCCACGTTGGTAGGAGGAATAGAAGTGCAGAGTATTTCTTAAATGGTAAGCGATTAGAAAGTGTAGATGTACAAAGGGACCTGGATGTCCTTGTCAATAAGTCACTGAAAGCTAACATGCAGGTGCAGCAAGCAATTAGGAAGGCTAATGGTATGTTAGCCTTTATCAAAAGAGGATTTGAATACAGGAGTAGTGAAGTCTTGCTTCAATTGTATAGAAACTTGGTTAGACCTTAGGAAGGATATTATTGCCATAGAGGGAGTGCAATGAAGGTTCATCAGACTTGTTCCCAGGATAGCGGGATTGTCCTTTGAAGAGAGATTGGATAAAGTGGGCCTGAATTCTCTAGAGTTTCAAAGAATGAGAGGTGATCTCGTTGAATCTTAGAAAATACTTAACGGAATAGACAGGGTAGATGCAGCTAAGATGTTTCCCTCGGTTGGGGAGTCTAGAACCAAGGGGACACACATTCAAAATAAGGGTGAAACCACTTAGGACAGAGATGAGGAGAAATTTCTTTACTCAGAGGGTTGTGAATCTTTGGAATTCTCTACCCCAGAGGGCTGCGGAAGCTCAGTCATTCAGTATGTTTAAAGCAGAGTTTGACAGATTTCTAAATACAAATACATAAGGGGATATGAGGATAGTGTGGGAAAAAGGCATTGAAGTGGATGATCAGCCATGATCATATTGAATGGCAGGGCAGGCTGAATGGGCTGAATGGCCTACTCCTGCTCCTATGTTCCTACAAAGAAGAGCAGGTGAGTTGTTCCCGGTGTTCTGGCCAATGTTTATCCCTCAACCAAGATCACTAAACAGGTTGGGCTGGATGTTCTTTTCCCCCAGGTATCGGGTTCCGTGGGGCCTGAATATGGCTCTGGATGAGGCCCATCATGGACCTCGATGCCAAGAGGGCCTGGCCCAATCCTCCCGGCAGCAGCAAGGCTCTGAGGCGGCGCCACCCACCTCCCCCCACCCCCGGCCACAATTGATGGGACCACAACTTGAATATTCAAATTAATAAAATTAATACATTTAAACATACTTACCTGAGATCTTGAGGGCCTGTCACGATCTTCGGCGCGGTGGCCGGCACTTCCGCGTCTTCAGATCCCCATCCGGGGAAATACGGTGCCACGTTGGTGAGGAGGGGGGAGGAGATAAGTTTCACACTGGAGGATAGGGTCAAATACACATAATGATGTAGGGGATGGTGGGAAGGGTTGAACCTTAAACTTTGTGCAGTTTGGGGGCAGAAGGTCAGATGTACAAGTTGTGTTTTGGGGGGGGAAAGGGCAAATAGTTATTGTAATTGTTATGGTGGGGGAGTGGTGGGCAAGGGGCATTAGAAATGTATTTATTTATTTGTGGGGGATAGGACTTTAAAAATTTAAATTTGACGGCAGGGATGTCTGCTCTTTAAAAATGGCGCCAGCGCCTGCGCACAGGCAGCTGACGCCATTGCCGGGGCAGACAGCCCTCCCCCTTCATGAGACTGGGGGGCGGGGGGGGGGGGGTGGCGATGGGTGGGCTGCCCCGGCTATTTAGATGAGCCGCTGCACTTAAGATCATGGCGGATCTTTGACGTGCGACCTGCATCGGTGGGCCTCCAGTTTTTGAGTTCGGCGCCAAGATCAGCGGCGGGCTCTTAAAAATCTAGGCCATTATGTGGTCATTATGTGGGAGCTTTTTGTATGCAAATTGCTGCAGTGTTTCCAAAATTACAGGGATTACATTTCAAAAAGTACTTGATAGGTCATAAAGTGCTTTGGGACTGCCTAAGATTGTGAAAGTTGTGATATGTAAATATTTCTTTACAGTATCTTTTCACTGGGTTGGCATCCTTCCATCTGCGACAGATGATGGACACGCAGTAAACATTTAGATGGGGTGTCTTCTCTTGGTGCACCTTTGCTGATGGCTGTGAAGGCCAATCCTTGAGAGGCAGGTTCTGCCATGAGTGCTACACGTGAAGCTGCCAAGTGATGCTGTGAGTTGTTGTTTTTCACATTGGCACCTGTTCTCAAGCTGCTGTAGCGACTGGTCATTGTGGTGGTGCACACCAGTCCACAGGATGTGTCGCCATTTCCCTCTTTTTCCAACTAGTGACTCCCAGGTGCAATACTTGACATTTAGGGCCTTCATGTCATGCTTGCAAGCATCCTTGAAGCAGAGCTTTGGGCGACACACTGGTCCTTGCCCGGTGCCCTGCTGTTCACTAGGTGGTCTATGGCCTTCTCGAGCTTCAATGATGAGGGTTCTTCATCTAACTCATCCATGACAGGAAGTTGCCGGGGAGCATAGAGCACAGACCGGGAAATATCTGACTCACAGGGGTACAGCTCACAGTTTTGTTCAGCCCAGCGGGCCATCTGTTTACTTTTGTCGGTGAGTACTTCACTATCTACTGACTTCAAGGGAGCAACTTTGGTGATGGCATGGCCAAGCGCCCTCTTGATCCCTTTGTTTAGAGCTCGCAGATTTCTTTTGTCACATGCAGTTTGGATTTCTTGACATAAGCTGATCCAGTGTTTGTGCAGTATCTCCCTCTCCTTTGCACGGCTGTCATGGCTACCTTTTCACTGCTGTTTGCAATTTTCTTTGAATGGATTTTCATTAACTGGAAATATTATTACCGTTTTCATGTGATCATTTGTCCTCTTATTTACCTTTCCATCCATTACTGACATTGTGTGGAAAACAAGCTTAGAAAAACAACAGTTCATTCTTGTTGTTGCCTTGTTAAAACCAGCTTGACAGCTGTGTGATGAATGTTTTCAGTTGGGAGTAGAAGGGGGAAGGTCAGATGAAAGCTGTTTTATCCAGATTACTGATGGTGCAAGGTAAAGCTTGGCAGTCACTTTGATCACGAGATAACATTTCACTTCATAAGAAAAAGAAAAAAAAGACTTGCATTTATATAGCACTTTTCATGACCACAGAACGTCTCAAAGCACTTTACAGTCAATCATGCGTTTTTGATACATAGTCACTGTTGTAATATAGGAAATACAGCAGCCAATCTATGCACAGCAAACTCCCATAATTAGCAATGTGATAATGACTGGTTAATCTGTTTTATTGATGTTGGTTGAGGGATACATATTGGCCAGGACACTGGGGAGAAAGCCCTTGCCATTATTCAAAGTAGTGCAACAGGATCTTTTATGCCCACCTGAGAGGGTGGGAGGGGCCTTGGTTTAGTGTCTCATCCGATAGTGTAGCAATCCCTCAGTACTGCTCTGGAGTGTCAGCCAAGACCTTGCATGCAATTTGGATGTTATGAACTGGAAATGTGGGTGCTGATTGGTTATGCCAAATTTCTGACCACTGGCCACATTCTAACTCGTGTGAACTTCCGCCAGCAAAAAAACAATGCAGGAAGTTGCTATCAAAAAGGTGGACGCTTAATTTTAATACGGGAATGCAGAGTAAGTGACAGAATTTAAATGTCAATGTCATTTTCTGTCTTTTTTGTATTTAATACACTGTTTCTTAACTTGGGAATTTCCTCGGTGTTTTCCCTTTGGCCACCTAAATTATGGCAACGGATCAAGAGAAAACCTGAAAAAATTCACAGCCTTAGTTTTTCCCAAATAAAATGAATGTCTATGGTTGCTCGATATGCCCTGCAATACAAAGCATTTTAAGGGACAACCTACAACTATGTTTTACATTTGGTATGTTAGTGTGGTGATAATGGAACTGAACTCGTACTTCAGAGTCCTGGACTAATAACCCACATAAACGTGAATTTAAATTTCACTATGACAGTTTGTGAATTTTAATTTAGTTTAAAAATCTGGAAAGAAAAATCTGGTATCAGTATGTTACGACCAGGTGAGAATGGTGTCTAGGCGTCCCTCTCAGCCTTCACTTGGTCTTACTGTAACAGGGTTTAATTTTAAGCACACCATGATTTGAGCTCCCCCTTGGTGAATCCTTGTTCACAGCTTTCCAATTATAAGGCAAAGAAATGAGCACAAACAGGCTTTCTTAGGTTTAAAGAAGAAAAATGAAATTTATTAAACTTAAACTCTAATTTGGTTAATGCCTACGATACACGAAGCGCCCACCCTAGCATGCATACGCAATACACATATGCAGATAGGGACAGGAAAGAGCAGAAGAAATAAAGTGGAAAAGTTTGAGGCAATATCTGAAGAATTTTTTGTTGCGGGTCTTTGAGCTCACTGTATAGTCCTTGCTTGTAGGTAGATCTTGCTTTTCATTGGGGCCCAGTATTCTTCTTAAACCTTGTTCACTGTAGGAGACTTGTCTCTCTTGGGGTTCAAGTGTCTTCAGTGGCTTCCGAAGCTGGTGAGAAAGAGATGGGAGCAGACAGGAGAGGCTCTTTTCAATCCAGGAGCCAAGAGCTTTCTGCCAGTTCAAACACTGTCTCGACAATTTAAAACTCCCCAAGTTGGCCATTAGGGTGGTCACGTGAACGACTGATTTGACCAGGTCTTTTCTGTGTGTTATATGTTCCAACACTGTCTGCCATTATGCAAAAATGTCTTTCCGGCCAGGGGCCAGGCAATTCCTTGTAACAGGCCTTCTCTTCTTCCCAGCAACAATTTGAAATTTAGTGTCCATGTGGCAAAATTAATGTGCATCATTCTTGGCAGGTGGGGGCCTGCATGACACCTCCACACCGAGGGAAATGAAATGCGATTTGAAAAAAGGTGCATTTCATTAAAAGGGTTGAGAGAAAAATATATAAGATACAGAAAACTGTGCATTTCTCTCATTCATTCCCATTAGTTCATAAATCTTAAAGCTTATGAATATTATCTTCTCTGGGTGCCAGTGCTGCTTTAATTTCCCCTTTTTGGCATCCCAGTAACAATGTGGTTCTTTGGGGAAGTTTTTCTTCAGTTTGCCCATTTCCATGACTGCCTAGTGTCTTTGTTCCTGTTGAAGTCATTTTTTTTCAGGTGAGTTAGTAGTGGGCTGGTCTATCCTGAACTCTCTTTCCGTGCTTTGCTGAGTCATGCAAAGGCTTTTGAATTCAGGGGCTGGGCGGGCGGTTCCCTTTTTCTCTGATTCTTTGTTAATCTCCCCTTTGTTCTCTGGGAGACTCATGCCTGAAGGTATGCATGCAGACTCCACTGCACTCCCATATGGAACTCTTGCAGCATTGTTAGCAAAAATACAATTGGAACAAAGGAAACTTGAATTTGAGCAAAGAGAGAGGGAGAAAGAGAGAGCCTTCCAGAAGGAACGTGAAGAAAATGAAAGGCAGGAGAGAGAGAGGGAGAAAGACAGGAGAAGGAACGAGAGAGAGAGGAGAGAGAGAAAGAATATTCCAGAAAGAATGCGAAGCGGCTTGAGTTAACTAGGGGGCAACAGAGTAACCCCAGTGAAAGCATGACCAATATGGAGGACCATAATTCAAGGCTGGGTACAAAATTGCTAAAACTGGCTCAATTAATTCCAAAATTCAATGAGGAAAATGTGGAAGCATTTTTTGTGTCTTTTGAGAAGCTGGCAAGGCAGCTAAAATGGTCAGCTGAGACCTGGTCTCTTTTACTACAAAGCAAGCTAACTAGAAAAGCCTACGAGATTTATTCCCTGTTGCCAGATGAGAGTTCATCAAATTATGAACTGACCAAAAATGCTATCCTCAGGGCATATGAATTAGTACCCGAATCCTGTCACCAAAAGTTTAGAATCCTCAAAACATATCTGGAGTTTGAAAGAAGTAAGCAGCTGGCTTTTGACCAGTGGCTGAGGGCTTTAAAAATATAGCTCAGCTATGAGACTCTCAGAGAAGTAATTCTGTTAGAGGAATTTAAACACTCTCTCCCACTCTCCATAAAGACCCATGTAGAGGAGCAGCGGGTTCAGAGAGCCCTGCAAGCGGCTGTTCTGGCTGATGTGTTTGCTTTAACTTATAAGTCGGTTTCCCAGGAGAGAACCTTTCCTGATCCTGAACCACAAATCTGAAAAGGACAAAGGGTGGGAAGGTGATATCTGCCCAGGCAGTCCTGAGAGAGAAAGGAAAGCAGGAGACACAGGGGGCCCTCCTCCAGCAAAAAAGGAAGGTGCTGTGAGCAAGAATGAGACCCAGAGATCTGTATGCTTCCCTTGTAATAAAGCGGGACATTTAAAAGCTAACTGATGGAAACTGAAGGGAAAACTAGTGGGGTTAATCAGGGCGCACCTGCTCAGTGAAGACAAGAACCTGATGGAAAACACAGCAGAAAAAGTTGTGGCTTTAACAGCAGTAAGAGTGAGACCCAGGAGGCTTACTGCAGCAAGTGCAGGAAAAGTTAACAGGATTCATGAGGGTTAACAGGGTTTTGTGTTTGAAGGGAAAGTAACCCCATATCCCTCAAGTGGGCCAAGCAAGCCCATAGTGATTCTCAGGGACACAGGGGGCACTAGATCCCTTTTTCTGGGAAAAGGCCTGACTTTTCCCTCAGAGAGAGCAGTGAACACCAGAATGGTGATGAATGGTATTGGAGGGCATTGTATGCCTGTACCTGTACACCGGGTGCACCTGGAGTGTGACCTAGTTTCATGACTGCCTTTATTCCCATTAGTTCGCCTTGTACTTTTTCTCTAGTGACAGTGATGGTTTTAAGTTCCTCCTTCCCTTTTGCCCCTTGATTTTCTACTATTCTTGGAATATTTTTTGTGTCTTCTTCCATGAAGACAGATACAAAATACTTGTTCAAAGCCATTTCTTTGTTTCCCATTATTAATTCCCCAGTCTCATCCTCTTAGGGACCAATGTTTATTTTATTACTCTCTTCCTTTTTATATACTTGTAGAGCTCTTACTGTCTGTTTTATATTACTTGCTAGTTTACTCTCACATTCTAATTTCTCCCTCTATTTGTTTTTTAGTCATCTTTTTAAGAAGTATTTAGATGAGCACTTGAAACGCCATAGCATACAAGGCTACGGGCCAAGTGCTGGAAAATGGGATTAGAATAGATAGGCTTGATGACCAGCATGGACACAGTGGGCCAAAGGGCCTGTTTCTGTGCAGTATAACTTTATGACTCTATGACTTTGCTGGTTTTTAAAATGTTCCCAATCTTCTGGCTTGCCATTAATCTTCCCAGATTTGTATGCCTTTTCTTTCAATTTGATACCATCTTAACTTCCTTAGTTAGCCACTATGGTGCATCCTTCTCATACAGACTGATGGCAGGCAAGTCAGGTTAAATCATAGTTGGGCTACACTGCCTGCCATTTCCTTCCTAACTACATAGATAAGCACTGGTGGAACTTACCTGGATTTCCTTAGGACCAATGTATATCGAAAATATGATTCACCACAGAGGCTATGATAATGTTGCTTTGTATGCTGTAAACTAATCTACAGCCAGGTTCCAGAGCAGGCATGATGTTGTATCGTCAACAGTTGCCAAGATTACCTCAGCCTTGAAGCTTTTGTTTTGCCCCAGATTCATTCCAAGTTGTCACAGAGAACAGCACAAATATCAATCATTCTGCAGACATGGGTGTGTTAAGAAGTTGACCAATACGTTGTTTCCCGGAACTAAGAACTCCAATATTTTCCCAGGGTGCTTGGTTTTATTCAGATGGTAGGATTTCCCAAAGTGCAGGGTGTCATTGATTGCATACGGGTAACCCAACATCCCCCTCCACACTTTAGTTGTGCATTGATTAACTACAAGGGCTTCCACCCCCTCAGTGTGCAGTTCTTCTGTGGCCATTGGTATCGGATCATGCAGGTGAATGACAGCTTCCTCAGCAGCTGTATTGAAGCCTTTTTTAAGGCTATCCAAGTGCACCCACTATTTGACCCAGCAAGAAAAATGAAGACTTGACTGTTTGGAGACCAATATTACTGCGGTTCATGTGATATCTATGACTACAGCTTACCCCTGCCAAACATACATAAATGAGAGTACCATTAAGTACATCCAAGGCACGTGAACTAAATATTGAGATGCCTTGACAGGTCAGAGTGCGCTCTATAGTACTGTCCGGCTAACTCACACATTGGCCAGAATTTTACGTTGGGCTGGAGGCCCCACCCACTGGCCAAAAAAATCGGCCGCGAGCCCGTCTCTGCCAAGCCTGGAAGCCACACTATGATTTTATGTGGCCCACGCCCTTAATTGGCCTCGGATGGGACTTCTGCCCCTCTGAGGCAGGGAGCCACGCCTCCAAGAACTGCCAGCCAATCAGGGGGCCAGCAGTTCTCAGTCCCAGCTGCGCCACCGGGAGCAGTGGCCACTGCTGGGATTGCACTCAGGGAGAGGAGCAAGAGGGTTGCAGATCCCGGGATGAGGGTAAGTGTTTGGGACCTTAATGAGGACAATTGGCCAGGCCCCAGGGAGGCAAGGAGGGTCAGTTGGGAGGGAGGAATTGCAGTGCATTGGGGGCGGCTTGTGCCATGGGGGTGCCCTCCGTGGGACACAGTGTGCCCGACCAGGAGGGCCCCACCAGCCAGCAAGGAGGCAGCCAGGTTTTACTGAGCGGTGTCCTGAGGTCTTGATCTGCCCCCCGCCACTGGTAAAGTGCAACAGCAGTGGGAGGAGGCCCTTAAGTGGCAGTTAATTGGCCACTTAAGGGCCTTAGTTGGCCTAGGTGGGTGAGCCATTTCTTGCCACTGCCACCCCTCGTAAATTTGCAGCGGGGGTGGGAAGGCGTCAGGGACGGCACCCCCACTTCCCACTGAATTTTATGCCTACCCCCCACTCCGTTCCGCCCCGCCCCCACCTCCAGCCTGCTCCCATGGGGGGGCATAAAATTCCAGCCATTATTGTCAGTTACGTCTTCTTTCACAATTTTGTAGTCCAACCAGAAATTAACATGGACTACCCAGAGAAGGCGGCAGTGAACATCATCAGCAGGTGATGTTCAGTAGTTTGAGGATTCACCTAATGAAACATCTATGTTAGCTGCTAGAGCCATAAATTTTAGGGATGCACAAAATTTGAACTCAACAGCCCTTGCTGCATTTTACCTGGTCCTTCACTTATATTGCTTTATCTGCTGGTGAACTACCAAACATACTATTCCAGTCACCTGCTAATACAGCATTCCGACACCACAACACGGATGCTGTCTGGATACAATCGGGAAAACCTAACCTGGACAACACCTGTTCTGTAGGTGACAAACAAGAGTGTGGGAATGAAGTTTGGTGGTCAGCCTCCTGCACCCAATCCCACCAACCTCCCCCACACCTGCATGAAGTGCTCCAAATTGGAAGCTGCTGATTTCTGAGTGTCCTGGAGGCCTGGCTAACACAAATGTTGGGCCTCTTAAAGGTGCTAATAAAGGTATAGGTGAAGGTTCAATTTCTCAATCAATACAACTGAAATAGCAACAAATGTTATTACGCTTGTGCTAACATTTATTCTTGACAATCTAACCTTCCTTCTACACCTTCCATCTAATCCAACTTCTACATGCTCCTGTAGTGGCTGGAATAGGTGAGGTGGCTGGCTGCTATGTGTCTGTAACCAGCTGTTGCGAATGAGTTGGTCCTCAACCCTTGTAGGCAGCAGCCAGAGATGACCTTAAGACAGTAAAAATGTAGCAAGGACTGTTGGCTTCAAGTTTTGTGCATCAGCACAGCTAATATAAAGTATACATCGTCATTTCGAAAGACACAGATTCATCAGACAGTCAACACAGATTTGTTAAGGGAAGGCCATGTCTAAATAACATGATTGAATTTTTTGAGGCGGTAACAAGGAAGGTTGATGAGGGAAGTGCATTTGTCTAGTCTATATGGATTTTAGCAAGGCTTTTGATAAGGTCCCACATGGCAGACCGGTCACGAAAGTAAAAGCCCATGGGATCCAAGGCAAAGTGGCAAGTTGGATCCCAAATTGGCTCAGAGAAAAGAAACAAAGGGTAATGGCCAATGGTGTTTTTGTGATTGGAAGGCTGTTTCCAATGGGGTTCTGCAGGGCTCAGTACTAGGTCCCTTGCTTTTTGTGATATATATCAATGGTTTGGACTTGAATATAGGGGTGCATGATTAAGAAGTTTGCAGACAAGGCCCTGTGGTTGATAATGAAGAAAGCTGTAGCCTGCAGGAAGATATTAATGGACTAGTCAGGTGAGCGGAACAGTGGCAGGTTGAGTTGAATCTGGAGAAGTGCCAGGTAATGCATTTGGGGCAAGCTGACAAGGCAAGGAAATACACATGGTAGGATACTGAGAAATGTAGAGGAACAGAGGGACCTTGGAGTGCATGTCCACAGATCCCTTAAGGTGGCTGGACAGGTAGATAAGTTGGTTAAGAATGTATATGGGACACTTGCCTTTATTAGCTGAGGCATGGGGGAGGGCCAACATCAATGGGATGGGAATGGATCTGGCCCAGGTAAATTGGAATCAACAATTGGAAGGCAAAACTGTAATGGAACAATGGGCTGCCTTTAAAGAGGAGATAGTTCGGGTACAGTCAAGATATATTCCTAGAAGGGCGAAATGTAGAGCAAAAAAATCCAGAGCCCTCTGGATGACAAAAGAGATGGAGGGCTGAGTTTTACAGTCCCACCCACCCCCTGACATCGGGGGCCATGGGGGGAGGGTCAGAAAATGACTCCGGCAGAGGCCCGCCATAGGCCTCGACGCAGGGAAGGCCTGGCCTGATATTGCTGGCGGCAGCGAGGCCTAGTGGTGCCCACCGCTCCCCACCCTGCCGCTAGTAGACAGGAGCACCATTTAAATATTTAAATTTATTTAAATATACAATTTGATTACTTACCCGCTCCTGCCGTCCGTCCCGGAGCGATTTTGGTGCCTGTGGCCAGCACTCCCATGCCTTTGGATCCCCATCCGGGGACCTGGGGCAGAACACTGGTGGGGGGGGGGGGGGTGGGGCGGTATAGGCACGTTTCTCAGTGCAGGAGGGGGCAAATAGCGTCAGAGTAATTTCATTGGTCTAGGAGTTGGTGGGAAGGGGTAAAGTTTAAAGTTGTTGAACTTTGGGGGTGAAGGTCGGGAGCACAAGTTAAGTGTTTTGGCGGGGAGAGGGCAGGTAATTACTTCTAAGCTTATTGGGGGAGGGTGGGAGAGGGTCAGGATCACTTTATTCCATTTTTAAAAATCAGTGGTCCTTTAAATATTTAAATTGCAATGTAGGGTTCAAAGCCCTTTAAAAATGGCGATAGCGCCTGCACAAAGGCGGCTGACGTCATTGCTGGGGATGGACCACTTGCTCCCCCCCCCCCCCACCAACGTCAACAGGGAGAGGTCGGTCCGCCCTGGTGATTTAAATGAGCTACCGTGTTTAATATTGCAGCGGCTCTGTGACGTGCGGTCCGCGCGGGTGGACCGCCATTGCAGCGGAAATGTATAATCCAGCCCAGAGAGTAAGATGAAGCAGTAAAAGGGTGTATATGACAGATGTCAGGTGGATAATACAATGGAGAACCAGGCTGAATATAGAAAGTTCAGAGGGGAAGTGAAAACAAATAAGAGAGGCAATGAGAGAATATGAGAGGGGAATACCAGTTAACATAAAAGGGAGTCCAAAAGTCTTCTTTTGGCATATAAATAGTAAAAGAGTGGTAAAAGGAGGTGTGGGACCAATTAAGGACCTAATAGGGGATTTACGCTTGGAGGCGGGAGCTTGGCTGAATTACTAAATGAGTACTTTGCGTCTTCTTTACCAAGGAAGAAGATGCCACCTACGTTATAATGAAAGAGGATGTAGTTGAGACACTGGATGGGCTAAAAACTGATAAAGAGCAGCTGTTAGATAGGCTGACTGCCACCAGGACCAATGAGATGCATCCAAAGATACAGAGGGAAGTAAGGGAGAAAATTGCAGAGGCCCTGGCCATAATCTTTCAAACCTCCTTAGGTACAGGTGTGGTGCCAGAGGACTGGAGAATTGCAAATGTTACACCTTTGTTCAAAAAAGGATGTAAGGATAAGCCCAGCAATTTCAGGCCAGTCAGTTTAACCTCGGAGGAGGGAAAACTTTTAGAAATGAGAAGCCGGGAAAACATTAACAGTCACTTGGACAAATTTGGATTAATTAAGGAAAGCCAGGACAGATTTGTTAATGGAAAATCGTGTTCAACTAACTTGTTTGAGTTTTTTGATGAGGTAACCAGAGGGTTGATGAGGGTAATCTGGTTGATAAGATGTACATGGACCTCTATAAGGCATTTGATAAAGTGCTAAAGTGATAACAGGCTTGTCAGCAAAGTTAGAGCCCATAGAATAAAAGGGACAGTAGCAGCATGGATGCGAAATTGGCTGAGTGACAGGAAAAGGGAGCAGTGGTGAATGATTGTTTTTCGGACTGGGGGAAAGTATATACTGCGGTTCCCCGAGGGTTGGTGCTAGGACCACTGCTTTCCTCAATATATATTACTGACCTAGATTTGGGTGTACAGGGCACGATTTCAAAATCTGCGGCTGACACAGAACTTGGAAGATAATAAAAGCAAAATACTGCGGATGTTGGAAATCTGAAATAAAAACAAGAAATGCTGGAAATACTCAGCAGGTCTGGCAGCATCTGTGGAGAGAGAAGCACAGTTAACGTTTCGGGTCAGAGACCCTTCTTCGGAACTGGCAAATATTAGAAATGTCAAAGGTAATAAGCAAGTAAAGTGGGGGTGGGGCAAGAGATAACAAATGAGAAGGTGTAGATTGGACAAGGCCACAGAATAGCTGACCAGAAGGTCATGGAGCAAAGGCAAACAATATGTTAATGGTGTGTTGAAAGACAAAGCATTAGTACAGATAGGGTGTTAACGGACTGAAGATTGAACAGCAGCAAGCACAAACATGAAAAAAAACAGTGGGTAAGCAAACTGAACAAACTAAGATGAAATGAAATAAACATACAAAAAAAATGTAAAAAATGTAAAAAAGAAAAAATAACTAAAAATAAAAGTTAACTTGGAAGTATTGTGAACTATGAGTAGGATAGTGATAATCTTCAAGAGGACATGGACAGTTTCGTGGAATGGGCAGACAAGTGGCAGATGGAATTTAATGCTGAGAAATATGAAGTGATTCTTCTTGGTAGGAAAAACGAGGAAGAGGAGAAGCAATATAAAATAAAGGGTACAATTCTAAAGGAGGTACAGGAGCAGAGGGACCTCGGGGTATACGTGCACAAATCATTGAAGGTGGCAGAGCAGGTTGAGAAAGCGTACAGGATCCTGGGCTTTTTAAAATAGGGGCATAGAGTACAAAAACAAGGATGTTATAATAAACCTGTATAAAACACTGCTTTGGCCTCAGCTGGAGTATTGTGTCCAGTTCTGGGCACCACACTTTAGGAAGGATGTGAAGGGATTTGAGAGGTTGCAGAAAATATTCATGAGAATGGTTCCAGGATGAGGAACTTCAGTTACATAGTTAGGTTGGAGAAGCTGGGGCAGTTCTCCTTGTAGAAGAGAAGATTAAGAGGAGATTTGATAGAGGTGTTCAAAATCATGAGGGGTCTGGACAAGAGTAGATTGGGAGAAACTGTTCCCATTGTCCGAAGGATCCAGAAAAAAAAGGACACCAATTTAAGGTGATTGGCAAAAGAAGCAACGGTGACATGAGAGAAAACTTTTTTATGCAGCAAGTCATTAGGACCTGGAATGCACCGCCTGAGAGTGTGGTGCAGGTAGATTCAATAGGGACATTAAAAGAGAATTGAATAATTATCTGAAGAGACAAGAATTGCAGGGCTATGGGGAAAAGGTGGGTGGGGGGGGGGGGGGGGGGGGGGAAGTGGGACCAGGTGAGTTGCTGTTGCAGAGAGCTGGAACAACATGACGGGCCAAATGGCCTCCTTCTGTGCTGTAAACATTCCATGATTCTATGATTCCTGTTGCTAATGACCAGATAATCTGTTTTGTGATGTTGGTTGAGGGTTAGCTATTCACCAGGACATGAGGGAGAATTTCCTTGCTCTTCTTTAAAATAGTGTTGCTGGATCGTTTACATCCACCTGAGAGAGATGGCAGGGTCTCAGGGTTGTCTAACATACGGCCTGCGGGCCAGAATCTGGCCCACCAAAGGTTTATATCTGGCCCTCCAATTCTGTGTGATTGACACTGGGTTACCTGGGTGGGGTGAGCGCTGATTGGCGGTTCACGGCGCAGGCATGCTGGGATTGACCACCCCTGCTGTTTTCAGGTGGTTCAGGCAGTGAGTGAATGAATGGGAATGGCTGCTGTGGGGGAGAGGAAGAGAGAGGCCGTAGGGAGTAGAAAGCGAGCCAGCACACATCCAGAGGGCGAAGCGAAGCACCACTAAGGGAGCACAAAGAGAGAGAGAAAGAGAGAGTCAGGCAGCCCTTTAAACCAGCACCAGCCTAGGGAGTAGGGTGTGGGGAGGAGATGGACAGAGAGAGGGGAGAGAGAGAGAGAGCAGGGGAGAGAGATGGAAATGGGGATGGGAGGCAGATAGACACAGAGAGGGGAGATATAGACACAGAGAGGGGAGAGAGAGCGGGGGAGAGAGACTGGGGGAGAGAGAGAGGAGAGATAGACACAGAGGGGAAGAGAGAGGGAGAGAGAGGGAGAGGAGAGATAGACACAGAGGGGGGAGAGAAATAAAGAGAGAGAGAAAGAGAGAGGGGAGAGAAGGAGGGGTAGAGAGATAGACACAGATAGGAGAGAGAGAGAAAGGGGAAGGGGGAGATATAGACAGAGAGGGGGAGAGAGATATAGACAGAGAGAAAGAGAGCGGGGTTGGGGGGGGGGGGGGGGGGAGAAGAAAGATAGACTCCGCCTCCCCTAGCAACAAAGTAACATCTTCAGCCTCTACCTCACATTGTCAAAGTAAGTGAAGGATAGGGAGTGGCTGTGAAGTGTAGCAGCTGGCATAATGAGAGTTCATAGCAAAGCAGTACTGTAAGACACTGTGAGCATGAGATAACTATACATGCCATGCATTCTTATCACATAACACTAAAATAAATTCAGGGAGGGGTCTCATACTTTGGCATGCCTTGTGAAGTCATTAATTACTTTCAGTACTCTGCAATCCAGGTGCGTTGAACTGTGCCATTGCAATTAATTGGCATCACCACCTCTTGGCCAACAGCCTTAGCCACTGGTGCCAGTGATCACCTGTGGGAAAGAGGGCTTCCCTCCTCTGGCACACTTGCTGCCATAATACCCCTAGTGCCCCATCAGTAAATCAGGATGTTGTGGTGCTGGAGTGAATACCAGTTGTGGGCAAGGCTGTAGTACAATCCCATAGCATTCTCCTCTGACTATAAAATAATCCATTGGGACCTGAATTCCCCCTGAATGAGAGGTGCCATACACACTGATTAGGTTGAGCTGAAAAGTGTCAATGTGCAGTCAGACGCAGGCTTATAGTACACTGTCTGGTGTCTGCTACATTGGAGCCCAAGATTAAAATTGACCCCCATTAAATCCAGTTGTCACATCTTGTTCTTTTAAATGCTGTGACTGTTAAAACAGGGTTAAAATGGCTTTAAGTATTAACTGGAACATACTTACAACTACACAGAAGCTATATAATTACAATCTCGTTTCCTGAGCAAAATATTCTTCTAATCCAACATATTAAAACAGAACATTTTCCCAATTGCTATTCCAAAATACAGAGCAATTTTATAACTAACCCCCCCCCCTCCCCCACCCCCCACCTCCTCCACCATCAGAGGCACTTTCTTTGGAATAAAAAGGTTACTGTACTCACAGCTGCATCACGCTGAGCCTGAAAGCCAGAAATGTTTGAAGAATGCTTTCAATGAACCCATCCAGCCTTTTGATATCACAACTCATCCAAGCACAGTCTGTGTTGAATTAGCTGATCTCAACTGGAGTGGCCATTATGGCATGTCTTCATGCCTCGGGCATGAGAATGCAAATCAGTCAGGGCTCCCACCTCTGATTGCAGTTCATGTACTACAGCTTGTATGTGCATGTGTGTGGGCTGCGGATGAGGACAGGAACAGGCCCAGCTCTGATCGCCACACTGGTGAACAGGATGCCAATGCTCACTGTTATGGATTGTAACTAGCTGAAGGCTCAGCACTGACACTTGTGGAACTCCACAAGCTACAGCCTGCCAACTTGAAAATACCCCATTTATCCCTACTGTTTGCTTCCTGTTAGCCAATCCTCTCTCCATGTTAATATAATACCCCCAACTCCATGAGCCCTTAACTTGCATTTTTAATCTTTTGTGTGGCACCTTATCGAATGTCTTTTGGAAATCCAAGTATTCTACATCTACTGGCTGCTCTCTTTCTACACTACTTGTTACATCCTCAAAAAACTCTAATAAATGTGTCAAACACAACTTTGCTTCGATAAAACCATGTTGACTCTGTCTGATCATACTTTTTTTTTAAGTGTATTAAAACTTCTTTAATAATAGATTCCACATTTTACTGATGACTGATGTCAGGCTAACTGGCCTGTAATTCCCTATTTTCTCCCTCCCTCCTTTCTTGAATAGCAGTGTTACATTTGCTAACTTCCAATCTGCTGGGAATGTTCTAGAATCTCGGCAATTTTGGAAAATGATAACCAGTCCATCCACTATCTCTGCAGCTACCTCTTTTAGAACACTAGGATGTTGGCCATTAGGTCCTGGGGATTTGTTGGCTTTTGGTTGCTTAATTCTCTTGAATACTTTTTTCCTGCTGATACTTTAATTCCTCACTCATTCGCCCCTTGGTGACCTTCTATTTCTGGTATGTAATTTATGTCTTCCACTGTGAAGACAGACACAAAATATTTGTTCAATTCCTCTGCTGTTTCTTCATTCCCACGACAATTTCTCCTCTCTTTGCCTCTCAGGGTCCAGAGTTTACATTAGCTACTCTCTTGTTTTTTATATACTTGTAAAAGCTCTTACAATCTGTTTTTATATTCCTAGCTAGTTTATTCTCCTATTCTATTTTGCCCTTTTTATCAACATTTTAGTTGCCCTTTGCTGGTTTCTAAAACTCTCCTAATCCCTTATTACTATTCTTTGCAACATTGTAAGCCTCTTTTTTTAATCTAATACTCTCCTTAACTTCCCTGGTAAGACATGGATCGATCTTTTTTGCTGAGTTTTTGTTTTTTCATGGAATGTATTTTTATTGATCATTTTGAATGTTTTATTTTAAATGATTCCCACTGTTTATTTATCACCATGCCTTTTAGTCTGCTTACCTAATCAACCTTAGCCAGCTCCCCTCATACCTATTGTAATTGGCTTTATTGAAGTCTTGTTTTGGACTCGGGTGTGTCGCTCTCAAACATAATATGGAATTCAATTGTATTATGATCACTTTTTCCCCAGAGGATCTTTTACTATGAGATTACTAATTAAAACTGCCTCATTGCACAATACTAGATCTAAGATAGCTTTATCCCTAGTTGGTTGCACAATCCCTAGTTGATTGTTCCAGGGGAACTGTCACGAAACCATTCTACAAACTCATCTTCCAGACTACCTTTATCAATTTGATTTGTCCAGTCTATGTGAAGATTAAAGTCCCTCATAATTATTACATTTCTTTTTTTACAAGCTCCAATCATTTCTTGCTTAATGCTGTGTTCAATGATATAACTACGGTTAAGAGGCCTATAAAATACTCCCATCACCATTTTCTGACCCATGTTATTCCTCATCTCCATAATGTTGATTCTACTTCTGATCTTCTGAGCCAAGATTGTTTCTTACTACTGTCCTTATGTCATCTTTTTCTATCATGGTTACTCATCCTTCTTTTCCATTCTGCCTGTCTTTCCAAAGTGTTGTGTACCCTGAAATATTTATCTACCAATCTTTCTCACCTTGTAACCATGTCTTTGTAATGGTGATTAGATCAAACCCATTTATCTCTATTTTTGATGCTAGTTCAACCATCTTATTACGAATACATGGTGCATTCAGATAAAGAGCCTTTAATTCTTTTTGCTGCTATTCTTTGCATGGACCTTATTCACTGATGCACTATTATTGTTAAATGCTCTATCTCTTCCTGTCCTACTTGCTTGTCTTTACCCAGATTGCTATGTTGCTCTATTGCCTCAACTTTTCTCTTTAGATTTCTTCATTTCCAGAGAGTATTATCCTTGTGGTTGTGCTTATTAATTCAGTGTTAGTTCTACCTATGTCATTGGTCCTCCTGTTCCAAGTTCTTCTCCAGCCATGAGAAGATGTCCCGAATCCTGGCACCAGGTAAGCAACATAACCTTCGGAACTCTTGGTCTCAGCTGCAGAGAACAGTATCTATTCCCCTGACTATGCTATCCCCTATTATTATCACATTCTTGCCAAGGTCAGTTTTCCCATCCACCCTGCAGTCCTTGTACTAGTCCTTGCACGCAGTAAGTACTTTGTACCTGGTGGACAAAGAAAACGGCTGCGGCTCCTCCATCACTATATCCTGGATCCCCATATCTGTCTAACATGTAGCCATACCCTCCGGCCCCTGACTATCGACCACCTCTAAAATACTATTTTAACTTTAAGGATGTGACTGTCTCCCGGAACACAGTGTCCAGGTAACTCTTCCCCCTCCCTGATGCCCTGAAATGTCTGCTTGGACTCCAGGCCAACAATTCTGAGCTGATGTTCCGAGAGTTGAAGACACTAAAGGGGAAAGATAGGTTAATGCATTAGGTGTGACTCATTATTAAATAGATTTAATAAAGGTTAATGAACTGGCTATTCCCTTTATCAGGTGCAAGTGAAAGAGAAAGTTAGGTTAACATGTTTGATCGATCACTTTTTTGGGTGGATTGACAGAAAAAGATAGGTTGAAACATTGGATGGAACCCTTTATTAGAGGGTTTGGTTTGAGAAATTCTTTTGGATAAGTACAACCTATGCTCTCTTTTTAATTTTTGAGTGTTTTCCTTTAAAGTATTTGTTACAACTATAATACATCCCAACAAATACAGTAAGTAATAGAAAAAAAAGTAAATCATTTTGAAGTAAAATGACACAGATGCCACACCATGCTATTTACAGCAGTTATGTCTGTTTGTTTTTTTTTTGTCAGCTGTGTGTAATGATTTACGTTTCCGGCCTGTTCAGTGAGTTCTGATGAAAAGCCAATCCACAAACCTTCGATGTGTTGTCTGTTTCCAGTATTTCCCATTAATGTTTCTAATTCCCAGAGTTTGTGGGTTTTTTTTGTTATTTTGGTACTTTTAGGATTCTAAATCACAGCTTTGTGTAAATCACACCCTCGTATTTATGATATTAGTTTGATTTTTTATTTGAAGAAGAAATTGAAGAAGTTGCCAGCTTCTAAATTTATATTTTTTGGTGTTTTTCTTCTGCTCCTCAAGGTAAACTATAGTGAAATAGAGCATTTTCCCATTTGTTTGCAATGCAGCTTACCACCACCTTCTCAAGGGCAATTAGGGATGGGCAATAAATGCTGGCATAGCCAGTGACGCCCACTTCCCATGAATGAATAACAATAAAAGTGTAGTGCACAGTCAGGTAAAGATGAGTTACAGCATCTGCCAGATTTGGAATAAAGCTCCCATTACTGTGTTCAGCAAAGTACTCCCATCTTTCAGATGAGACCTTAAACCAATTCCCTATCCGCTTGTTCAGATGTTTATAAGAGACTCCAGGGTACAATTAGAAGAAGGTGATCAGGGCGTACTCATCATGTGGGGGAATCTAAAACTAGGGGCCATAAATGTAAAGTAGTCATGAATAAATCCAAGGGAATTCAGGAGAAACTTCTTTACCTAGAGTCATTAGAATGTGGAACTTGCTACCACACGGAGTAGTTGAGGTGAATAGCATAGATCCTTTAAGGGGAAACTAAATAAACACATGAGGGATAAAGGGACATGCAGATGGGGTTAGATGAAGAAGAATGGGAGGAGACCCATGTAGAGCAAAACATCAGCACTGACTAATTGGGCCGAATAGCCTGTTTCTGTGCTGTAAATATTATGTCATTCTCCTAGTGGCTTGGCCGACATTCTTCCCTCAGCCAATGCCATCAAACGCAGATTAACTGGTCATTGCTGTTTGTGGGACCTTCCTATGCACAAATTGGCAGCCATATTTGTATCATGTTATTTGCAGTGGCTTTGCTCAGATTGTTTATTTATTTTTGTCAGTTGTATACAGTGGTTTAATTTTCCGACTGTCCAGTCATCTCTGATGTACAGCCACTTCCCATAAACTCGTTGCTTGTTCACACTTCAACAGTAATTCAGAAGTTGTGAAGGACATTGGAATGTCCTGAGGATTTGAAAGGTATGTTATTATTTCTCTTGCTCCAGTCGTAGCAGTTTAGATTTCTCACACCAAGCATACCTGTAACATCTCTGAGTGAGACTGCCAAATTAGTACGAATTATTGTTAAACAATGAGAGGTCTGTGCTATGGACTGAGTTGAAACTGTCTACAAACATTTCACTTATTATCTTGGACAGCAGAGAGAAAACACTTTCACTCAGTCACTCTGAACTGTATTTTAACTCTGAAATGATGCCGCAGGATATCAGATGATGAATGCTTCACATGCTCATTTATTATCTCCCTCTGTTATTTAGAGATGTTAAAATAAATGGGTGAGGGAGAGGGGAATTTCGAATGAATGCATTCAGTATCTAAGATTAGATTGGAAAATTGCGCATGTTACTCCACTATTTAACAAAAGTGACAGAAGGAAACCAAGGAATTATTGACTAGTTAGCCTAATGCCTACTGTGTGGAAATTTCTTGAGTCTATGATTAAGGAGAGGGTGACTGCACACCTTGGTATTACGGGTTTGGAAGTTGCTGTCAAAGGAGGTTGGTGAGTTGCTGCATTGCATCTTGTAGATGGCACACATGGCTGCCACTGTGTGCCAGTGGTGGAGAAAGTGAATGTTTAAGGTGGGGGAAGGGGTGCCGATCAAGCAGGCTGCTTTGTCCTGGATGGTGTCGAGCTTCCTGAGTGTTGCTGGAGTTGCACCCATCCAGGCAGGTAGAGAGTATTCCATCACACTCCTGACTTGTGCCTTGTAGATGGTGGACAAGCTTTCAGGAGACAGGAGGTGAGTTACTCACTGCAGAATTCCCAGCCTCTGACCTGCTCTTGTAACCACAGTACTTATTTTGCTGGTCCAGATCAGTTTCTGGTCAATGATAGCCCCCAGATGTTGATGGTGGGGGATACAGCGATGATAATGTCACTGAATGTCAAGGGGAGATGGTTAGATTCATTCTTGTTTGAGATGGTCATTACCTGGCACTTGGCAGTGGTGCGAATGTTACTTGTCACTTATCAGCCCAAGCCTGGATGTTGTCCGGGTCTTGCTGCATATGTGCACGACTGCTTCAGTATCTGAGGAGTAGCGATGGGTGCTGAACATTGTGCAATTGGAGGAAGCACAGAGGGTGGCAAGGGCACAGTATGTGCTCTGGGTAGGGACTTCAATGTCCATCACCAAGAATGGCTCGGTAGCGCCACTACTGACCGAGTTGGCCGAGTACTAAAGGACATAAACAAGAAATGCTGGAATCACTCAGCAGGTCTGGCAGCATCTGTGGAAAGAGAAGCAGAGTTAACGTTTCGGGTCAGTGACCCTTCTTCGGAACTTCGGGTTCCGAAGAAGGGACGCTGACCCGAAACGTTAACTCTGCTTCTCTTTCCACAGATGCTGCCAGACCTGCTGAGTGATTCCAGCATTTCTTGTTTTTGTTTCAGATTTCCAGCATCCGCAGTATTTTGCTTTTACTAAAGGACATAGCTGCTAGACTGGGTATGTGGCAGGTGGTGAGGGAACCAACAAGAGGGAAAAACATACTTGACCTCGTCCTCACAAATCTGCCTGCCGCAGATGCATCTGCCCATGACAGTATTGGTATGAGTGACCACTGCACAGTCCTTGTGGAAATGAAGTCCCGCCTTCACACTGAGGATACCCTGCATCGTGTTGTGTGGCACTACCACTGTGCTAAATTGGATAGATTTCGAACAGCTCTGGCAATGCAAAACTGGGCATCCAGGAGGCACTGTGGGCCATCAGCAGCAGCAGAATTGTACTCAACCACAATCTGTAACCTCATGGCCCGATATATCCCCCACTCTACCATTACCATCAAGCTAGGTGACCAACACTGGTTCAATGAAGAGTGCAGGAGGGCATGCCAGGAGCAGCACCAGGCATACCTCAAAATGAGGTGTCAACCTGGTGAAGCTACAACACAGGACTATCTGCATGCCAAACTGCGTAAGCAGCATGCGATAGACAGAGCTAAGCGATCCCATAACCAACGGATCAGATCTAAGCTCTGCAGTCCTGCCACACCCAGCCGTGAATGATGGTGGACAATTAAACAACTAACTGGAGGAGGCGGTTCCACAAATATCCCCATCCTCAATGATGGGGGAGCCCAGCACATCAGTGCGAAAGATAAGGCTGGCTGACGTATTTGCAACGATCTTAAGCCAGAAGTGCCGAGTTGATGATCCATCTCGGCCTCCACCTGAAGTCCCCAGCATCACAGATGCCAGACTTCAGCCAATTGGATTCACTCCGCGTGATATCAAGAAACGACTGAAGGCCCTGGATGCTGCAAAGGCTATGGGCCCTGACAATATTTTGGCAATAGTACTGAAAACCTGTGCTCCAGAATTTGCCGTGCCCCTAGCCAAGCTGTCCCAGTACAGCTACAGCACTGGCACCTACCCAGCAATGTGGAAAATTGCCCAGGTATGTCCTGTACACAAAAAGCAGGACAAGTCCAACCCGGCCAATTACCGCCCCATCAGCCTGCTCCCAATCATCAGTAAAGTGATGGAAGGTGTCATCAACAGTGCCATCAAGTGGCACTTGCTTAGCAATAACCTGCTTAGTGACGCTCAGTTTGGGTTCCGCCAGGGCCATTCAGCTCCTGACCTCATTACAGCCTTGGTTCAAACATGGACAAAAGAACTGAACTCAAGGGGTGAGGTGAGAGTGACTGCACTTGACATCAAGGCAGCATTTGACTGAGTATGGCATCAAAGAGCCCTAGTAAAACTGAAATCAATGGGAATCAGGGGGAAAACCCTCCACTTGTTGGAGTCATACCTAGCGCAAAGGAAGATGGTTGTGGTTCTAGAAGGTCAATCATCTGAGCTCCAGGACATCACTGCAGGAGTTCCTCAGGGCAGTGTCCTAGGCCTAACCATCTGCAGCTGCTTCATCAATGACCTTCCTTCAATCATAAGGTCAGAAGTGGGGATGTTCGCTAATGATTGCACAATGTTCAGCAACATTCGCAACTCCTCAGATACTGAAGCAGTCCATGTAGAAATGCAGCAAGACTTGGACAATATCCAGGCTTGGACTGATAAGTGGCAAGTAACATTCGTGCCACACAAGTGCCAGACAATGACCATCTCCAACAAGATAGAATCTAACCACCTCCCCTGGACATTCAAAGGCATTACCATCGCTGAATCCCCCACTATCAACATCCTAGGGGCTACCATTGAACAGAAACTGAACTGGAGTAGCCAAATAAATACCGTGGCTACGAGCAGGTCAGAGGCTAGGAATCCTGAGGTGAGTAACTCACCTCCTGACTCCCCAAAGCCTGTCCACCATCTACAAGGCACAAGTCAGGAGTGTGATGGAATACTCTCCATATGCCTGGATGGGTGCAGCTCCAACAACACTCAAGAAGATCAACACCATCCAGGACAAAGCAGCCCGCTTAATTGGCACCCCATCCACAAACATTCACTCCCTCCACCACCGATGCACAGTGGCAGCAGTGTGTACCATCTACAAGATGCAATGCAGCAATGCACCAAGGCTCCTTAGACTGTACCTTCCAAACTCGCGACCTCTGCCAACTAGAAGGACAAGAGCAGCAAATGCATGGGAACACCACCACCTGCAAGTTCCCCTCCAAGTCACACACCATCCTGACTTGGAACTATATCACCGTTCCTTCACTGTCTCTGGGCCAAAATCCTGGAACTCCCTTCCTAACAGCACTGTGGGTGTACCTACCCCACATGGAATGCAGCAGTTCAAAAAGGCAGCTCACCACCACCTTCTCAAGGGCAATTGGGGATGGGCAATAAATGCTGGCCTAGCCAGCGACACCCACATCCCATGAATGAATAAAAAAAAATCATCTGTGAACATCCACACTTCTGACATTATGATTGAAGGAAGGTCATTGATGAAGCAACTGAAGATGGTTGGGCCTAGGACACTATCCTGAGGAACTCCTGCAGTGATGTCCTGCAGGCTGTGACTAGTGGTGTCTCACAAGGATCTGTTTTGGGGCCTCAACTATTCACTGAAGTTATTAACAGCTTAGATGATGGGCTAGAAATTTACCTATCCAAATTTGCCGATGACAAAGATTGTTGTAAGCAGTTTCAATGGAAGCTTAAAATTACAAAGAGATATTGAAAGATTAAGTGAATGGGCAAAATTGTGGCAAATGGATTTCAAAGTAAGCAACTGTGAGGTCATCCAGCTTAGACCAAAAATGGATAGAACAGGATACTTTCTAAATGGTGAAATGCTAGAATTAATGGAGGTCCAAAGAGACTTGGGGATCCAGGTACAGAGGTTATTAAAATGTCATGAACAGGTACAGAAAATAATCAAAATGGCTAATGAAATTCTGGTCTTTATATCCAGAGGAATAGAATACAAAGGGGTAGAGCTCCTGCTGCAAGCATACAAAGTCCTATTGAGACCACACCTGGAGTAAACCGAGCAGTTCTGGGCATCACAACTGAGGGAGGATATATTGGCCTTGGAGGGAGTGCAGCGTAGGTTTATAAGAATGATACCTGGACTGCATGGGTTAAATATTGAGGAGAGATTACATAAACTCGGGTTGTATTCCCAGAATTTTAAGGGGAACATATAGGGTAGATTGGGAGAAACTATTTCCACTCGTTGGGGAGTCTAGGACTGGGGGCATAGTCAAACAATTAGGGCCAGACTGTTCAGGAGTGAAATTAGGAAACACTTCTTCACACAAAGTGTAGTAAAAGTTTGGAACTCTCTTCTGCAAATGGCAATTGATGCTAGAACAATTGTTCATTTAAAACTGAGATTAATAGATTTTTGTTAGACAAAGGTATCAAAGGATATGTGGCAAAGGCAGGTATATGGAGTTAGGCCTCAGATCAGCTATGATCTCATTGAATGATGGAACAGGATTGAGGGTCTCAATGATCTACTCCAGTGCCTATGTTCCTCGGTATCTGTCTGCTGGTATTGACAAGGTAATTTCAGAGCTAAGCTTCTTGTAATGAAGGGATAGTGACAGTTGAACAAATAAAAGACATTTCACCCAACGAGCTACCACCCCTCACATTATTTGTTCCACGAAATGCACTTCATTTCCGGAGAGAGAGAGCCAACCAGAGGTAAACCTGAAATGTGGTAAAGTTCTACGGATGCTTGTCCCAACTCCCAAAAGCACTGAAACAACCCTCCGGCAGTTTACTGCAGCCTGACAATCCACACATAAAACTACAACTAGTCACGTTCTGCAGATGCCTCATCCCAGCAGCATGTTAACCATTGTGTTCTGTGGACAGTTTGATCATCTCCTTATCGTAACAGGGAGCCAGGTGCAGGTCAGAGATAGGGCAATAATACTGTTGTGTTTACTCTCTAACTCACACTTTTGTTGAATGCAACTTCCTGTTGAATGTTCAAGACTTGTAAATTTGGCATATAACTTGCAGTCTTGGAAGAAGATTTGTTCTGTACTCCATTTGTAGCAAAATTGTAAATGTTGACTATACATGTATTAATGAAGGCCTCCATTTTTAAATAGTTATTTCTCCATCTTTTCTTTGAAAAAGCTAATTTTCATTAAATTACTCAGTTTTTGAGCAGTCCAATTGTAGTTCTTCCCTTCCCAATCCCCAATTGTTTTGTTTCCTCTTGGTCCTCATGAGATCTTGGAAAAGACCAGAGGGGCGAAGAGGAGATTCTTTTTATGCAGCGCCTTGTCATGATCGGACCTGCACTACCTGAAAAAATGATGGAAGCAGATTCACTATCAACTTCCAGAAAGGAATGGATATATACTTGAAAAGAAAAACCTTGCAGGGCTTCTGGGCAAAAGAGTGGGGGGTTGGGACCAATTGGATAGCTCTTTCAAATAGATGGGATAGAAATGATGGGCTGAATGTAGGTCTGCAAATGCAGACAAAATTTGATACCAAGCAACATAAGGAAATATTAGGATTGGTGACCAAAAGCTTTGTCAAAGAGATAGATTTTAAGGAGCAACTTAAAAGTAGAGAGAGAGATGGAGAGTTGGAGAGGCTTAGGGAGGGAATTCCAAAGCTTAGGGCTGAGGCAGCTGAAGACATGGTCACCAATGGTGGAGTAAAGGAAATTGGGGGTGTGCAAGAGGCCAGAATTGGAGCAGTTCAGAGTTCTCAGAGTACTGAAGGGCTGGAGAAGCTTGCAGAGATAGGAAGGGGTGAGGCCATGGAATTGAACACAAGGATGAGAATTTTAGAAGTGAGGCGTTGCCGGGTCAGGGTCCAATGTAGGTCAGCAAGCACAAGGGTGATGAATGAGTGGGATAGAGTGACATCTGTCTATAAAAGCACGCATCAGTATTTTGAGGAGATAAATGACCACATGATAGTGTGACAATGGATTTTATAATAAACATATTGTCACATCAAGGCAAGCTAACCTGCAGGATAAGGGAAGAAATTATGACTTGGAGGGAGATCTTCAGGTTCTTTTTCCAGATGTTCTTAAAGTGAACTTCACAGTTTAGTCCTTACATTACAACAACTTCAAAGTACTTTATTGGCTGTAAAGTGTTTTGGGTCATCTCGAGGTTTGTATTTTTATGCTGAAATGACCTCAGCTAACTCAAATCCCATTGACCTTGTACCCAGTTGTGAACATAAATTATTTCCTAGCTTCATAAAGTTCTTTAAAATGTTTCAGAAATAAGCTAATGGATTATAATGACTTATTCTTCTGTTAAAGGATATTGTTAGCCTTTAAAAGTAAAAACATGCCTCATTCCAGATATTTGTATGGGAAGGTTTGGGATTCTCGATGAGTACAGTGATATTCTTTTCAAATAACTCTGAAGGAATTGATTCTGGATCGTAGTCAAATTCAATTTGTTTGGCCGTCTTGATGTGTTTGAGCTTTGACTTAACATTTATTATCACATTAGCATCATTTTTGAATGCTTATCTCCCCACCACAGTTCAGGTCCTGGAGCAAAGCACTTTGTAAGTCATTATGAGGCACACACCACACAGCAAGTGTTCCATATCATCATAATGTAAAATATAGGACATCAGAAAATTAGGAGTCAAGTTTCAGTAACTTGATAAAACAAATAGTGCTATCAAATAGGGTGGCACAGAAATAGCAATATTAGACTGTTTTAATAATCATGATTATGTTAAGGGGAGATTTGATAGAGATGTTAAAAATCATGAAGGAGAAGCTGTAAACAGGTCAGTAACCAGTGGATACAGAATTAAGGTAGTTTGAAGCAGAACTGGAGCAACATGTTTTTTCACAAAGTGAGTTGTTGTCTGAAATTTAATATCCCTCCCCCCCGCCCTCGGGAGTGGGCTGGGAGGCGGGGGTGGGGCTTATAATTGTATGGGAGAGTGGGAGACGGTGTGGTCATACCTGTCTCCTACCCGCCCCTGCTGCTACTTTACTAGCGGCAAGGGAGGTGGCAAACAGCAGCCGGCCCCAGGCCAATTGTGGCCCTTAAGTGGCTAAGTAATTGCCACTGAAGAGCTTCCTCCCACTGCTGCTGGTTTTTTACTAGCAGCCGATGGGTACCTCAGCACTTGAGGAGGCCGCCCTGTAATACCTGGCAGCCTCCTTGTGGCCTGTGGGGGGGCCCTCCTGAACGGTCACCCTGTGCCATCAGCGTGGGCTGCCCCCGCACTGCTCTCCGACCCACTCAACATACTAGGGGTTACCATTGACTGGAAACTGAACTGGACCAGGCATATAAATACTGTGGCTACAAGAGCAGGTCAGAGGCTGAGAATTCTGTGGCAAGTAACTCACCTTCTGACTGCCCAAAGCCTGGCCGACATCTACAGGCAAAAATCAGGAGTGTGATGGAATACTCTCCACTTGCCTGGATGGGTGCAGCTCCAACAGCACTCAAGAAGCTCGACACCATCCAGGACAAAGCAGGCCATTTGATTGGCACCACATCCACCACCCAACATTCACTCCCTCCACCACCGACACACAGTGGGAGCAGTGTGCACTATCTACAAGATGCAATGCAGCAACTCACCAAGGCTCCATCAACAGCACCTTCCAAACCCCTGACCTCTACCATCTAGAAGAACAAGTGCAGCAGATGCATGGGAACACCACCACCTGCAAGATCCCCTCCAAGCCACACACCATCCTGACTTGGAACTATATCGCCGTTCCTTCCCTGTCGCTGGGTCAGTATCCTGGAACTTCTTTCCTGTGGGTATACCTACACCCCATGGACTGCAGCGGTTCAAGAAGGTGGCTGAGTGCCACCTTCTCAAGGGCAGTTAGGGATGGACAATAAATGCTGGCCTAGCCAGCGACACCCACATCCTGTGAAAGAATAAAATAAAACCCTCCCCTCGATGGGGCCTAGCTGATTGTCCCCGGTGAGGCCCGATTCCCACTTACCTATTCCCAAGCCGACGTTCATTGTGACTTCTCTCGCTGAGTGTAGTTCTGGCAGTGGTCACAGCTCTGGTGGTGCTGCTGGGACTGAAGAGATGCTGGCCCTCTGATTGGCTGGCAGCTCTTGGAGGCAGGACCAATTAAGGGCCTGGGCCACACAAAATAGCAGCTGTGGCTTCCATGCCCGGCCGGGCCACCACCTCCACATTAAATTTTGGTCTTTATGATCTGGAATTCACTGCTTGAATGGGCAGTGGAATCAAATTTAATTTTAACTTTCAAAAGGGATTTGGATAAATACTTTAAGGGGAAAGTGTGCTGTGCTATGGGGAAAGAGCAGGGCAGTGGAGCTAATTGGATAGCTCTACCAAGTAGCCAACACAGGCATGATGGGTTGAATGACCGCGAATCATAGGAAATAGGAGCAGGAGTAGGCCATTCTCCCATGCTCCATCATTCAAACAGATCATGGATGATCATCTACTTCTACGCCATTTTTCCCCACTATCCCCATATCCCTTGATATCATCAGTATCCAGAAATCTATCGATTTCTGTCTTGAACATGCTCAATGATTGATCGTCCACAGGCCTCTGAGGTAGAGAATTCACAGATTCACCACCCTCTGAGTAAAGAAATTCCTCCTCATCTCAGTCTTAAATGGCCTGCCCCTTATTCTGAGATGGTGTCCTCTGGTTCTAGACTCACCAGCCAGAGGAAACATCCTACCCACATCTACCCTGTCACAACCTATCAGAATTTTGTAAGTTTCAATGAGATCACCTCTCATTTTTCAAAATTCTAAAGCATACAGGCCCATTTTCTGCAATCTCTCCTCATAAGACAATCCCACCATCCCAGGGATTAGTCTGGTGAACCTCCGTTGCACTCCCTCTATGGCAATTATATCCTTCCTTTGATACGGAGACCAAACCTGTACACAATACTCCAGGTGCGGTCTCACCAAAGAATTGAAGCAATACATCGTTACTCCTGTACTCAAATCCCCTTGTAATGAAGGCCAACATACCATTTGCATTCTTAACTGCTTGCTGCACCTGTATACTAGCTTTTAGTGACTCATGAACAACGACACCCAGGTCCCTTTGGACATCAACACTTCCCAACCTCTCACCATTTAAGAAATACTCTGCCTTTTTGTTTTTTCTATCAAGGTGGATCACTTCACACTTATTCACATCTGCCATGTTCTTGCCCATTCAATTATTCTGTCCAAATTCCCTTGAAGCCTCCTTGCATCCTCCTCACCTCCTACATTCCCTCCTAGTTTTGTGTCATCCACAAATTTGGAAATTACAATCGGTCCTCATATCCAAATCATTTATATAGATTGTGATCAGCTGTGGCCCAAGCACTGATCTTTGCAGTACTCCACTAGTGATAGCCTGCCATCCTGAGAATGACCCATTTATTCCTACTCTCTGCTTTCTGTCTGTTAACCAATTCTCAATCCATAGCACTAGATTACCCCCAATCCCATATGCTCTAATTTTGTTTACTAACCTCCTGTGTGGGACCTTATCAAAAACCTTCTGAAAATCTAAGTACACCACATCCACTGGTTCTCCTTTATCAGTGCTGCAAGTAACATCCTCAGAAAAACTCCAACAGGTTTGTCAAACATGATTTCCCTTTCACAAATCCATGTTGACTCTGCCAAATCATATATTTTCCAAATGTCCAGATATCTCATCCTTTATAATAGATTCCAACATTTTCCCTACTACTGACGTCAAAGTAACAGGTCTTTAGTTCTCCATTTTCTCTCTCACTCCCTTCTTAAATAGTGGGGTTACATTTGCTACTTGTTAGTCTGCAGGAACCCTTCCAGAATCGATAGAATTTTGAAAGATAACCATCAATGTATCTACTATCGCTATAGCCATTCCCTTCAATACTCTAGGATGTAGCTCATCTGGTCCAATGATTTATCAACTTTCAATCCAATTAGTTTTTTGAGTACTACCTCTTAATTGATATTAATTACTTTCAGTTCCTCGTTTTACAAGTCCCTTGGTTCCGTAGTATTTCTGGGAGAATTCCTATGTTTTCCTCCGTGAAGACAGACACAAAGTAATTGTTTAATCTCTCCGTCATTTCCTCATTCTCCACCACAACCTCTCCTGTCTTCACCTGCAATGGATCCACATTCATCCTTGCTCATTATTTCCTTTTCACATACCTAAATAAGCTTTTACAGTCCGCCTTTCTGTTTCTAGCTAGCTTACGTTCACAGTCTCTTTTCCCTTTCATTATCAGTTTCTTGGTCCTCCTTTGTTGGACTCTAAATTTCTCCCAATCCTCGGGCTTACCACTTTTTCTAGCGACCTTACAAGCCACTTGCCTTGACCTAATGCAATCCTTAACTTCTATTGTTAGCCATGGTAGATTCACCTTTCCACTGGGTTTTTGTGTCTTAGAGGAATGTATATCTGTTCCTTACGTCTGTATCAGTCTATACAAAATTATACTGCAAGTTTATCAGTAGAATTGGAACTTCTTACATTTGCAGTCAGATTTACGCAAATAGTTTCACATTTGCAACCTTGAAAATAACAATATTTTTCTAAATTTCAAAATGTACAAAGGATATCCTGCAGATAGTTTGAACGTGATTCCCCTAATGTATAATCATTGTAAAGAAAAATCAAATCAATGCACAGAACCGAAAAGCATTTCTTATTTCATAACATTCTTCATAGCATTTCAGAAATAAACTAATAGTGTGTAATAAGGTCTCATTTTCTGTAAAAGGACATTGTTGCATTGTTTAAAGTCTTCACTCATGTCATGGTCTTGTGATGTGAGATCTGTTCCCACTTGCTTCATAACCATTGAGTTATCCGTAACAATTCAATTCGTGTCACAAGTTTTACATGTTGACCTGCAGTCATTAGGATTTTGTTGTACTCTCCTTAAATTTTCCGCAGCATTTTTTCAAAATAAATGGTGTTCTTTATTTTTCTATGCCTGCATGAAAGTTTAGACTGCATTTGTTGACAATGCGAACGGTAGGGGGGAAAAAGGGGGAGGGGGAGGGGGGAAAAAGGGGGAGGGGAGGGGGGAAAGGGGGAGGGGGAAAAAGGGGGAGGAGGAGGAGGGAAAGGGGGAGGGGGGTAAAAGAGGGAGGGGAGGGGGGAAAGAGGGAGGGGGAGGGGAGGGGGGAAAAGAGGGAGGGGAGGGGGAAAGAGGGAGGGGGAGGGGGGAAAGAGGGAGAGGGAGAGGGGAAAAAGAGGGAGGGGGAAAGAGAGAGGGGGAAATGAGGGAGGGGGAAAAGAGGGAAGGGGGAAAGAGAGAGGGGGAAAAGAGGGAGGGGGAAAAGAGGGAGGGGGGAAAGGGGGTGGGGGGATAAAGAGGGAGGGGGAGGGGGACGGGGGGAAGAGGGAGGGGGACGGGGGGAAAAGAGGGAGGGGGAAAAGAGGGAGGGAGTGGGGGCAAAGAAGGAGGGGGAAAAAGAGGGAGGGGGAAAAGAGGGAGGGGGAAAAAGAGGGAGGGGGAAAAGAGGGAGGGGAGGGGGGAAAAGAGGGAGGGGGAAAAGAGGGAGGGGGGAAAAGAGAGAGGGGGAAAAAGAGGGAGGGGGAAAAGAAGGAGGGGGAAAGAGGGAGGGGGGAAAAGAGGGGGGGAAAGAGGGAGGGGAGGGGGAATAAGAGGGAGGGGGTGGGGGGATAAAGAGGGGGGAAGTGGGAGGGGGAAAAGAGGGGGGAAAGAGGGAGGGGGGAGAAAGAGAGAGGGGGAAAGAGAGAGGGGGGAAAATGAGGGAGGGGGGAAAAGAGGGAGGGGAGGGGGGAAAGAGGGAGGGGGAGGGGGAGGGGGAAAAGAGGGAGGGGGAGAGGGGGGAAAGGGGGAGGGGGGTAAAAGAGGGAGGGGGAGGGGGGAAAGAGGGAGGGGGAGGGGGAGGGGGAGGGGGAAAAAGAGGGAGGGGAGGGGGGGAAGAGGGAGGGGGAGGGGGAAAAGAGGGAGGGGGAGAGGGGAAAAAGAGGGAGGAGGGGGGAAAAGAGGGAGGGGAAAAAGAGGGAGGGGAAAAGAGGGAGGGGGAAAGGGGGTGGGGGGATAAAGAGGGAGGGGAGGGGGGAAAGAGGGAGGGGGAGGGGGGAGAGAGGGAGGGGGAGGGGGACGGGGGGAAAAGAGGGAGGGGGAAAAGAGGGAGGGAGTGGGAGAAAGAGGGAGGGGGAAAAAGAGGGAGGGGGAAAAAGAGGGAGGGGGAGGGGGGAAAAAGAGGGAGGGGGAGAGGGGAAAGAAGGAGGGGGAGGGGGGAAGAGGGAGGGGAGGGGGGATAAAGAGGGAGGGGGAAAAGTGGGAGGGGGAAAAGAGGGGGGAAAGAGGGAGGGGGAGAAAGAGGGAGGGGGAAAGAGAGAGGGGGGAAATGAGGGAGGGGGGAAAAGAGGGAAGGGGGAAAGAGAGAGGGGGAAAAAGAGAGAGGGGGAAAAGAGGGAGGGGGAAAAGAGGGAGGGGGAAAGAGGGAGGGGGGAAAGAGGGGGGGGAAGAGGGTGGGGGAGGGGGAAAAAGAGGGAGGGGGATAAAGAGGGGGAGGGGGAAAAGAGGGGGGAAAGAGGGAGGGGGAGAAAGAGGGAGGGGGGAAAGAGAGAGGGGGAAATGAGGGAGGGGGAAAAGAGGGAAGGGGGAAAGAGAGAGGGGGAAAAGAGGGAGGGGGAAAAGAGGGAGGGGGGAAAGGGGGTGGGGGGATAAAGAGGGAGGGGGAGGGCCGAAAGAGGGAGGGGGGAGAGAGGGAGGGGGAGGGGGACGGGGGGAAGAGGGAGGGGGACGGGGGGAATAGAGGGAGGGGGAAAAGAGGGAGGGAGTGGGGGAAGAGGGAGGGGGAAAAAGAGGGAGGGGGAAAAGAGGGAGGGGGAAAAGAGGGAGGGGGAAAAAGAGGGAGGGGGAAAAAGAGGGAGGGGAGGGGGGAAAAGAGGGAGGGGGAAAAGAGGGAGGGGGGAAAAGAGAGAGGGGGAAAAAGAGGGAGGGGGAAAAGAGGGAGGGGGAAAGAGGAAGGGGGGAAAGAGGGGGGGAAAGAGGGAGGGGGGAGAAAGAGAGAGGGGGAAAGAGAGAGGGGGGAAAATGAGGGAGGGGGAAAAGAGGGAAGGGGGAAAGAGAGAGGGGGAAAAGAGGGGGGAAAGAGGGAGGGGGGAGAAAGAGAGAGGGGGAAAGAGAGAGGGGGGAAAATGAGGGAGGGGGAAAAGAGGGAAGGGGGAAAGAGAGAGGGGGAAAAGAGGGAGGGGGAAAAGAGGGAGGGGGAGAAAGAGGGAGGGGGAGGGGGGAAAAGAGGGAGGGGGGAAAGAAGGAGGGGGAGGGGGGGAAGAGGGAGGGGAGGGGGGATAAAGCGGGAGGGGGAAAAGTGGGAGGGGGAAAAGAGGGGGGAAAGAGGGAGGGGGAGAAAGAGGGAGGGGGAAAGAGAGAGGGGGGAAATGAGGGAGGGGGAAAAGAGGGAAGGGGGAAAGAGAGAGGGGGAAAAAGAGAGAGGGGGAAAAGAGGGAGGGGGAAAGAGGGAGGGGGAAAGAGAGGGGGAAAGAGGGTGGGGAGGGGGAAAAAGAGGGAGGGGGAGGGGGATAAAAGGGGGGAGGGGGAAAAGAGGGGGGAAAGAGGGAGGGGGAGAAAGAGGGAGGGGGAAAGAGAGAGGGGGGAAATGAGGGAGGGGGAAAAGAGGGAAGGGGGAAAGAGAGAGGGGGAAAAGAGGGAGGGGGAAAAGAGGGAGGGGGAAAAGAGGGAGGGGGAGAAAGAGGGAGGGGAGGGGGGAAGAGGGAGGGGGAGGGGGGGAAAAGAGGGAGGGGAGGGGGGAAAGAGGGATGGGGAGGGGGGAAAAGAGGGAGGGGGAGGGTGGAAAAAGAGGGAAGGGGGATAAAGAGGGAGGGGGAAGAGAAGAGGGGGGAAAAGAGGGGGGGGAAGAGGGAAGGGGAAAAGAGGGAGGGGAAAGAGGGAGGGGGGAATAAGAGGGGGAAAGAGGGAGGGGGAGGGTGGAAAAAGAGGGAAGGGGGATAAAGAGGGAGGGGGGAAAAGTGGGAGGGGGGAAAAGAGGCAGGGAGGGGGGGAAGAGGGAGGGGAAAGAGGGAAGGGGGAAAGAGAGAGGGGGGAAAAAGAGGGAGGGGGAAAAGAGAGGGAAAAGAGGGAGGGGGAAAGAGAGAGGGGGGAAAAGAGGGGGGGAAGAGGGAAGGGGAAAAGAGGGAGGGGAAAGAGGGAGGGGGAATAAGAGGGGGAAAGAGGGAGGGGAGGGTGGAAAAAGAGGGAAGGGGGATAAAGAGGGAGGGGGAAAAGTGGGAGGGGGAAAAAGAGGCAGGGAGGGGGGGAAGAGGGAGGGGGAAACAGGGAAGGAGGGAAAGAGAGAGGGGGGAAAAAGAGGGAGGGGGAAAAGAGAGAGGGGGAAAAGAGGGAGGGGGAAGAGGGAGGGGGAGAAAGAGGGAGGGGGGAGAACTGGGGGAGGAGGGGGGAGCGCGGGGGGAGAGGACGGGGGGAGAGGGAGGAGGGGAGGGAGAGGGAGAAAGGGGAGAGGGAGGGGGGTGGGGGAGAGGGGGGGAGGGGAGAGAGGTGGGGGGAGGACAGGGGTGGGGGAGAGTGGGGGGGGGAGAGCAGCGGAGCGGAAGAGGAGTGCCTTTTTCTGTGCATGCGCCAGAAACACAACAGCAAAAGACTTACCGGCCAGTCCCTGGACCCGGCGACACCAAGGTCTTCGCACACTCGCTCCTTGCGGCTCTCTACGGCCTCTCGCTTCCGGCCCTCTCCATTCAGCCGTTCCCCTCCATCTGCGGATGCCCAATCCAGTTGCTTCTCCCCTACTTCTCCACAGTACTTCAGGCATTGCAACTGTCTGGTCCCTGCATTTTGCATGCTCCCTCTCCCCACCCCTCCCTGCTCTCCCCACCCCTCCCCCCTCTCCATCTTCACCTCCCCCTCTTCACCCACCCCTCCCTCCCCCTCTTCACCCACCCTTCACCCACCCCTCTATCCCCCTCTTCACCCACCCCTCTATCCCCCTCTTCACCCACCCCTCCTCTACCCCGCTACCTCCACCCCTCCCTCTACCCCCCTACCTCTACCCCTCCACCACAGTTGAATATCTGAAGTGCAGTTGCAAAGTCGGGGAAATAGCTTCCAAAACAAAGCCTCAACAATTCTGGGGTTAATTATTGAGAAGTTTTATTAAGTTCATTAAGCATCCGAGGAACTGCTGTGCATGGATACATGAGTGTTGTGTTTCCAACATTCCCGTTAGACAGACAGGCCGAGTCTCTGCTATGCACAGCTAAAGAGATTGTTCCTGGAGAGCCTTGTGGTGAATGAACGCTTGGCTCTCTATTCCACTACTGTATTGTCCATGTGAAGAAGGCAAAGTCACAAGAGTCTGAGCTCAGTCTATTCTTGGTGAATGTTCCCCAAGCGCATCCCAATGTGCATTCCCAATTCATCCATAAATGCAATGTTCCTTTCCACATCGTGACCAGCTCCGCAGCATGATCCAGTTGCCTTCGTTGCTTGAATGCTGACCTTATGTCTCAAGGATTGTTTTCTCGACGGCATGTTTTACATGAAAAGAAATAAAGCAAATCAGAGTCAGAGCTTGCCTCCCTCCATCCACTGAAATTACTGTTGTGCACACCTTTTTCAGTTCTGCAGTGAAGGCACCAATTGATAACGTCGCCAATGAAGCACTTATTACCCACCTCAGATGCAGGAATCAGCACATCCTTGCGTCATCTCCTGCACTGCCTCCTTTGCTTGAATGCCGTCCTTAAGTGTCAAGGATTGTTTTCTCAAGGGCACGTTTTACATGAAAGGAAATAAGGAAAGAACATCAGTGTCAGAGCTTCCGCCCTCCAATGAAATTACTGTTGAGAATGCTTTGTGTTCTGCGGTAAAGGCCAATGAATCACTTAGTACCCACCTCAGCTGTAGGAGTCAGGATGATGTTACTGCCCCTATCTCGTGATGGTTCAATGCTGCTCTCAGGGAAAACATG